>NC_087209.1:7618871-7649460 GCF_015104395.2 Macrobrachium nipponense | reverse complement strand
ACCCTATGGAACTATAGAACTTACAACAAAATTCCAAAGTCCTCGCTCTCTTCTTGTCAGCATTCATAAAATAAGGTAAGTGATTCCTTGAAGAATGAATGAATGTGGCACATTGTAAATGCTACTGAAGCTTCTCTGCAGCTCCCCGAGGAATCACCTGCATTTCCTTCTTCCTCATTCTTTCCTTTTGGTCTCTTCCCACCCTGGTGTCTAATTTCTTTAACACTGTTTTGTCCCAGTATTCACTTTTCATTCAAGTAATCCTTTGAAAGAGCCCTGTTAGAATAAATGTGACTGATACTCTAAATTACTTTATAGTGGTAATCATTTTAGACACTTCTGGTTCTGCTGTTGACATCAGGTTATCAAAACCCAATCACTCCCAAGAGATTCCCTTTTAAAAATTCTTTGTATCATTTCTATTACTATGATATAAAAAAAACTTGGTGTTGATTGTGACAGGTTCCAGTACATCAAAGACTTCTTACATACTTCCCCCTGGTTTTACTTTTTTAATGAGTCCTTTCTAGACTTTTCATCTTTCTGAGGGCCATTTAATGTTTCGTCTTAGTATAATTTTCAAAGCTTCTGTAGTTTTGTCTCTACAGAGAGCCTCTGCCATTGGTTCCCCTAGCAGCACAAATCCAAACAAGATTTCCTGATGTTAACAATTTCTCACAATTTCTTCTCTACGTACTTTTTAATGCTTTCTATCATGTTCCAGCAATCTTACTCCTCTATACTTTTCACAATGTGGTCATAATCAACTTATGCAGTTTACTCTCAAATCTTCAACTATAGTTAACTTGCTAACATCAGTTTTACTAAGTATGAAGTCAAGTAATAACCAATCACAAAACAGGTTTGTTCATCTATGGTCTGAACCTCTCATATTTTCAATTTTTCACAGTCAGAAGGTTTATCAGCAGGTTTATTATAAAATTCAGTTAATTCCAAAACTATAAAACCTACGTAATTTATCAATGAATGCTGTGTGACTTATCTAATCAGTGTCTATTTTGCAACAGGATACTTTTTTTAAGTATCTAAAGGCATCACTAAAAGACTACGTATAGGAATCAATGTAAATATAGTCATAACTATGATAAGTTCTAACTTTTTCAGAAACCTACCGAAGAGAAAGGGCAGGACACCACAGCCTTATGTAAAATTAGTTCTCCATTCCCAAGACGAATCTGATTTTAAGGAATCCACAGAGGTTCTGGACAAAACTACTGATCCTGTATTTGAGAAGAGCTTCAGATTTCAACTTAGCAAACCACTTTCTCAATATACTTTGAAAGTAACAGTGAAGACAAAACACAAGCTTTCCCATGCTTTAGCCCAGGTACGATTACATTGTCATGAACTTGGAAATAGCAGAACCTACGACAATTAAGAAGATGAGTCGTAATCCTTAGTGACCAAACCCATTCATAAGCATCATTACTCAGTACTAATTATTTTAAAGGAAACAAAATGTATCTGAAAACACAGGTTAAAATATTCACAGTAATATATAGACTTACATACTGTATTCTGTTAGTTTTCAAAACTTTCGTTTCCATTGTTCTTTAATGGCTACCTCATGCAAAAAACTCTCAGAATATCCATGCCTCTATAGACTTCTTGAATTACTTTAACGCAGACTCTCCTACAAAATGTTTCTAAATATGCATATGAGAAGGACCACAAAGTTCAGATAGTACTAGTGGGCCTCTGCCCTTGATATGTCCAGTTTTTTAATACTGTATTCAGAATTGCTTAAGAAAAATTAAACTGAGTCAGACCTACAAATCTCGGTGAAATACCAGGAGAGCATTTTGATTTGAAAATAAATCCTGGTTTATCTTTAACAAACAAGGATTATCCATTTACCTTTTGTTTCTGCATTTAAATCTCAAGTTCCCCATTATATCTCATAAAACGGACATATCAAAAAGCCCTGAGCAAATGAAAAAAATCTTTGCCATAGTCATCATACTAATAGAATCAAAGATTAACCAACTAAATAGAAATCTTCCACAGTGTCTGCAACAACATACATTCAAACAGAAGTGAGAGTACTTGCTTCACTATTCTCCTACACATGCTACATCACTTACAAGCACTCTTGCACTTCCTGGATATTAAGGTCTTAACATTCCAACAGTTCCTCCACACCTTCTTCTCCCTCTACTTCAAATCTTTCCTCCCAAGACTTCTGATTTACACACTTTTTACCAGGCTATCCTCTAAACTGTTTCATTGTATGCGAATAAGTTTAGATGTGGTTCACTTCTTCACCTACAATTTAATTTTTTACATTTTTGTTGTATTGTTTCAATTATCATCTCAGTTACCCTTTTCTCTCAATTTTAACTTCTTAAACTTAGTATGCCAGCTACATCTGTACTTCCTTTCCGTAAAGAAAAGTAGGTTCCACAACCTTCAATCTGCTTAAGTTTCTCTGCTTAAGTTTCGGTTTTTGTCTACAAACCATTCGATTTGCCATCTTTTAGTGGAAAATAACAAAAAGGTAAATGCATAATATAAATGAACATGATGATGAAACACTTTGGAATACAAATGCTACCAACTTTACACTTCAATTCCAGGTATTGTTGTTCTTCACTCCAACCTCGAGCAACACAGCAGAGGAAAGAAAATGGTACGAGTTGAATTCACCAAAAACAGAACAAATTCCTCATGAAGTATTCTATAAAGAATAAACAGTCACTGAGCAATGTTCAAAGCAAATACGTAATGGATACAGAAGAGCTGTAAACCTCTTTCAAGAAAAGAATGTGGAATAATATGTAAACATTAACATGTTGCTACATGATGCAAGAAGGGAAATGACTACAGTGCCCTGTAATGATAGGTTGAGAATTATGAACAATCATTTCCACCAAGAGCCTTCATGGGTCATGAACACTGCTACCAATACATGAACACCTAACAAGGCACATTAAACAACTTTCAAGAATACCCATAGTTTGCCAACTGTATGGAATATATTTTCTAGCATACAATAAAACAAGACCAAGTCATGCTTGTAAGCTTTTGTAAGACTCATCTGAAGGTGAAAAATGGTTCAGGAACATTAAAATAATGCAGCTGAGGATGTACAAATGGTGCATTTTGTAGTGCCATCTACAGTGCTAGACAGTAACCCCCTACAGTTATATGAAACATGAAAGCAGGAAGCTAAAACTACTAAAGGAGAAAGACATCTCATGACCAAATGTCTGTAGTACAAATCTACAAACACCAAAACTGCAGTCACATTATACAAAAATATTAAAAGGTTTTCTTATATTAATCACAGGAGTTTCCTTTCACAAATCCATCTCGTTGGTATAAAATCCAGTATTTGCTTTGATTTCATTTTTTAAGCATCTTCTGCAGATGAGTTCTTTCACCGCACACTCCTTATTTTATACTGGAATGTTTTTGTAGGCTGCTTTAAAGTTTCCTATATGACAGCTTACACAAATCAATCATTCCAAGTGTTAAAGAATCTAATATATGTACCTATCAAGAGCAATAAAATATCCTTCCAATGATGTTAAGAAAAATGCAAATTTAAGAACAAAATAACTTGTTTATATTTACTTTTTTACATTAACAATTTTTAACTGTCCGTAAGATTGAAGACCCTGCATGTGCCATCATCCGAAGCAGTGGCCAAAGCAGTACCATCCCTGAAATCAGATATCCAAAGTTAAACTCACTGATTTTAGTTACAAGTTTTCAGTTTTAGTTTTATCTGAAACTCTATACAGGCAGTCCCCGGATTACGACGGGGGTTCCATTCTTGAGACGCGTTGTAACCCGAAAATTGTTGTAAGCCGGAACATCATCAAAATTCCTAAGAAAATCTTACTTTTAATGCTTTGGGTGCATTCAAAACTATGTAAACTGCATTCTTATTGCATTTTCCATCAAAAAAAACTTTAAATATTGATTATTTTGCATTTTTGGTGTCATATTTCTTTTGCCAGATCAGAGTTGTAGGCATCGTAACCCTGGAACATGCGTCGTAACCGTGGAAATAATTTCTGATGAATATAATTGAAAAGTGCCTTAACCTCTGAATGTCATAAGCCGAACCCGTTGTAACCTGGGACTGCCTGAACTATCATACAGAAAGAGAGCCAAACATTTTTTGTCAAGTTACTTGCACTATGCTACAAGATTATGGAAAGTAAGTCAGAAAACAATGCAACTGGTGTCAACGGCAGGGAGCAACTTTATTAACAAGGCACTCCAAAAACAACCGCTCATTTTACCATTAGCTCCCTACAAACAAGCATAATTAACATTAAGGCTTAATGTTATCGATGAAGATAGGGCTTTGAAAGATAATGATAAGGTATGTGGCCTTTAATTACAGAAAATTTTTCCAATCTTTAACATTCCCATAATACCTAAGTAAAATCATATCTTTTTGATGATGTTCCGACTTAGGACGATTTTCGGCTTACAACGTGTCTCAAGAACAGAACCCCCATCGTAACCCGGGGACTGCTTGTATATATACAAAGTAGAAGAGTAAAAATGATATTGTTAAACTACAATAATGTTTTGTACATACTTACCTGGCAGATATATACTTAGCTATAGTCTCCGACGTTCCCGACAGAATTTCAAATCTCGCGGCACACGCGACAGGTAGGTCAGGTGGTCTACCTTACCCACTGCTGGGTGGCGGATGTACGAACCAATCCCCCTTGCTTGTCAGATTTTTCTCTTCCACCTGTCTCCTGAGGGGAGGCTGGGTGGGCCATTAATCGTATATATCTGCCAGGTAAGTATGTACAAAACTTTATTGTAGTTTAACAATATCATTTTTGTACATGAACTTCCCTGACAGATATATACTTAGCTGATTGGCACCCTTGGTGGAGGGTAAGAGACAGCTAAATAATACAGGTAAGACGGGAAACAACTAATGTTGTAGGATATAAAAACCTTGGTTCTCACCTTTTCAGGATGAAGACTTCATAGATACTGTCTCTGAGCCTGCATTGCCTGGAGAGCTACAGCTAGGACGTGACCTGATGCTGAAAGACTCTCGGATCTACCACTGGGATATGTGATCCCCTATTGTGGTAGAATCCAAGTCGGGTCCTGTTAAAGGGACCTTGTCCGCTTATATAACAGATCCTTACCACTACCTCTGCAAGGAGCCAAAACCCACCAGACCACCTAACCAAAATACAAAGGGTTAATATTACGACAAAAAGAGGTGTCTCCTGCAACCTCTTTCAGACAACCAAAAAACACAAATATAAAATATAGGGTAACATATAAAAAATTTACACAGGATAAGTTTCAGCTCCCTGCCCCAGCACCGAATCCGCCGATTTTTACATCGCGTAGGTAGTGGTTTGCGAAAACCGATTGGCATCTCCAAAAAGTCGCCTCTATCAAGTTCCGCACAGACATATTTTTCCTGAATGCAAGCGAAGTTGCAATGGCTCTCACCCCGTGAGCTTTCACTTTCAGTAGTCTAAAATGCTCTTCCTTACATGCAACATGTGCCTCTGTAATAAGGCTTCTCAGAAAGAAGGAAAGAGCATTCTTCGACATGGGCAGAGTGGGGTCCTTCACGGAGCACCAAAGCACATCTTGATTAGCCTTATGTTGTTCCTTCCTCTTAAGGAAATACTTCATAATTCTCATAGGGCAAAGAGTTCTTTAAGGCTCTTCCCCTACCAGAAAAGATAAAGTACGAACTTCAAAGCTTCTGGGCCAAGGGCGTGATGGGTTTTCATTCTTTGCAAGAAAACCTGGAAGAAACGAACACACCATAGAATCTTCCTTAAACCCGACATTGCCCTCAATAGCTTGGAGCTCACTCACCCTCTTAGCTGTAGCTAGGGCCAAAAGGAAGAGAGCCTTCTTCGTCAGGTCCTTGAAAGAGGCTAAGCCAGGAGGTTCGAATCTAGACGAACCAAGGAATTGTAGAACTACGTCTAGATTCCAGTTCGGTACCACATGAGGACGCTTAATGGTTTCAAATGATCTAATAAGATCATGCAGGTCCTTATCATCGGATATATTTAAGCCTCTATGCCGAAATACCGCCGCCAACATACTGCGGTATCCCTTAATAGTTGACACAACAAGATGACACTCTTCTTTGAGGAAAATAAGGAAATCCGCAATTTGGGTCACAGAGGTACTGGAAGAGGAAATGTTCTTCCTCTTGCACCAACGTCTGAAGACATCCCACTTTGACTGGTATACACGCAAGGTGGAAGGTCTCTTCGCTCTTGCGATTGCTTTAGCAGCTGTTGCTGAAAAGCCTTTCGCTCTAACCAGACTTTGGACAGTCTGAAGCCAGTCAGACTGAGAGCGAGGAGATTTTTGTGGTACCTGTCGAAGTGGGGTTGTCTGAGTAGATCGCTCCTTAGCGGGAGCGATCTTGGAAGGTCCACTAACCATTCCAGTACCTCTGTGAACCATTCTTGGGCCGGCCAAAAGGGAGCGATTAAGATCATTCTCGTTGAATCGGACTCTACGAACTTCTTGATGGTTAGCCCCAGGATCTTGAAGGGGGGAAACGCGTAGACGTCGAGTCCGCTCCAGTCTAGAAGAAGAGCATCTATTGCTAATGCCTCTGGATCCGATATCGGAGAGCAGTAAGGATCCAGTCTCTTGTTCTTCGACGTGGCAAAGAGGTCTATGTGTGGCCTGCCCCATAACTTCCACAGGCTCTGGCATACATCCAGATGAAGGGTCCACTCTGTGGGAAGGACCTGATCTTTCCTGCTGAGGAGATCTGCTCTTACATTCCTTTCTCCCTGCACGAACCTGGTGAGAAGCTTGATTCCCCTTTCTTCTGCCCACAGAAGGTCTCTTGCTGTCTCGTACAGGGAGAAGGAATGCGTCCCCCCCTGTTTCCTGATATATGCCAGAGCTGTAGTGTTGTCCGCGTTGACCTGCAGTACCGATCTTCTGACTTTGGGCTCGAAAGCCTTCAGAGCCAACCACACAGCCATCAACTCCTTTCTGTTGATGTGCCAGGCTACCTGGTCCCCCACCCAGGTACCTGACACTTCGCTGGTTCCCAGAGTCGCCCCCCACCCCGTGTCCGACGCGTCAGAGAACAACACCAGGTTGGGGGTCTGGGATTGAAGAGACAGTCCCTTCGCAAAGAGGTTGGGATCTGTCCACCAAAATGATATTGTTATAATACAATAAAGTTTCATACATACTTACCTGGCAGATATATACATAGCTAAGACTCCGTCGTCCCCGACAGAAATTCAAATTTCGCGCCACTCGCTACCGGTAGGTCAGGTGATCTACCTGCCTGCCCTGGGCGGCAAGACTAGGAACCATTCCCGTTTTCTATCATATTTTCTCTCTTCCACCTGTCTCCTGCGGGGAGGCTGGGTGGGCCATTAATCGTATATATCTGCCAGGTAAGTATGTATGAAACTTTATTGTATTATAACAATATCATTTTCATACAATGAACTTACCTGTCAGATATATACATAGCTGATTGGCACCCTTTGGTGGAGGGTCAGAGACAGCTAATATGGAATAGACAGGTAAACAACATATGTTGTAGGTATAAAATAAAAAACCTTGGTTCCTACCTGATAGGTGGTAGACTTCGTGGCTGTAGCCCGGTAGTCTGCATCACCTCAAGACTTTAGCGAGATATTAGATCTATGGCTAGAGTTCTTGTGGGTCTGTCGATGGGTATAAGAACCGCTTACTCGGCAGAGCCTAAAAGGACTTGTCAATGGGTACTGGACCACTTCTATGACAACACACCTTGTGAAGGAGCATAACCAATCCCGACCACCTGATCCTAACCACCATGTTAGTATATAGAATTGCTCTGAGTTATCCCCGAACTCATAACAAACAACCCATAACTCGAAACGAAAAACTCATTTATACAAAAATTCTCAAAAAAAATTTTAAATACTCCCCTAAAAGATATCACAAGAGTTCCTTACTGAACAACAGTGACTGGCCGCCAGTGCAGCACCAAGCCCTCTTTGTCAGCAGGAATCAGGAATCTAGAACATATCTAGTAGAAGTTATGTACAATTTAAGGATTGGTGTTTGTCCCGTACCCAGTATTGTATCCGCCGATACAAAAGGTCCCAGAGAAAAACATTTCTCGTAGGTCACGCGAACGTCTTTAAGATAGTGAGATGCAAAACTGAATTGCACCTCCAATATGTCATGTCAATGATTTTCTTTAATGACATATTCTTCTGAAAAGAGAGAGACGTCGCCACTGCTCTAACTTCATGGGCTTTTACCTTCTAAAAGCGGAAAAAGAGTCGTCAGGACAGAACTTGTGAGCATCCGTAATGACGCTCCTAATGAAGAAAGCTAATGCGTTCTTAGACATGATTCTTGTGGGGTCCTTAATCGAACACCAAAGACTTTGTCTAGAGCCTCCCATTTGTTTCTTTCTTTGTAAGAAGAACTTCAAGGCTCTTACCGGGCAAAGAGACCTCTCTGTTTCTCTCCCTACTAGACTCGATAAGCCTTTGATCTCGAATCTCTTGGGCCAGGGATTCGATGGATTTTCATTCTTCGCTAGAAACAGAGTTCTAAACGAGCAAAAGGCCGAGACTTTTGTTAAAGGCCGACTTCATCTTCTAGGGCATGAAGTTCGCCAACTCTTTTGGCTGTCGCCAAAGATAGGAGAAACAAGCATTTTCTTGTTATATCCCTGAACGAAGCTACGTGGGGAGGCTCAAATCTGTCCGACGAAAGGAACTTGAGAACTACGTCCAGGTTCCAGCTGGGTGGAGTTAGTTCCTTCGATTTTGTCGTTTCAAACGATCTAATCAAGTCGTGCAGATCTTTATTGTCAGCAATGTCTAGGCCTCTGTTTCTAAATACTGCTGACAGCATGCTCCTGTATCCTTTGATTGTCGATACAGACAAATGAGAGACCTCTCTCAAGAACAACAGGAAATCGGCGATTTCGGTTATAGAGGTACTGGAGGAGGACAACTTCTTAGACTTGCACCACCTTCTGAATACCTCCCACTTCGACTGATAGACTCGTCTAGTGGAAGCTCTGCGGGCTCTAGCGATAGCGCCTGCAGCTTCGCGAGAAAACCCCCTCGCTCTGACAAGTCTATCGATAGTCGAAAGGCAGTCAGAGCGAGAGCGGGGAGGTTTTGATGAAACCTCTCGAAGTGTGGCTGTCTGAGAAGATCCATCCTTTTTGGAAGGGATCTTGGGAAGTCTACTGTCCACTCCAGCACCTCTGCAAACCAATCTTGTGCTGGCCAAAACGGGGCTATCAGGGTCATCCTTGTCCCGTTGGACGCTACGAACTTTCTCAACACTTGTCCCAGGATTTTGAAAGGGGGGAAAGCGTACACGTCCACATGAGACCAGTCCAGCAGGAAGGCGTCGACCACGAGAGAGCTCTTGGGTCTTCCACCACTGAACAAAAGACTTCCAGCCTTTTGGAAAGGAATGTGGCGAACAGATCTACGTGAGGAGTGCCCCAAAGATCCAAAGACTCTGACACACCTCTGAATGAAGAGTCCATTCTGTGTGAAGGACCTGGCTTCTCCTGCTCAGTCTGTCCGCCCTGATGTTTCTCGTCCCTGAACAAATCTTGTTAGGAGGGCGATGTTTCTTTGTGAGGCCCAAATTAGCAGATCTCTTGCTATCTCGTAAAGCGACACTGAGTGTGTTCCTCCCTGCTTCCGAATGTAGGACAGGGCTGTAGTGTTGTCCACATTCACTTGGACCACACTGTTCGTCACAAAGGGTTCGAAGAACTTTAGCGCTAAGTGAACTGCTAAGAGTTCTTTGCAATTTATGTGCCAGGACACCTGTGCTGCCTTCCAGGTGCCTGACACTTCTCTCGGTCCTAGTGTTGCTCCCCAACCCTTCTCCGATGCGTCGGAATACAACACTCGGTTTGGGTTCGGAACTTCCAGAGAAATTCCCTTGTTCTCTTTTAGAGGGGACAACCACCATTGTAGGTGCGGTTTCATCTCCCTTGGAAGGAGAAAACTGTCGGAGAGAAGTCCCGTCTTCCAGTTCCACGATCTCCTTAGGAAAAACTGAAGAGGGCGAAGATGTAGTCTTCCTAGAGGAAAGAACTGTTCGAGCGAGGAAAGGGTGCCTAGTAGGCTTAACCATTCCCTCGCCGAAGTTCGTTCTTTCCCTAAGAAGAGAAAGACTTTTTCCAAGCCTCTCACGATTCTCTCTTGCGAAGGAAATACTCGAAAACCCCGAGAATCCATCTGAATCCCCAGATAGACCAAGTTCTGTCTGGGAATCAGCTGTGACTTCTCGAGGTTCACGAGTAGTCCCAACGCCTTTATCAGGTCTAGGGTCAAAGAAAGGTCCTCCAAACACTGTCTCTCTGTTCTGGCCCTGATGAGCCAATCGTCCAAATATAGAGAGATGTTGACGCCTTTGAGGTGAAGAAACCTGGCCACATTCTTCATCAGCTTGTGAAGACCTGAGGCGCTGTGGATAGGCCGAAACACAAGGCCCTGAACTGAAAGATCCTTCCCCCCGTCATGAAACGGAGGTACTTCTTCGACGAAGGGTGAATCGGGACATGAAAATAGGCGTCCTGGAGATCCAGCGACACCATCCAATCTCCTTGACGTAACGCCGCAAGGACTGAGGCCGAAGTCTCCATAGAGAACTTCTCCTTTTGAACGAACTTGTTCAGAGCGCTGACATCTAGAACTGGTCTCCAGCCCCCAGAGGCTTTCGCAACCAGGAAAAGCCGATTGTAAAACCCCGGAGAGTTTTGCTCTAGAACCAGTTCTATAGCTCTTTTGTCCCACATTTGATTCACCATCAGACGAAGAGTATCCCTCAGTACAGGGTCCCTGTATCTGGCTGACAGTTCCGCGGAATGGTCGTTAGTGGAGGACTGTCTTGGAAGGGAATAAGATATTCCCTTCCTGATTATGGACATGGTAAGAGGCGTCTGAGTTTATGAGTGACCAGGCGTCTGCAATTCGAGAAGCCTGGCCCCCACTGGTGTTTGGAGGCTGTCTGTCTCACTTCCCTTTCTTAAAGGGATGGGAAGGAGCCTTACCTCTCCTCTCAAGACCTCTTCTCTTAGAGGTAGCTCTGGAGAGAGGCCCTCCTCGAAAGGGCTGAACCGTAGAAGTCGGTCCTTTCTTGTCAACAGAAACAAGAGGTCTCTTCTTCCTTGCAGTTTGCAGGAGAAGATCCTGAGTCGCCTTCTCAGTCAGTGATCGAGAAATGTCCTTCACTAACTGAGAAGGAAACAGGAAGTCAGACATGGGAGCGAAAACCAGGGCTGCTCTCTGTGAGGGAGAAACCGCCTTGGTTAGGAATGAACTAAAAATACTCCTCTTCTTAAGGAGTACTGCTCCGAAAAGAGAGGAGATTTCTCCCGATCCGTCTTGTACCGCCTTGTCAATACAAGCAAGAATACTGAGAATGACTTCGGGGTCAAGACCATCCGAGTCAAGGGACCAGTCTAGGAAATTAAACACTTCCAAAATATGGAAGAGTCCCTTGAGGAGATGATCCGTCTCCGAAACAGCCCAAGACACGCGAGCTCCATTCAAAGCGTGTCTCCTTGACGAGTCAACCAAGGTTGAAAAGTCCGCTTCGGGGCTGCCGCTGGAAGAGAAGGCCCATGTTCTCCCCAGTTCGGTACCAGAAACCTCTCTTGCCAGAAAGTATGGCTGGAGGCATACAGAAGGTGGTCCTGCCCCAGATCCTTCTTTTTTAGACAACATCCATTTGTCTAAGGACTGAAGCGCTCTCTTCATAGAGATCGTAGGTCTCATCTTCAAGACCGACGAAGACTTAGGCACAGTCGCACTCGAAAACAGTGATCGAGGCGAAGGAGGAGCGGCAGGAGTTAAAGAATCTCCGTATTCTCGTAAAAGAAGGTCAGTTAGAACTTTATAGTTCGAGACTCCTTCTCTCCCGTCACCCTCTTCTTCCGAATCTCCTTCTCTTCCTTGTGGAGAATCGGCCTGAAAAACGAGAGGATCTTCATCCCGTTCTCTCTCTACTGGTGACAAACTCCTACTAGGAGAGGGGCTCATAGAGTGAACCGACTCTCTCTCACGTCTAAAAGAAGTCTCGCGTCTGCTTGACTTCTCGTGCCTGAACAGCTCCTCGCGCTTGGCTGGCGCCTCGCGCTTGGCTGGCGCCTCGCGCTTGGCTGGCGCCTCGCGCTTGTCTGGCGCCTCGCGCTTGGCTGGCGCTTCACGCTTGGCTGGAGCGTGTAGCCTGGCTGGCAACTCGCGCCTGGCTGACGTCTCGCGCTTGTCTGGCGCCTCACACAACTCCTCGCGCCTGGCTGACGCCTCGCGCCTGGCTGAATCCTCGCGCTTGGCTGGCGCCTCGCGCTTGGCTGAATCCTCACGCCTAACTGGCGCCTCGCGCCTGGCTGGCGCCTCAGGCCTGAGCGTATCCTGATCTCGAGCAACTCGCTCGGAAAGATCCTGACGTTTGTACGACTCTTCTTGCCTGGAAGACGTCCTATGTCTGGCGGACGCTTCACGTCTGGCTGGAGAAAGAAGACGAGACTTCTTAATAGGAAGTCTAGCGTCCTTCTTGCGAGGGGGATCCCTTGAAAGAACTCCAACCAAAGAGGCAATCTGCTCTTGAACTGCAAGCAAAATCCTCTTGGAAGCCACCCCAGCGTCCTCTTCAATAGAAGAAGCAGGAGAACTCGAAGGAGTGCGATCATCAAATACATCTCTAGGAGGCGTCGAAACCAGCTTAGCCTTCTTGATAGAAGAAGGAGCTTCCTCCGAGAAGCGCTCCGGGCTCGAGTCGAACGCGCGCTCTTTCCAATGCCTTTTCAGTGGCCTAGAAAGATCCGAGTCCTTCCACCCTCGTTTAGGTGAAGGAGAACCGGACGACGAGAAACAATCTCGTAGGACGCTTCTATTTGAGCGGTCCTGAGCAGACTGTAACGAAACAGAACCTGCTGAAGGGACGCCTGACCGTTGGGGATTCCCCACAACCTCCGTACGACTTTCGACTTTCCTACTCCTCTGGGTATGTGAGTTTGGAAGAGGTCTAGGCCTGGGAGCATCGCAGGGACGGTCAGACGCCCCCTCCACAACACTGGGAACACTCACTTCACTTTGTAATTCACAATCACTAGCCTTACCTTGCATGGCCGCCATCTTTGTCTTCATTTTACGAAGAGTAGCCTTCAGATTGGCGATTTCAGAAGCCGAATCCGAATGCAAAGCCTGTGAGGATTCAGATACATAGGGAGAATCATATTCATTAACAAAAGGAGAGTTAGACTCAGAAAAAGGCTCAATAGGCCTTGTACTCACACTCTTTTGTGCAGCCCGTCTAATCCTATCCCTCTCTAACTTCTTCAAGTAAGAAGTTAGAGTCTTCCATTCATTAGCATCCAACTTTTCACACTCAATACAGGTGTTAGCCAAAGAACAGTCAAACCCCCTACATTTACGACATACAGTGTGAGGATCAACCGAAGCCTTCGGTATCCTCACCTTGCAGCCTACATTCACACACACTCTCATACTAACACTTGAATCAGACATTCTATTAGAAAAATCAAAAGCAAGTCCAAATCCAGTCCACAGTAGCGAATGCCAAAACAACGATCCAGTACGTCACCAAGAAATCCAATAAAGATGATCAATAAAGTCTTGAAAAGCGAATTCCAGTCAGGAGGTAGTAACAACAATGTTGATACCACCGGCGACAGAGAAAATATGATAGAAAACGGGAATGGTTCCTAGTCTTGCCGCCCAGGGCAGGCAGGTAGATCACCTGACCTACCGGTAGCGAGTGGCGCGAAATTTGAATTTCTGTCGGGGACGACGGAGTCTTAGCTATGTATATATCTGACAGGTAAGTTCATTGTATGAAAATAGATGTTTCTTGACGTCCTGGGATAACGACAGGGAGAACGTCAAATCCTGAGAACGACGACTCCAATTCCGATGAAGAAAGAATTGGAGCGGTCTCAGGTGCAACCTTCCTCTAGCACTCTGAACATGCCTTTCAGCATGTGATCTACTTCATTCATTGCCCAAGTCGTCTTTGCAGAGTTAAGGGCAGCTCTCCTCGTCGAATCTACCAGCGCCGAAAAATCCGAATCAGCCGAAGACGGTAGACCCAATCCTAAGGACTCTCCTGTTTCGTACCAGAAACCAGCGCGTCCTGATAACTTCGAAGGAGGAAAAGTGAACATCGTTTTCCCCGCTTCTTCTTTGGAAGCCATCCAGGAACCAAAACTCCTCAGTGCCTTCTTCATTGAAAGAGTTGGCTTCATCCTCACACAAGAAGAACTCTTCGCTGTCTTCGCCGTTGAAAAAAGTGAGTGAGGAGAAGGAGGAGCCGTAGGAGTAAGGGAATCCCCAAAAACTTGCAAAAGTAGCTCTGTAAACTTCTTGTAAGAAGACACAGCAGCAGAAGTGTTCGGTTCCTCATCCGAACCTTCTAGGACGTCTTGTCGAGGCGAGCGCGGAAGATCCTTAGGTGACGAAGGGATCCTAGTAGGAGTTGAGCGAGAAGTTGGAGAGCGCCTTCTCGTAGAAGAGTTCACATCCACTGGAGAACGATGAGAAGATCTGGGTTGTCTACAATGAGACTCCCTCTTCGAGGTAGACGGAATTTCAGCAGAAGGAGAGGAAGGGCTCCTACTCCGAGAATCCTTGGAAACATCCACAGGGCGCTTACGAGGAGGCGAGCGCCTGCCAGACTCTTTGCGCCTATCCTGAGGTGAGCGGCTGCCAGGAGAAGAGCGCCTATCGGGAGCAGAGCGCTTGCACGGCTCTCCATACTTGTCCAGTTGAGTACGATCAACGGAAGTTCGACTGGAAGGCGAAATGCGCCTACTAGGAGAAGGCTGCTTGCGAGACTCTTGACGTCTAACAAGAGGGTAACATTCAGGAGAAGGGCGCTTCAAAGCTAACGAGCGCCTACTGAGAAGGGCGCTTCCGAGGTTCCTGGTGCCTACCGAAGAGACCGAATAACGGGTCAGGAGTAGTGCGCCTAGAAGGAGAGCGCCTACACGGAGAAGGGCGCTTGAAAGACTCTTGTTGTCTGCCCCGAGGAGAATAATCAGGAGTAGGACGCCTTAAAAGAGACGAACGCCTACTAGGAGATCGACGTGCAGTAGGCTCTTGGCGCCTACCTTGCGGGGAGCGGCTAACAGCAGGACGCCTATCAGGCACACGACTCCTACCAGACTCTTGACGCCTGTAAGGAGAGAAGTCACGATCCGACACTCGAGGAGAGCGACATCTGGAAGAAGAACGCCTACTTGTATAAGGGCGTCTTCTAGGATCTTGAGGCTGCTGAGGAGAAGTCCCACGCGAGGGAGTCGAAGAAATAGCGTGATGTGCAGGTGCAGTGCGCTTACCGGAAGCGGGAATTCAATCTGGAGAAAAAACTTCTTTCTCCATAGAGCGTCCGACCGATGTTTGGCGCCTTGAAGTCGAAAGAGAGCCAGGAGAGCGAGGGCGCTCATGTGAGCCCCTACCTTCATACGAAAACTTCCCATATGAAGGAGACCGCCTAAAAAGAGGAGAACGATCCTCTGAAGAGCGGCGCCTAGATCTCTTGATCGGAAGAGAAACGTCCTTCTTCCTACGTGATCTAACTGCTGCTAGCGCCGTGATCTGAGCTTGAAGTCCCGCGAGTACTCTCATAGGAGAATCTTGTTGTTCTTCCTCGGAAGCAAGCGCAGAGCGAGGAGCGCGAGAAGAAGAACGATCACAGGATCTCTTGGGTTTCTTCGCCTCCACCGACGATTCTTCCGGGAAAACCTCCGGACTAGAAGCCAAAGGACTGCAGGGAGCCTTCCAAGCCCTCTTCAACGGGCACGACGCATCCGGGGAGTTCCAACCTCTCTTCGGAGAGGGAGAAGACGAAGAGGAGAAGCATTGGCGTAGGAGCTCCTTCTTGTAGCGATCCGAGGCAGCCTGGGAGCGTACTTCAGGATCTGCCGAGGGGACGCCTGACCAGTGGGGGTTCTCCCTAGCCCTCTTGCGGCTTTCGACTTTCCTACTCCACTGGAACTGGGAGTCTGGAAGAGGTCTAGGCCTAGAGGCACTAAGGAGCCGGTCAGACGCACCCTCCACAACACTGGGGACACTGCACTGATCACTAACACTCTCCTTACCTTCCAACTGACGAATCTTCTGATCCATAGAAAGAATCGTGGCTCTTAGAGCCGCCGCCTCCGAAGACGAATCTTCGGCTTCGGTGCGGGGAGCAGGGGGTGCAACTTTGAGAGAAGGTTCTACTTCTACATTAGTCATAGGATCCACATCCAACTCACTCATTCTAGACCTACTAGAACTTCTAGAGGAAGCCTTACGTACTCTTTCACGTTCCAACTTCCGAACATAAGAAGAGAGAGCCTTATATTCTTCTTCATTCAATACCTTACATTCACTACAAGGGTTAGCAAAAGAACATTCATTCCCCCTGCATTTCATGCAAACCGTGTGAGGGTCCACCGAAGCTTTCGGCAACCTCACCTTACATCCTTCATTCACGCAAACCCTAAACAAAACAGAAGTTTTTACTACTGAATCTAGGTCAGACATCGTTAAAGAAAATCAAAATCAAAATCAAAACGGTCCACAATCAGCATATGCCAAGCCAAACAAAGCGAATACGTCACCAAAAGAAGTCCAAATTAACTCCAGGCAAGTGAGAATCGAAAAACTATCGAGAGGAACCGACAACAGTTGTTATCGTTCCCGCGACAGAGAAAAATCTGACAAGCAAGGGGGATTGGTTCGTACATCCGCCACCCAGCGGCGGGTAAGGTAGACCACCAGTTGACCTACCTGTCGCGTGTGCCGCGAGATTTGAAATTCTGTCGGGAACGTCGGAGGCTATAGCTAAGTATATATCTGTCAGGGAAGTTCATGTACAAAAGCCTTACAATATATGGGCCGAGATCATAATCAGTTTGAAAGCTAAAACAATGCTAGTCTTTGAAAGACAGAGTTTATACATAAAAAGGTTTTAAATAAAATTTTACAATTTAAATAAGACCACTTCTACATAAACAGACAGACTCTATCACTCCCTAAATGTTTACCCCTGTAGTTAATGCAAACATCAATTTCTGTGACACAAAATAACTCACTTTGATCACAAAACGAAAACACATGACTTACTTGGTAACAATTAAAAAAAAATCCATGCACATATATTTTACTTACTTTAGAATATCCATATAAAATATGCTGCTTTGGTGTCCAGTGTATTTTTTAAGGAGGTCTCCTGAGCGGACATCATATACTCGTGCTACACCATCCAAACCAGCGGCAAAGACAATAGGTTCGGTGGGATGCCAAACAAGTTGTGTTGTACCACATCCTTGTACTATAGTGTGTCTGATAACCTAAAAGCAAATGATCCTTTCAGAAAAGGTATTTTCATCACAAAATTAAGTGTCAAATATACTTACCAAGTAATTACACAGCTATACTTTTCTGCAAGTAGAAAAGTATACCTGTGTAATTACTTGGTCATAACTACAGTCTAAGTGTTTCCTCACTGGGGACAGGAGAGGATATTTTAGTACTAAAAATCACTTTCTGGGGGGCAATGATCCCTAGCTATAGCCATCTCCACTACCAACAGATGTTATTAACAATTATCACTGCTAACACATACTGGCTTATTTATGGGATATACAAAGTAAATTACCTGATGAGCTTGGGTAAACATGTATAATGCCCTCATAATAATACTAAATAATGACAATAAACCTCTAACAAAAAATGCATTACAAAGGATTCAAAGTTAATGTCTTGGTGGCTGACCCTGAACGTGGTTAAAGCCAGACATCTAGCACTGATTAGTTGGGTTATGGTCTATAAAAAAAAGAGCCTAGATCTGTCTTATATAATGTTCTGGGATCTTTGTTGATATTGAAAACATGATAGTACAATTATGTGTATGATGTAACTCTTGTTATAGTTACCCATTTGTCCATCTGCAAAAAGTTACTAGTAAAATTTAAATATACCTGGACTAACACTGGCCCTGTGTTTTGTACAGAATCAGGATAACCTCTAGCAAAATCTGGGCTTTATTGAACAGCATATCTTAAGCAATGGTTCCACTCTCCACTTTGCAGAAAAGATAACAGTAATATTTCTGGGATACTGTAAAATATCTAAGGCTCTGAAAAGTGAATAGTGTTTGTAAGGCCTCCTATGTGTAGAGATAATAAAATTAATGGCATGACATACTCACCAATCAAAGACCTTTATTCTAAACACAATAATTATTGAGATCATCACAGGATGACACCATACTTTGATGTTTTCTGTATACTTTATCAGCTTTCAGCAAATACAAGCATACATTACATTTACATTAATAAACTCTCCCATTCTGAGCTTTTTTTAAGTAACTTATACTGACCAATCTATGACTATGACAATTGTGCATGAGAAGTTAAATCTAAATGAACCTTAACACAAGCCAACAACCTGCCTTTACAGTAAATAACTACAGTTAACTACCTAATTACAAGAGGTGTCATTGCACATATAAATAAAAAAAAATAATAATGACACATTCATCATACAAACCTGAGTGGAAATATCCCATATAATTACAAGACCCGACAGAGTACTTGTAACAGCAATATTGGGAATCAACGGACAGAAGCTGACAGCTTCCACACTATTTTCGACATGCGCATCATCATCGTCATCATCATCACCCTGCTTGGGACCTTGCAGCCAGCCATCACAGTTAAGTGTCCCTACCACCTGTGAAATGTCATTAAAATGATTTATCAGGAGCAGGATATTCCTAGACAATATTTAACAGGATAATTACCTAAGTTAAGTTAAGTATGTCTTAGTTTTACCAGACTACTGACCCAAAGGATTAGATATTTTTATGCGGCTAGGAACCAATTGGTCACCTAGCAACAGGACCGACAGCTTATTGTGGGATCCGAACCACATTATATCGAGAAATGAATTTCTATCACCAGAAATAAATTCCTCTGATTCCGCATTGGCTGAGCCGGGAATCGAACTTTGGACCACCGGATTGGTAGCCAAGTGTGAAAACCACTCGTCCAACGAGGGACTAACATGATAATTAAAACAGATGCAAATTAATATATGACGACATGCAGAATAACTCAACAGCTATGGAAACTATTTTGCACTACAGAGATAAGACAGGTGACAATTCTTTCTTCTCATTGAAGTATGTACAGGCAGTCACCGGCTTATGATGGGGGTTCTGTTCTTGAGACGTATTGTAAGCCAAAAATCGTTGTAAGCCGAAAATCGTCAAAAACCCTAAGTAAACCTTAGTTTGAACACTTTGGGTGTGTTAAAAACTATATAAACTGCATTTTTATTGCATTGTTCATCCAAAAAAAACCTTAATTAATATTGATTATTTTGCAATTGTTTTGGGAGACATATTTCTTTCGGAAAATTGGTGTCGTAAGTACAGTAAACCTGGAAATAATTTCTGATGAATATAATTGAAAAGTGTCTTAAACTCAGAAACTCAGAATGTCGTAAGCCAGGGACTGCTTGTTATATATAACTTTCAAAATTACTTCCTCCCATCTCCACTTTACCTTTCCACTAACTGTGTTGAAAAGTTTTGCTGTACCATCAGAAGACCCAGACATTACCAGAGCATTGTCTTTGTGGACTGAAATGCTCGGTCACCTGTCCCGAATGAGCCAAACCACCGCTAAACTGGCATTTCAGTTCGCCTGATTTCAAGTCAAATACACGCATGACCCATCATCATATCCGGAAACAGCTCTTTTGCCTAAATAAAGAGAGAAAAAAAAAGTTATTTGTCATTTATCTACTCTTCTGAAGATTTCACAATCCTCTGAGAGTCTCATGATATTAAATGAAATTAGTTAAATGCCAATACTAGAGATTTTGAACACATTAAATACAACAAGAGTAATATATACTTGGCCTAAATTTGTATATTACTTTTGAAGCCAAATAACTTTTATTCTAGTATCCCGAAAACCCTTAGTTCATAACTTACTGGTAATTATGATAACAAACTAAGATAAGCTTGCACAAGGATGTATGCACTTGCTTTGGGAAGTCACTTCATTCCATTTCTGAGATAATTATTATTATAAAGGATTAATTTATCCAGACCTCTTGAGCCTAACAAAGGCTCTTCTCGGGCTGGTTCTTTTCAGCGATAATAATACTTTAGATTACACTTCTGTATACAAATGAAAAACTATACATAAAGATAGTTGTTTAAACAGAAATGAATGATACTGAATAATACTGAAAGATATACAGCGGGCCCCCGTATTGCTCTCTCTGGATTCACAGACTTACTCATTTGCGGATTTCTCTCTGGAACATATCCCCCATTATTCAAGGGAAATTTGCCCATTCACAGTATTTTTCTGAGAAATACACACAAATTTTGGGTTTTATATATCAAATTCATCATAAAATGCAGTTTTTCTAATAAAACTATTAAAACAACCAGGTATGAAAATTTGAAGTGGGGTTTTCTTTAGTTTTCTTTAATATTAACTAACACAATAGGCAATTTTAAGCATTTCTATAGGGGTTCATACTATTCGCATGGGTGTGTCTAGTACGCATTTCCCCACGGATACAGGGGGACCACTGTATTTCACTACAGTACCTGTAAATCTCAATGGATTTTTGATACTTAGAAATGAATCAAAGGTAGAACTAACCATCTGGCAGAAATGCTCCGCACTGTGACGTTGACCCATAGCTTGGAAAGGTACGTGCATTCCCTTGGGTACTAGCCACATCCACAAATCCCCTTCCATTGTGCCAGCTAGTAATACATGAGAACCATGATGCCAGGCCAACCACTAAGAAAAAAAATATAAATGACCTTCGATGGTTTTAACAAATAATTTAATCCAAATAGTTTAATTTCACAAAAATGAATGAAGACTGTCTAAGTACCTGATCTAATGATTTTGTCATTTCCACAGAATGTTGGATAACACTATGTTCAAACCATTCCAAGCACCAGATTCACAGAGAGAGAGAGAGAGAGAGAGAGAGAGAGAGAGAGAGAGAGAGAGAGAGAGAGAGAGAGAGAGAGAGAGAGAGAGAGTGCCAAGTCCTTACAAACGACAACTCAGTCAGTAAGGAATAGAAGAAAGAGAATAAAACTTACACTGAGATCTCCGGGTTTCAAATTCCCAAATTTTTGAGAAAACTGCGATTTTCCACACTTGAATGTACCCACTCATGTCACCTGTAGCAAGAAAAATTAGAATCGTGGCTGATTGCCAGGCAGGTGACACTGTCCTGAAAGTAAAAATGATATTGTAATGATACAATTAAGTTTGTTCATACTTACCTGGCAGATATATATATAGCTGTATTTTTCCGAATCCGACAGAAATTTAAAACACTTACGACACACGCAGTGGGAGTCAGGTGGTTAGTACCCATTCCCGCCGCTGGGAGGCGGGTATCAGGAATCATTCCCATTTTCTATTCATAATTTTTTATTTCCACTGTCTCCTGAGGGGAGGTGGGTGGGTACTTGATTATATATATCTGCCAGGTAAGTATGAACAAACTTAATTGTATCATTACAATATCATTTTGTTCATGAAAACTTACCTGTCAGATATATATATAGCTGAATCCCACCTTTGGTGGTGGGAGTAGACCGAATAGAAGATTTTAGGAAACATATATATGCAGATAATTGATATCTTGATTCCTTACCTGTTAGCATAGCTGACTTCGAGGTTACTGCCGCGTAAGTCTGCTTGTGCTACTAGAGTTGCCAGCGAGGTAGAGACCTATATAGCTGGTGCACTCCAGATGATCTGTCAACAGGGGCGAGACCACGACGTGACTAGACCATAGACCATACAAATGAGGGCAACGAAGTAAAAACCAAACACCTGGCGTAGCCTACAAAAAGCATCCCACATAGACTAAGCTAATGGAAGGGAGATCCGCCGCAGGCGGTCAACCCCCACAACCATAACACAAGTTAAAAACTCCCCTAAACCATTAAAGGATAGGATGAGCGCTACCTCCTAGCCCCCAAAACAGTGTCTGCAGCGACGTATGGTCCTAGCGAGTAACAATTTTCGTATGTTGCTTTCACCTCCCGCAGGTAGTGTGAAGCGAACACCGAATTGCTTCGCCAATAAGTGGCGCTCAAAATGTCTTTGATTGCCATATTCTTGTGAAAAGCCACCGAAGTAGCAATAGCCCTCAACTCGTGGGCTTTCACTTTCAGAAGCTCCATGTCACTTTCACCACACTTTTCATGGGCTTCCTTAACCGTACTTCTTAAGAAGAACGCCAGTGCATTCTTCGACATCGGAAGATCTGGTTTTTTCACAGAGCACCACAAGTTCTCCGAAGAACCTCTGCATGCTCTGGTTCTCTGCAAATCAAAACTTGAGAGCCCTGACAGGACACAGGACTCTCTCAGCTTCAGGTCCCACTAGCTCCGACAACCCCTTGATCTCGAACGTTCTCGGCCAAGGGTTGGAAGGGTTCTCGTTCTTTGCCAAGAACGTAGGACTAAGGAACAAACTGCACTATGATCCTTGAAACCCAATATGCTTGCTTATGACTTGAATTTCGCTAACCCTCTTCGCCGTCGCCAGAGCGGTTAGGAAAATAGTCTTCTTAGTAAGATTCCTAAGCGAGGCTAAATGGAGCGGTTCAAATTGACTCGACATGAGGAACTTCAGAACCACGTCTAAGTTCCACGATGGTACCTTAGGTTGGAGAACTTTCACCGTCTCAAATGATCTAATGAGATCATGAATGTCTTTATCATTCGCTAAGTCGAGTCCTCTATGTCTGAAGACCACAGAAAGCACGCTTCGTAGCCTTTAATCGTGGGAACGGCTAGTTTCGCTTCTTTCCTAAGCATGAAGAAGAAGGAAATCTGCTATCTGGCTCACAGAGGTTGAGGTGGAGGAAATGCCCTTCCTTCTGCACCAACTTCTAAGACAGCCCACTTTGATGGTAACTGCGACTGAGGAGGGCCTCCTTGCGTTGGCAATCGCCGTTGCCACAGGTCTTGAAAAACCCCTCGCTCTGGCCAACTTCTTGATAGTCTGAACGCAGTCAGACTCAGAGCGGGGAGGTTTTTGTGGTACCTCTCGAAGTGGGGCTGTCTGAGTAGATCTTTCCTTAGAGGCAGAGTCCTCGGAAAGTCTATTAGGAAGGACATCACCTCCGTGAACCAGTCGGCCGCTGGCCAGAAGGGGGCGATGAGGGTCATTCTCGCTCCTTCTGAAGCAGCGAACTTCCTCATTACTTCCCCGAGTATTTTGAATGGGGGAAAAGCGTAAACGTCTAGTCCCGACCAATTCCACAGTAGGGCGTCTACTGCCACTGCTCCCGGGTCCAGAACTGGGGAGCAATACAGCGGAAGTCTCTTCGTTCGGGAAGTGCGAAAACGTCCACATGAGGACGTCCCCACAGCTTCCATAGCGCCTGGCATACTTCCTGATGAAGGGTCCATTCCGTCGGCAGAAGCTGTCCTTGCCGACTGAGAAGGTCCGCTCGCACGTTTTCCACGCCTGACACAAACCTTGTCAGAATCGTGACGTTTTGCGCCTTCGCCCACATCAGGATATTCCTCGCGATGACGAACAGAGAATGAGAGTGAGTTCCCCTGTTTCCCTGAGGTATGCCAAGGCTGGTGTTGTCCGAGTTTATCTGAACCACTTTGCTGGAGACTTCCTCCTCGAAGAACCTCAGAGCGAGGTAAACCGCTGAGAGTTCTTTTAGATTGATGTGCCAGGACACCTGTTCCCCTCTCCAGGTGCCTGACACTTTCTCCCTCCCAGTGTTGCTCCCCAACCGGTGGAGGACGCGTCGGAGAACAACACTAGGTCGGGGTTCCGAAGCTTGAGCGAAAGACCTTCCGCAAGCTTCTTTGGATCCAACCACCATTTGAGGTGCTTTTTCACTTCTTCCGTCAAAAGCAAGACCTCTTCTAGATCCTGTTTGCGTGACCAATTGCTTGAGAGGAAGAACTGAAGTGGTCGGAGGTGCAACCTTCCCAGAGAAACAAACTTCTCCAGTGAGGAAATGGTCACCCCAGCAGACTCATCCATTCCCTCACCGAGCATGTTTTCTTCCCCAGAAAGGCCGACACTTTGTCCAGGCATTGAAGTTGTCGCCCCTGGGACGGAAAAGCCCGAAAAGCCACTGAGTCCATCTGAATCCCCAGATAGACTAAGGATTGAGAAGGAGTCAGATGCGACTTCTCGAGATTCACCAGAAGTCCCAGGGACTTCGCTAACGACAGAGTCGTGTGCAGGTCCTTCAGACACCTGCTGGCGATGAGGCTCGAATAAGCCAGTCGTCTAGGTAGAGAGAGATCCTTATATCCGCAAGATGGAGCCACCTCGCAACGTTCTTCATAAGGAAACGGTGAAACACCATCGGCGCCGTGCTGAGACCGAAGCAGAGTGCCCTGAATTGGAAAATCTTCCCTTTCAGGACAAACCGCAGGTATTTCCTTGAACGGGGATGGATGGGGACGTGAAAGTATGCGTCCTGAAGGTCTAACGAGACCATCCAATCCCCCGGTCTTAAAGCTGCAAGCACGGATTGAGGTGTCTCCATCTTGAACTTCTGCTTGGTAACGAAGCGATTCAGACTGCTGACATCCAGAACGGGGCGCCACCCCCCTGACTGCTTCGGCACTAGGAACAGACGGTTGTAGAACCCCGGAGAACTCCGGTCGAAGACTTGTTCCACTGCCTGCTTCTCGATCATTTGATCTAATAGATCGTGAAGCACTGTGGCTTTTGCTTTTCTCCCTGATACGACGGAGACAAATCCTTTGGTGGTCGAAGACAGGGCCGCGGGGGTAACGACAGGAAAGGAATTCTGTACCCCTTCTTGACGATGTCCAGAGACCAAGCGTCGGCACCTCTCTCTTCCCAAGCTTCCGCGAAATGTAGAAGTCTGGCTCCTACCGGTGTCTGAAGGACTTCCCTCTCACTTCTTGCTCTTGGAAGGAGCGGGAGTCTTGCCTCTGAAAGAGCCTCTTCCTCGAGGGGCTGGCTTCGAGGAAGAAGCGGGTCGAAAGGGCTTCGACTTCTTTCAAAGCAGAGGACCCAGAAGCCGAAGAAGTAGCAGGCTTCCTAGAAGACTGAGCCAGAAGGTCTTGAGTTGCTTTCTCCTGGAGACTAGCTGCTATGTCCTTTACCATAGACTGGGGGAAGAGATGTTCTGAGAAAGGCGCGAAAAGAAGATCCGCTTTTGCGCTGGTGAGACCGACTTTGCAGTGAAATTGCAAAAAAGTGCTCTTTTCTTAAGCAGTCCCGTGCTGAAATGAGCAGCCAATTCCTCAGAACCATCCCTGACGGCCTTGTCCATGCAAGACAATACACTGGACAGCTCCCCCCAGAGTGGATGAATCAGAACTCCTGGACCTGGCATCCAATACCCCCAGGCACCAGTCAAGAAAATTAAAGACCTCTAGTGTCCTAAAGAGGCCTTTAAGGTGAAAGTCTAACTCGCTATGTGTCCACGAGACCTTCGAGGAAGACAAAAAAGATCTTCTGGTGGCGTCTACAATGCTACCAAAGTCTCCTTGAGCTGAGGCTGGAAGCTTAACTCCGACGTTTTCTCCCGTCTCATACCACATACCAGCTTTGCCACCAAGTCTTGAAGGTGGTAAAGCGAAAGAAGTCTTGCCTGAAGCTTTCCTCTTTTCCATCCAATCATGGACCTTTCTAAAAGCTTGCTTCGTAGAAAGCGACTTCTTCATCCTCACAAAGCCCGAGATCTTAGCAGCTTTGGAAGACGAAAACTGAGAGGGAGGAGTAACGTGGAGCTTCAGGGTGGTGGAAGGTGTCTGCCAAAAGACTGACTGAAGTAAACGAGTCAAAACCTTGTAGTCCGTCGAAACTGGAGCCAACAGCTGTTCTTCGTCCCTTTCGACGAAAGCGTCACTAACTTCCTCTTCAGACACTGGAGAAGTCGGAGGAAGTAAAGAAGAGTCCCGAGCTTTCTCAAAAGAGAAAGAACGGCGAACAGGAAGAGTTCCCTCCTCCGCTTGTGCTTGCGGAAGTGGAAAACTGACGTCCGTATGCGCGCGTTTTGCGTCCGAAGCCAATTTACTGGCGCCGACAGAAGCGCGCTCAAACTCCACAGGTGTACACCTGGCGTCCACTTGTGCGCGCTGAGTGTCCACAGGTGCGCGCCGAGCGTCCACTGATGCTCGCCGAGCGTCCACTGATGCGCGCCGAGCGTCCACTGGTGCGCGCCGAGCGTCCACTGGTGCGCGCCGCGCGTCCACTAACACTCGCTGAGCGTCCACGGCGCCTCGCGAAACTTGCACAGAGTCCACGTTCGGCGTCCACTAAAGCGCGTTTGACTTTCGCAGAAGCGCGTTCTGCATCTAAAGAAACTCGCTTCTTATCCACAAGTTTCGTATCAGCGGAAACAACCGCTTCACGAGAGCGAGAAACGAATTTCTCGCCTCCTCTAGAAAGTTGCTGGGGAGCAGGACTAACTCTAGAGGGAGACTCAAACGGAGAGAGAGACGAGCGAGGAGAGGGAGAGGGAGAACGCCTCGACCTCTTCACAGGAAGGTTGTCATCCTTACGGCGACGTGGAGCAGTCTTTCTCGAAGGAAAAACATCTCGAAGTTGCTGCTGAAGAGACTGAAGAATCTTGCTTGTAGGTGAAGCCTCCTTTTCTGGGGAGGGGCTGATCCTGTGAGCAGGAGAGCGGCGAGGGGACGCCTTCTTGCTACTCCCAGGAACCGCCGCTTCACGCACCTTGGAGCGACTGCGGCGCTCGAAAGAAACATCTAGGGAAGACTCGGCCTCCGAATAATCCTTATCGCTTCTTCTTTTTGCGGAGGAAAAGCAGCAAACGCACTATCGGGCGACCGAGCAAAGTTCCGGAGAACAACTTGGACGTGAAGCGTCCCGCGCACGCGAGCCGTCCTTTTTCAGCGGACGTGATGCGGTATGAGAGCTCCACCCCTTGCGCGGGGAGGAAGCTTCAGAAGAAGAAAAGCACTCCTTGAGAAGACGTGCACGCGCACGCTCCTTGGCAGTCTGGGTATGTTCGTCAGAAGCTGCCGAAGGCACGCCAGATCGGTGGGGGTTCCTCGTAACCCTCCTTCGACTTTCGACATGCTCTCTCCCCGTAATCTGGGAGTCAAGCAGAGGTCCAGGTCTAGAGGCGAAATGAGGCCGATCTGACGCACCCTCCACTACACAAGGGGACTTTCACTGCACTTTTCTTCACTTTTGCTCTCCAGAGCTAACACTTTTGATTCTAAGTTACGAATCGATTCAAGAATTAGCGATAACGTATTACCTTCTACGACACTGTCTCAGGGGCCGGAGGCAACACTACAGGGGTAGGAGCATAGTCTACAGAAGGAGGGTTAGCAGGAGAATAATTTAAATCTTGCCTACCTGAAACACTCCTGGAGGAAGACCTCCTTAGCCTATCTCGTTCAAGTTTCTTAAGATAGGTTTCATACGCCTTCCATTCCGACTCTGTTAGTCTTTCACACTCCTTACAACGACTTTCAAACGTACATTCATTCCCCTGCACACTTTACAAACAGAATGTGGGTCTACTGAAGCTTTCAGTAGCCTACCTCTACATTCAGCCATTGAACAAAATCTAGCGCTAGTAGAACTAGACCCTGACATCTTGATCAAAGAAAATTCAATACCAAAATCAATTCAAACCAAAGTCAACGTGTGCCAAGCCACCGATCCAATTCAGATACCAAAGAAAACCAAAAGGGATACTCAAGTAGCTAGTAAGTTTCCAAAATCTGGACGGAGGTGCTGCAAACAGGTGTTTCCAGCACCGGCGACAGAAAAATTATGGATAGAAAATGGGAATGATTCCTGATACCCCCCGCCTCCCAGCGGCGGGAATGGGTACTAACCACCTGACTCCCACTGCGTGTGTCGTAAGTGTTTAAATTTCTGTCTGGATTCGGAAAAATACAGCTATATATATATCTGACAGGTAAGTTTCATGAACAAAAATAAATGTAAGATGCAAGATGCAATGCAGCTCATTACAGTAATGTGGATTTAGTTCTAAACAATAAAGAAAAGTTTATGGGGCGCTATGACTTCTCTAGGTGACACACATACTATAGTCTGCACAAATGAATACATAAATACATTTCTGATTTATTAAACAGCTAAATACATTTTTTATTTATTAAACAGCTCCCTTATTTGTCACAAGTTCTCCATATAAAAGGTATTAACTTTTTGGCAAACCAAATTAAGGTCCATGTAATAAAACTATTTCATTTAGTTTGAAATGAAAAGTACTGTACTTGAAGTACTGTACAACTTGTATTCACTTTCAATACATCCACAACAATAGCAATACTTACATAACTCACATATGCAGTCTCAAAACAAGTCACAAATGTTTCACAATAAAGGAAATCCATTCAGCTTGTAAATAATAGTAAACAGTGGTCCCAAAATGAAATACTATAAAACAATAACTCTTCCTTGCTGTAACATTATGACTGCTGGCAACCAATGTAATACAGCGGACCCCCTTATCCCCGGGGACGTATACCAGAACCCCCCCCCCACTCCCAAATACTTAGAATCCCTATAAAATCACTTAAAACTGCCTATATATTCAAACTCAAGAAAAACCCACAGAAAATACTTATAGTACCTGGTTTTGCTAACAGTTTTGTCACGAAAAGTAGATTTAATCATGAAATTAATATGAAATACAGTAATTTGTGGATAGTTCTACAGAAAAAATACCATGAATATGCAAATTCCCCGCGAATAATGGGTAGATATGGGGCACAGACAAATCTGTGAAAATGTGAGTATGCTGATGTTTTCAAAACTATATCTAACAGAAATCATTTGTCCTACAAAAGTAATCTTAATTTGAATGGAATACATATTTCTATATGATAAATTTCAAGAAGAGATGTCTAACGAAGGACCTTAAGACCACCTGCTCAATACCACTTATGTTCAGACTAATCAAATAAATAACTACTAATTAAAGAGTTACTTCTAATAAGAGAGGCAAAGAGACACTGTAATCAACTACCTTATGACCAGTGCAAGTGTAGAGAAGTGATCCATCCTTTGCATTCCATATGTGAGCTACATCATCTTCACCACCTGTTGCCACTAAACCATTAGAACTGAAGGAGCAAGCAAAAACTGAACCTGAAAGAACAAACAAGATTTTTATTTTTTTCTTTAGAAGATTCAGAGAAGAAATTTTGCAAAACCATTTTGTTTTCACACATTAACAGAGTTACAAGGAATTCTTATATCTTTACTTACCTACCATTAGCACTACAATTCATCCAACATCTACATGAAATTCTAGAAATTTCATGCCTATACTTTTGTATTTACACACAACACTGGTTTTTGTCAACACTATAGCACAGATTTTAACATAATGGAAGAACATCAAGGTTACTTTAACAAAATGGTAAAACATCAAGATTAATAAATAATAAAGCAAAAATATTTGCTAATTGAGTTACAATAATAAAACTTTAAGGTATAACCATGGATTAAATTGTAATAGAGTTTTTTACCTTTATGCTGTGAAAATTTCACAGAAGACATGTCTGGAATTGATTCATCTTCTTCCATATCCTCCTCCTCTTCATATACGCTGCCATCTAAATCAATGACCTGTATTAAAAAAAATCTTGAAGTGACTTCACAGAACAGATGTTCTTGAGCTACACTCTTCTAACATCATCTTAAACAATGAAAAGGGATGAAATAGTATCCTATCACTCAGCTCCAGGCCATAAAAGATTGATAATTATGTATATTATTATTCAGAAGATGAACCCGGTTCATATGGAAAAAGCCCACAGGGGTCACTGACTTGAGGTATGAGTTTTAAAAAATGTGGTGTTCATATAATAAGTAACAGAAGGTAATAGGAAATAGGTACTACTACTCTTTTTAATTTGAAAAATCCTCTGGTCTAGCCTATCAGTTCTTGCACATGGGAGTTTTTAACTTATACAGACTATATTAAAATGAGACAGAAAGGAACAAGCTCACCAAGTACAAAAATGCATGCTACGAAGAAATACTTCAGTGCATTTTTCATTTCCTGTATTACCAAGACGAACAATGCCTTTCCTACTTTTGTTTTTCCTGCCTCTTGCTATAGTCTTCACTCTTTCAAGGGCTGAGTTAATAGCTGCAGGGCTATAGGGCTCACTATTAGTTCTTGCCACTTCTTTTTCCCATTTCCATCAACTCTAAACCAAACAAGTTCTTTGAAAATTACAATAAGCTATGCATTCCATCAGCCCTAGCTATGCATTCCATCAGCCCTAGCTATGAATTAGAGAGAAAAGGAGTTTTCCAAAAACCCACCTTAAAGAAATAGAATTCCACTGAACACTTGATCACAACTAACCTCTTCAACCTCACCGAAGTCAATTTCCTCTGGTTCTAGTTCATCTCCATCCCCATTTTCAAAAGTATGGGGAGAACTTGGTGGTGTATTTTCCCTCATTTTGCAGAGTGCCTTCCTGTAAAAAGTATTCCATTAATTTCATGTATAGTACATACAAGAAT
>NC_087209.1:7598396-7618371 GCF_015104395.2 Macrobrachium nipponense | reverse complement strand
ACATACAAGAATAAAATCCGAATAAGTATAATAAGCCCTGAACTAAGGTCTAAAGTCATAATTTGAAATTAGACTGAAATTTAAAGGTACAAAATGAAAAGTAGTACATGGATTAATGTAAGAAACAACCTTTGTGGGATTCACACTTTGCCCTTTAATGGTCAGTTATACTACCTCTATTAATGGTGAATGATTTAAGCGAAAATAAGTGTTAGGAGAATTACCCTCTAATATAATGATAATAATTGTATAAAACATAATAAGAAGCTGGAAAATATACATAGTTTGTGTATGGCAGGGAGTTAAATTGTCATAAGTCTAGACTACCAAATAATGGCATGACCTGTTTAGGCTAGTCCCTACTCAGCTAAGCTATACAGGATAGCTATTTTAGGCCCAATGGGAGTGAGGGGGAGACCTTCCATGCAAATTGAGAAACTGGAACCCTATAATAGGTTAGGGTGCATCCCTGTGTTTTACCTCATGACTAAGACTACAGTGTTCTAGGTCAGGTTATGCAAAGTTGTAAACAAAGTTAGGCTACATCAGCCCAATAAGGACCCAGCAACCCAGAGTAGTCAGGTTGTGATGCATCCACATAAATGTCCTTGTTACATTTTTTTGGTATTTCTGCAGAAAAGCTCTGCAGGGCGCCATGCGTAGTCCAGATCCTTGGATGATAAACGAAGACGGTAAATATTTCAAATGACCTCAATATTGTCTAATCCTGATAATATCTCACATACTCAATTATAGAGTAAAATAACAAATGGCCGGCCTCTACCATAGCGCAACCACCTTCCTGAAAATCGGAAATTAGGTACCTATGGCCTTATTTTGTGACTTGGGAGAAAAAACTTAATTCTAAAGAATAGTTCCGCACGGACTGCAAGGAACATAACAGTGGATACGACATCCACTATACTCTGTTTTTTTCCATCTGTCCACCAGCGTGTGGTGTTTGCATATGGTAACACTGCGTCCCGGGCTTTAGATAGTTATATTCAGCTTATATTCAACAATAATAATAACCTTATTTCGAATATTAACGGTGTAATTCGCATACTGTAAATTATTAAAACACTTTTCAGTTGCAAATGTACACCCAGATATCCTTTAATTTACCTAAAACTTACACATAGTAGCGTAACTATTTAAAGCTAGGGACGCAGTGTTACCATGCGAAAACACCACAGGTGGATGGACAGATGGAAAAAAACAGAGCATAGGGATTGGGGCGTCCAATGTATTTCGCCGTGTTTGGTAATGGCCCCTGGAGGTTAATTACAGTCGTCCGAATAAATATTACTTAAAATTCTTGTTCAGGAGGTAAAACTGCATGGAAAACTGCAACTGCCATAGTCTAGGCCGCCACGGAATAGTACTAGGTAGTAGGCTATACCTAGATCCACCAAACTTACTTAGAGAGGAAAGTAGCCTATAGGTAGTAGTAGAAGTCTCGAAGCATTGCTTTGACGAACACTGGCTCTTGACAAATGTCTAACCTGGGTTACAGGAAGTGTTAAAGTACTTTTTTGGGAGGGTGGTTGCGCTACGGTAGAGGCCAGGTGGCCAATCGGTATTTTACCCTATTCTGCATGGTTAGGCTGAGGGTTAATCTAGGCATGTCGTATCTCATGCATTTCCTACATTTCTGAATGCAATAAATATAAAGGGGTCCACGATAGGAACACCCATAGATAGGTAGGGCTGCTGGCTCCCGGAAGAAATTGCATCTCTCTCCTATCTAGGTAGCTAGGTCCCATATGAATAAAAATTAATTTGTCCCGAAAGATTAACCACATACCTGGATTTATAGCAATTAAAACTATAAATAAGAGAGACGGTGAAACTACGTACTAGTTCTACAATGACAGGTCTCGTCAGACTGATTAATGATCTGGCGTACCTTCATAGACCCAATTCTCAGTTCTAACAGTAAAACTACGCCATAACTTAGGCCTATTCTACGTCTACTAGCATAAATCTATCTATTTTCTACGCCATTTTCAAAAGTTCTGAAGTCACTAGTCAGAATTATTCCTTAAAATAATTAAATTTTGACGACGATTTTACCTTGATTTCTTGACGTTTCTTCTTCAGGTCTCAACGTGATAAGTAAGGTGTCTGTAGTAGTAATGGCGATATGATAATAAGGTTAGGCTCTGTAACGGCTCACCATTGTTCTGTATTTCCTCTTTTTCTAGAAGTTCCCAGCTTGTAATTTACTTCTCCGCCGTCCTCTCTCTCTCTCTTTTGTAGATTAAAGCAGTATCTTACTCTTGTTTACTTTATATGTCTATTTTGTTTTATTCTTTCACTGCAAAAAAACAAGCAATGTTGGACTACAAGACAATGAGCGAGCAATACTATGACATTATTTCATTGTTTTCCAGAAGTTTCCTGCTTATAATTCACCTCCACGGTTCTCTCTCTCTCTCTCTGTTGTAGATTAAAGCAGCATCTTACTCTTCCTTCCTTTTTATGTCTTTTTCCTTTTATTCTTTCACTGCAAACAGGAAAATCAAGCAATATTGTTGAACTAAAAGGAAGTGTGCTAGCAATACTATGACTATTTCATTGTAATACTATGACATTATTTCATTGTTTTCTAGAAGTTTCCTGCTTAAAATTCACCTCTCCACGGTTCTCCCCACCCCCCACCTCTCTCTCTCTCTTTGTAGATTAAAGCAGTATCTTACTCTTGCTTCCTATGTATGTCTATTTTATTTTATTCTTTCACGGCAAACAGGAAAAAAACAATGAATATTGTTGGACTGAAAGACAATGGGCGAGCAATACTATGATGACATTATTTCTTTGTTTTCTAGAAGTTTCCTGCTTATAATTCACCTCCACGGTTCTCTCTCTCTCTTTTTTTGTAGATTAAAGCAGCATCTTACTCTTGCTTCCTTTTTATGTCTATTTCCTTTTATTCTTTCACTGCAAACAGGAAAACCAAGCAATATTGTTGAACTAAAAGGCAGTGTGCGAGCAATATTATGACAGTATTTCATTGTTTTCTAGAAGTTTCCTGCTTATAATTCACCTCCACGGTTCTCTCTCTCTCTCTTTTGTAGATTAAAGCAGCATCTTACTCTTGCTTCCTTTTTATGTCTATTTTCTTTTATTCTTTCAATGCAAACTAAGAAACAAAAGCAATATTGTTGGATTAAAAGGCAGTGGGAGAGCATGACTATGACATTTTAGACCTACCAGCACCTCTACAGAAGCATCCGAAAACGCCAATGTAATTTTTTTTCCTAGGAAAGATTAAACAGGTGAGTAATTTTGGCTATTACTTTCCACATTCTACTATACAGAAGATAAATTTTGGCAGTTAATTTTCACATTCGGTGCCTCAAAATTTCAACTTTATTTAGTGGTTCGGTGATACACCTTTTATTCTTTCTCTCGTTCCATGCCTTGTTTTGTTTCCAGTGACTTCAGCGCTAGATGAGGCAACAGACGACAAACATTGCAGTAATAATAACTTTTATTGCCACAGGCCATACTGTGCTTATTATCAGCTGATTTGTCTCAACCTATAAGTAGTGGGAAATCTTATGTAAATCTTCATTATATAATGTTTACAAATACAGCTTGGAGCTTTTTAGAACATTTGCTTGTTACCCATTAACTATTTTTATATGAACATATGAATGTCTACAGTAAGAAATCTCATCTACCTCTGCTTGTGATATTGTTCATGCATATATGCATAAATGCGTAATGCAATATTTACGAAGACCGCTATCTAATCTCTCTCCCTCTTTAATCCATTGAGCAGTATATTCAGTTACTAACTTCCAAATCTGATCATATTTAAGGTTTTCATTTGTTCCACTTACTACTCCTAGATGGATGGCTTCCACACAACCTACAAGACAAATCTTCCTATTCTGTAAATTAGTAATCATAGGATTTAATTTGGACCGGAATACAGAATTTTAGCAAAAGGCCAAAGAACTGGGACCTATGAGGCCACTCACGAATGCATAGTTCAGTGAAAGTTTTCAAAGCTGTGGAATTTTGTTATTGTAGTAGTTATCTTTTCAGGCTTGTAACTTGAAGGTTGGTCTATATTTGAATTTGTTAAACCTTAACCTTTGTCTTTCATCTCATTTTCCTAGTTTAGTTGCAGGCGTTGAAGATGGGAACTAAATTCTGGTATCCGGTTTTCTTCCTTATTGGTTGATTACGAAATTCAGGTCTTTATTACATTCTGCTGTGTAGCCTACCCAGCGTTTCAGAGCTATTCCTGATAGCCTTTATTTGCTTTGATATTCCCCTTGCTAATTTTGTGAGTTTAATAATCACCAAGTGCTTTGTTTTTTCCATTGAAAGCTCATTTCCTGATCAAGCACTCTAATGGCTTCAACAGCTATCTTTCTGTGTGCTTAAATTTACCATTTTAACATACGTATAACAGATACCCTATTTTACAGTAGTGAGATTCTTTTCCCATACTATCAGTCAAAGTGTAGTTTGGCAATGCATTATCAAACGGGCATTGTGTCCAGAATGGATTAAGTATTAAAAAGAGAGAAGAAAATTAATAGAAAATGTATAAAAAATTCCTTTTTATTAAACTCATCTAATCAATTTTGGACCCAATTGTAAACCTGCCACAACAGCACAGAATTTAGTCTCCTGGTGGCTGGAACATCTGAAAACAAAATTGTTTTTTGCATTAAAAAAAATTAAAGAATAAAACTCTTATCTGAAGAAAATATTTGGGACTGCACTATAAATTTCTGTTCCAAGTACATCTATAAAATGATTCTAATACTCTTTCACCTTACACTTCAAAAGTCTCACCAGAGTCAGTCATAAAAAATAAATCAACATTATTGATTTTAAGAACTTACATGTTGGAGTTCACACAGTTCAATATCCTGTGTGTGAAGACGAGCTCTGAGGTATACGATTTCCTCCTCTTTTTGAGCCAAGATGGATTTCATTTCAAGATAACGACTTCTTGCTTCTCGTTCGCTTGTTTCCAGTTCATTCAGCTCAAGCTCGTATCTCTCTCTCATGTTTCTACAAGAATACAGAAAGTAACTTCAGTTAATTGTTAAGCAGAGCAATAAAATGCAAATCTAATCTATTTAGTATTGAGATCTACATTATCATTAGATAGATTCAAAACACCACTCAATTATAATTCTCAATTGTCGTATTCCTAGCGAATGAGATCCATGCCCTACGTAGTTAACAGTAGAAAGCATCTAATGTTTACAGTTCCTTGAATCATAATCTTGATAAATCTATTATCACAAATAAAAAACCCACTGTTTACATAATTTGATGGCTACTATAAGCAAAGTATTTGTGGAAGAACAGACTAATATCAGATAGCCAATAAACTTAAATCCTGACTTTGTCTTCATTGTATTATCCATAAAGTCATAAAAATGTTTCCCATAATTATTAAATACTAAAATTGCCACAAAAACTAACACATCTATGCATCTAACTATAATGTCGACTTCTAAGGAACATGTCAAATGTAATTTATTAATAACAACTTTAACAGAAAAGGACAACTGACTTTATCTTGGATTCGTAATTCTTGTGCTCCTCTTCCTCTCTGGTATTAGTCTCTTGCTTGATCTCTTTTATGACTCGCTCAATCTCTTTATCTCGCTGCCTCTTCAATCTTTCTCTCAGCTCTTTTTCGGACTGAACACGTGCTTCGTTGTGCTCCTTCATGAAAACGGCTCGCCATTCGCTGCGACTATGTTCATCTTCCCGACGTATGGAAATGAGTTCCTCCTGAGTAAAAGACCTTCCATTGTTAGTTGCTTTAATTCAAGTAAAATTTGGCAACTGACAATCATCGAGACAAAGGTCTACTTCAGTTTCATTTGTTCTATTGTATAGCCATAAGTTCTAAATAAGTTTCCCTCCACCAAAATGCAAGTCTGTCTCTCCCACTAACCTTAGAAGCCACATTCTGTTCACAAATTTTTTCCTTTTCTGCAGGCATATAGATTAATAAGGGCATTTAGTTCTTTAGCTCAATGAAGCTTACAACAAAATTAAGAAATGCATCTGAACATTTTATAAAATCCTCTCAACATTAAGGGTAAATGGAACCAATCCTAAAGAGAAAATCTTAGGTCTTTTACATTGAAACTACATACATCTACGGGTCCAATTACTAAATGTACATATACTACAGTATAACAAATGTCATTAAATTCATATCACTACAGACAACAATGTGGCTAAATACATTATCTATTATGCCATTTCTTTCAGGATCTTAAACAAAAATAATATTCTCAGCTATGGTTCAAACTCAAGTTGAGAATAATTTTTGATAACGATGCAAAGCAAATGCCTGGGTTGCAACCTCGAAAAACTATATTCCTCATGGAATGGAATGGAATGGAATACAGAGTTTAGGCCAAAGGCCAAGCACTGAGACCTATGAGGTTATTCAGTGCTGAAAAGGAAATTGACGGTAGGTAGGATTGAAAGATGTAACAGAGGAAAAACCTCAAAGCAGTTGCACTTTGAAATAATTGTTAGGAGAATGTGGATAGCAAGATGGAAGCAAGATAGTATAAATGGAGGTACAGTAAAAGGAATGAAAGGGGTTGCAGCCAGGGGGTGAAGGGATGCTGCAAAGAACCTTTAGTAATGCCTACAGTGCACCCTGTGAGGTGCACTGACAGCAGTAGCCCCCTAAGGGGTACTTACCTCATGTTTGCGAGTTTGGAGTCTAAGCTTTTCTTGTAACTGTTCAAGTATTTGGTCCTTTTCTTTAGTGACCTCTTTGATAGCTACACTGTGATCACCACGCAACTTCTCTTCATTGTGGTGTCGTTCTTCAATCAGAGCCTTTATATCTTGTTCATGCTGCTTACGAAGAACCTCCATCCTACTCAGGCAATGCTGTTCGCACTGTCGAATTTCTAATTCTAATCTGAAAAGAAGGTATGACACACTTCAAAATCCCTTTACTGTACCTTTGGTATTTTGTCCAAAATGACTTGGTGTTAGCTAAGAATGGGGCTATCTATAAACAAACACAATCAAGAGTAATCCTCTCCAGTGAGTACATATTTCATTACAGGCAGTCCCCGGGTTATGACGGGTTCGGCTATGACGTTCCGAGGTTAAGGTGCTTTTCAATTATATTCATCAGAAATTATTTCCAGGGTTACGCGATGCATGTACCAGGGTTATGTCGCCTACAACGCTGATCTGGCAGAAGAAATGACATCAAAAATACAAAATAATCAATATTTGAAGTTTTTTTCTATGAAAAATGCAATAAGAATGTAGTTTACATAGTTTTGAATGCACCAAAAGCATTAAAAGTAAGGTTTTCTTAGGATTTTTGACGATGTTCCGGCATACAACGATTTTTGGCTTACAACGCGTCTCAAGAATGGAACCCCCGTAGTAACCCGGGAACTGCCTGTATTGTATGATATATTGCATGCCATATGTCCACAATATTAATGTATGTCAACATATTTTGCAGTTCAGGGCAACAAATATGATCCTGAAAAATTTTCCTGATTCCTAATACCAATGAAAACATACCATATTATTCCTCAAGATAAAATTAAGTCTATGCACATAAAAAACAGCTAGAGTATGTTATAATTCACAAAACAAATTATGAGTTGTGGATAGTTAACCAAGTGCTAATTCTTACATAGACATTAAGTTTATCTTGATTACTTTAACAGCCTAGAAACAAAAGCCTGAACTTAAATACCTTTGTTGCTCTCGCTCTCTTTCCCTTTTACAAAACTCTTCTTTTTCTTCTTCAAACTTCCTCTTCAATTCATCTTCTTGGCTGCGCATCTGGTTCATGAATTTCTCCTCAGCTTCTTTCATAAGGTCCCAGTGCTGAGCTTTGAGTTGGCTGACTTCATCGCGATGCTTGGCATTCAGGTCTTTCATTTTACTTTCTAAACCTCGGTAAGTCGATTCCTAAATAAAATGCAATAAAAAAGGAATGTATTGGGCAAAAAAATGGTCATGTATATTAGCTAAAATGATTTTGAATAACCACATGGGATATAATAACAAAACCACCTATCTGGATAGAAATGATCTGTCCATATACAGTTGTCAAAACAATTTACCAGAATACAGTACAGTGCACAGACAATTAAAAATGAATGCTAATACTAACATAAGGGAAACTTGTGACCTAATCACAAATTGAAATTAAGATTAAATATATAATAAGGAAGAATAAAATCAATGCAAATGCAGCAGTGACTATGTTCCCACTGCCTACAACACAAATTTTAAAAGACCTTACTGCCTACAGGAGACATAGGTATTTCTTTCACCATTAAGTCTACAAGACAATCTTTGACAGTTCCTACCATTGTAACATCTTTAGATAAAAAAAATAAGAAATGATGAGATAGACTAATAACTGTAAACAGTAAGAGATAATTCTATTACAAAGACAGGAAAAAAATACACTGTATCAACAAAAAGTCAAAGACAAATTATTAACAAGGAGCTGCTTTACAAGTCGGCACACTAGAAAGGTTTCTTAGAGGCATATAGACCTACATCCTCAGTTCACTGGATGAACATCTAACAGTAAAGCATCCCTAAACCTGGATTAAACAGATTGAACTCTGCTTTTAAAGGGATGGTGGTTTTAGCTTAGACTAAAATTACATACTAACTACCAGCACTTGTCCATCAGTGACCCTTCTGATAATGTATTCTTTATTTTCTAGCTTCTACTTTCATTATGGAAACACAGCAATGTACAAACTACAGTATTTCAGTTAAGGTAAAATAATGCTTGAGAATAACTTTCAGTGACAATCAGTAACTTCTGAATTCGGACAACATTTCTACTCATATGTGCCCACCATCAAAATAATCAATGTTTGTGGAAAAGAAATACAAGAAACAGATAGAAGATATAAGCAATGGATCTCACCTTGATAGATTTTGTCTTCTGCTGAACCCACTTCTCTCTTTTATCTTGTTCTGCCGTCATAATTCTTTCTCTTAAACTCTTCAACTCTTGACTCTGCCTCTCTTCTGTTAGTTTCAACTGAAAATGTAATTCACCTAAATTATGTGGTATGCATCCGCCACAAATTCCAGGGGTCGACTGCTAAAAGTATAACTGCATTACAGTAAACCTTCAAAGCTTTAGACCAGTGGTTCCCAAACTAGGGGGCTTGTCCCCCTAGGGGGCGTGAGGAGGATACAAAGGGGGCGTGAAGTCATCTGCTCAAAAAATATTTGTTTAATTAGAATAATAAAATCATTCAAAGAACAAATATCTGCCATTACATACATGCAAAGTATAATTATAGCAGTCACTCCAACCCGTTTTCTATGAAGCTAGTTCTCCTTACACGTTCAAACTTTATTTTCGCTCCCTTTGAACCAAATGTTTCGTTTTTAGTTACTTAGAAAAATGTCTCTGGAATGTGCTATTATTTGTTTGAGTGTCTTTCATTATTAAAATGTAATACAAACAGAACTCTCTTTTCCTTAACAATGCTAAGAAATAAATGCAAGAATTATTACACATGAACAAAAGAGGGAGTGGGGTCGTGCGGGTCTACTGGAAGCAAAAAGGGGGCGTCAAGTAAGATAGTTTGGGAACTACTGCTTTAGACTAATAGGGAGGGGGTAAGGGAAGTGCCCAGATCTTTGCTAAATCTTATAATAGGCAACCAATTATGATCAAAAGACAAAACATTATATGTAACTTACAACATGAAGTCAATAATGTAATCTTTGGACATTAATTTTTCATCTCCCAGTGAAGTTATTAAGGTAACTAATACGTACCTGTATAAAACTACATACAATTAAATTTTCATTTAAATGTAATTGCACAAATTTACTTTATATTGGTCAGGTAAGTCTAAACATGGAGTCATACTTGTCTACCATCTGCATTATCCAGTATACACAGAAATAATAAGAATATTGATACACATTGCATTTTTGATGGCAGGTTAACTATTACTCTTAATAAACTCAATGGAAATAAAGGCAGAATCTTTCAGATATTTTGTCATAAGAATTTAACACTAAACATACGAATATTATACTATACTACTACTTAACACACGGCAATATGACAAAGAACCCACCACGCACAGATCTTGCAATATGCATCAAATATAAATATATAAATTCAGCACTCAGTCATGATTTCCCTCATTAATTTTATCGTGAACAGTTCACCCAAATGTAGAAACAACCTGAGAGGACGAGCTAGGAGAAATAAATGTCATCCCCAGAAAATTCACTTTATCGATACCAAGATGTTAAAGTTCAAAAGCATAATTTCCAACAAGGTAAAGGAGGTTTGTTTGTCACAACTTTTGTTTTATAACCTATAAAAAACTCAACTATGCATAAAGTAAGTATTGCATACTCGGTATCTTCATATTTACCTTATCAGTATGTTTCTTTTCTGCTATTCTAAAGCTCTTTTGCATTTCTTCACACTGTTCAGTCAACATCCTCTTGTCATCCAAAAGCTGAAATAATGGGTAAACCATTATATAATACATAAAATGCCAATACTAAAGGTACACTATTTAAAATCAAAACAAATCTCAACTGTATGAAAATTAATAATAGACATTAGAATAAATATGGTGTAATACAACTAGTCTTCTATACTGTAGTTCTATAGTCCTAGAATGATATTAACAATATCTTTATTAGCATGATAGTAAGTATGACTAAAACTATGCTCTTCATCACAGGGCCTATAAATTACAGAACATACTTTGAAAATTCTGTAGAACACTTCCAGCTAACATAGAATATCTTCTGATGCATTAGCAACTTAACCACATACTGAGAATAAGGGGCACATAAATGAAAATGTGTTATACTTCACGGCCCATTATTAAATATATCAAATATATTAAATATATCACTGATGCTCACGATAAAATACAGTACTCAACGGCCCTTACCTTCCGAATTAAGTCTAAATTTTTCTGTATACGTGATTCAGACTCTTCTTGTTTCATACGGGCCTTTTCCTCACACTTGAAATGCAAGTCAGGTGCCTTCTTGGGATCATCCTTTTTGCCTTCTTTGATACAAATATCTTCCAGCAATTTCTCTGCTTGTGCAACTTGTTGTAACAGATCATCCCTATAATCTGCAATACAATAGATTTTATGAAATTCTACCACAGAACTAGAAAGCCTAATCAATCTACCTAACTGTCACAAGACATCTAAACAGAAGCTACTTCTAATGAAAATGTACAATGAAAGATTTCTGTATTGCTTACTTTTGCCGCACAGGATTTAACCAATGCATGTACTATTTTTATTATTCATATTAGATACCACTTTCAGGAAGGTTTCAATTCACTTACCAGTAAATTCTCCCTGGTGCCACCTTTCAGCTAGGTCTTGAGTGAAAAGAAACACCTTCTCTACCAACACTTGTATAACTGGGAGAGTAGCTCCAACACATTCATCATTTGCACTGTCATCTGAAGATGACACTGACTTGTTGGAGATCTTGTTACTGGTTCTTAAAGGAAAATAAAGATATAATTTCTAATTAAAAATAAGAACTACATTAAACTGACATTTTCATTTACTATCTCATTCTAAAAGGACATCTGAAATATTCAAAACAGCATTAGTATCTTATATAAAACAAACTAGAACTTTCAATTATAAAACAATATTGGCAATTTGTATGGTTGAAAATGGGACTGGTAAAACAGGAATTACCAGTCATTAGCTAAGTATTCTAATTAAATGCTCAGCAGTTCAGTTAATTACTGAAGTCAGTACATAAGAAAGATGACCTTCCACATGGCAGGGTCCCAATCAGTTTAGGTAATCAGTACGTCAGATTGAAAGACTCACTTGAACTACATCTACCAATCATTAAGACAAACAAAGTACGTACAAGATTTGTAAGGCCACTTGATATCATAATGATGCGTAGGTGCTCAGAACCCTTGTGATTTTAAGGCAAACTACACTGAATCTTACATGTTCTTTGTAAGGCTTGTACATTCACACCAATTGAAAACTCAGTAGTATGCTGTTAGGGATGCTACTGTTTGACACAATACATGTACGTAATCTACAGTGAGAAGAGTTAAACTCATAGCATTCTGTGTTGGGTCCTACAATGTTCGGACATATTTCCTATCCTAAACCCACTATGGAAAAAACCATGATGAACCTTTTGTTGCTATACGTAATAACCTCAGTCAATCTTCCACTACTGCTATCTCTGCTGCGTAACATGGAAAAAGTTGTAAACTATACATTGCTGAAGGGAAATGGTATATGAATTTTGGATTTTTGAATTGTACTTTACACAATACCAGGCTAAATCTAGTTAAATATCAGGATGGGGAAGTTTGGACTAATGAGCAAACAAATTTCCACACAGTTTCTCATAGCCTGGTCTGTCAGTAATGGATTATTTCCTGATTCGGCCACTGGCCAGTTAGACTTATATAACTTTAAACACATGCTATTAAAATTCTTACCTTTCAACAAAGCTTGTGGTGACATTTACTTCCTGAACTGTTTCAAGATTAGAATCATTTGTGTTGCCATTAGTATTAATTCCCATATCTTGAAAAGTTGGAGATGGTGGCCCTTGAAAGTTAAGATCACTACGAGTTATTGAGCTTGCTTCTCTGCTTTCCTTCGTTTTGTTTTCTTCATCTTCAATCATTTTCAAGGCATCTATCAAATCCCTAGATGGTTGAGATTTTGCACTCAGCTTTTCAACTGGGTAGAGACTTCTTATTGCAAATCCTGCAGCCAAACCCACTCGATAAGAAGGAAGATTTGTTGTGCACGAAAAATCTATTCCACTGTAGGGTGCTTTTTGTGTCAAATTATCAGTGGCAATCAAATCTCTATTCGCTGATTCGGTTACCTGTTTACTGCCTAAAGGCGATGATGACTTCTCACCTTTATTTTCTGAAGCAGGAGAGCTTTCACCACTATCTTTATTGTGTTCTGATTTAAAGTTCACAAACATATCAGGTGAATCTAATAAATCCTCAATATCCCTCGGAGAAGATCTACTACTTTGGCTTGACTCTTCAATGATGTCCTCAAGAACGCATTCAGGCACATCTGATTTAGGAGAGACATTCCCCTCTCCTATCAGGTTCTCACCTGCAACACACTCTTCATCCTCAACAGAAGCAGGTGAATAAGCATCTTCATCATCACATCCCACCTCTGGGGAACAAATGCTGCTCTCCAATTTCTCTCCAACATCCCCCACTGTAACTTCTGTGTCCCTTATGGAAAATGAACTATTTACAGCCTCATTACAGCCAGTTTGAACACCACTATCATGAACCAGAACAGCTTTAGCATGGTCATACTTTACGACGTTACCACCTTTAGCGTGGTCGTACTTTACGACGTTAATTTCATTAACAGAATTGTCTTCTCGACTTGATAACCTCAAAAGCAATTCATGATTCTGTTTAAGAAGCTGTTTCCATTCTGAGTCCCAGTGGTTTCCATGTGATTCCTCTTTCGTGTCCTTTGTTTGTTCCTGAGGTGAATGGTAACTGGTGGCCATTAACTGTATTTTTCTACCAAGACTTATTACAGTGCATTCGGAGCCATCATTAGAAGTGGTATCCACATCTCTTCTGACTAAATGGCTCGCAACATTGCCCTGGTGCTGATGATGATATGAACTATCAGTGTAAATGTTAAAACTTTGATCACCAGACTTTTTTGTTACGTGCGGTCGAATGTTAAAGGAATTTTCACTTAATGGCTCTGGGAAATTATCGATAGTCTTAGTTCTTTTCTCTGTAAAATATGTACTGGTATATTTTTGCTGGTCACTAGAATCACCTTCTGAATTCCCCAGATCTCCTTGTGCCTTAACTTCTGATGATGTTATTGGATGCATCATTGTACTTATTTCATGATTCATCCTCCCACTTGACTTTTGTACATTGTATGATACTTTATTAGGGAATATGCTACCACATTTTTCATCCACAAAACAGCCAGTTTTATCATGTTTTGTGTAAGTAGAACCCAGATCACTAGAAAAGTTCTCATTGCATCTATTATCTAAAGATGAGGAACTTTCATAGTCTAGATGCTGATGGAAACCTGAGGTAACTGTGTAAGTCTTTCCAAAGTCCAGCATGCTTGAGCGATCTGAATCACTTCCAACATCAATTTTTCCCACAGCTTTCAGTGCATTGCAGTCTGAAAAGAACTATGAAGAAAGAAAGAAAAAATTACCTTTTCCTCAATTTCCTTGAAATTTTAGGCACAATGTTCACAGCCAGATGTAATTGTAACTAGCAGAAAACAATAAACACACTAAACCAGTTAAAACATAGGTATATATTAAGCTTGATCTTAGATATCTTATGATAACATAATCAAAGGAATAAAAAATAAAAAGTTAGAGGAGAATAGCATCGTACTGTGCTCACAAAATACAGAAAATATTTCCAATGAACATCTTAATTACCTTCTTTTGCTGTCTTGAAGTACAGTACCCATGATTGGCTACTATCCGTAGGGAACCTCTACTTACTGGATGATGGCGTCTTGGAGCATATGCAACAGATCGTATCTGGAAAATGATTCCAAGAATTAAGATCAATTTTTACAAATATTTAATTAAAAGTTAATCAGAAAATGTCAATTGAGTAACCTACAGCTTAACAATGTAAAACAACAGTCGTATAAAAAGGCACAAAGTGATATTTTCATCATTAAGCTGAAATAATCCAACTCTGTCAGCCACTAAACTATTCTGACAAGGGAATTTAGAATGCTATGTTTAGAAACAAAATGCACTGAATTTTCTTTACAGGGTTAGATGTCAAACAGGACCTCTCTACCCCTTATATCTTACGAATTCCCTGCCTGGATTAAGATCTCATTCACTACATCTACCAACTACCACCTGGTTAGCTTTAAAATAAACTTCTTTGAGATTAGCTTCATCCAGGTAACAAACAAAATGGTACAGTATTACCAAATATTTCTTTGATACTTAAAGTGTAACAGGATGATTTACAAACAAACTTACTGATTTTCCCTCTACTTTCAAGTTCAAATGAGAGACATCATGAGTCTTTAAATGAAATCCACCTCCTCCTCCTACCACTCCTCTTTTAAATGAACACAAATCCGAACTTCCTCCCCCTCCTTGTGTAGGGGCTGAAGATGGCCGTCTCCTTGGTACTACAGGAGGCGCTGAAGAAGGACGACCTGTGTACAATTTTGGGCGATGGGAATGATCACTGGAGGCCGGTCGAGCTGAGTTGGCTCTTCGCGGAAAGCCTGCATTAGCTGATCCTATCCTGGACGAGGAGGAGGATGAACAACCTCCAGCACGGGCAGATCCAATACGATGGCGGACATTTGGCTTTTCATTCAGCATTATGGCAAGAAACACGCTAACATATTACTATACAAGGAAAGATCTGCAATGAAATTGAATAAAAAATGAGACATGTAACAAAATAAATTATACAGCAGTTCTATGGGTGATGAGTAAAAACATATGCCAATCATAATCCTGTACACTATTGTCAAATTACTTGTTAAATGGTTTATAGCCTAGCAGATAATTCTCAGCTTTGAATGGAATACTATCAAGACAAAACTAAAACTATGAGGCACTCAGTCTGATGTCAAATCATGCATTTGGATTAAAAATAATGAATTATATATACTACTTTCTTTTACAGCATAAACTATCATAAGAAGGGGATATTAGATATCATGTAATATATGTCTTTCTTTTTACCTTATTGTTAATAGCTGCAAAACACTAATGGAATGCTTATTTTATCTCACACTAGAATGACAATATGAAATTCGTTGTCAGTTTCCTCAAACAACACAACTCATTTCAATTACACCTCATCTAAGCTTTCAAAGTTTTTAAATCATCAAAAATCATAAGAAAGCATTTCAAAAGTTTAATAAATGAGAAGGAACATAATCAATAAATTATACTTACTCTATGGTCTCTTCACTTCATTGTATGTACCAGTTTTTTGGGTGCTTGATAAAGGTTTACATTGGTGAAACAGCTGATCTCTGCAAAACGCAGGCATACTAATCAATTAACTCATGAAATACTTTAAAAATAATTAATCATTAGATAATCAGTTAGTCATTAAATATCAAGGGGAGGTAATATCTTTCAAGAATCTTTACTCCGGATGAGAATAATTAGGAACCCATGGTGGGACGTTTATCAGAATCATAATACAAGATCCAGAGATAAGTATTTCCTGTGTTACTGTCAGATTGTATTAAAAATAAGACTATACACCTACAGTATGTCCTAGCCTAATTACACATTCTTTACCTATCCTAACTTAGCATAGTTAAGCTTTAACTGCATAGCCTATGGAGGCTACTTTTTTTGCATACATCCACAGAAGATGAATTTCATCAACGAAGATTAGACTCTTCAAGTTTTTGCCTCCTAAACTTCATGCGAACAAATTAAAAACTCAAATTCGACATAATTACGGGTTATTGATATTTACATTGGTAGTTTATGAATAAAAATGTATACTAAGATATGAAGAGCCTCTATTTGGCTCAAAGGCCTGGATAAACTAATCCCTTATAATAATAATAATAATAATAATAATAATAATACCTAATCATAATAGGTAATAAGAGACAGCTAGGACCTAGTAAGTACTCTAGTATGGCTTCCGAGTTACTATACATCTGGAGAGGAAATTAGGCTAGTAGTAGGTACCTAGTAAAACTAGTAGCTAGGTAGTAGTAGTAGGGTAGTAGGTACTTGATAGAATTGCTAACATGCTTTAAGTTATTTTATTAGGTTCAGAATATGTGGCAGTCTCTGGTTAAAACGTAAACATGAATATATAGCTATGAATACTAGTATGTTGAATGTTTATTGATAAAGGCAGGTCGTAGAAATTTGGAATAGCTAGGTAGGTAGTAGCTACGAGCGACATTTTCTTACTCAGTCTTCTGATTTTCCAGAGAAATGCAAATATAAATAAATCCCACACGCAAGTACTCACATGTTTACCACAATTTTGAACTTCCATATCCAAGGAAAATGTTTTATCAGGCGTGTAACTATTAAATAAAGATTTGTTTGCCGAAAATGACTTACGCTCTTCATAAAAATTTGAGCAGCCCCTTCATCTGTTTTGTTTACAAAAGTTCAATCTTCTATACGAATCGATGGAATCATGGCTTAGGCTGTATGTTCCACCATTCACAAAATTACTACCACAGTCACTTTGATAACACGAACAAGATTAATGTTTTATAAAGTATTAGATATAACTATGGATTATTATTAGTACTTCTAAGCTTAAGTACGAAATAAGATTATGAATAATAACTTTATTAACTCATTCGAACACATTTCCGACGTTGCTAAGTAACGACGTCTTCTTCCTTTAGTGTTTAGGACTCGAAGGCAGATGGATGACCCAAACTTGCATGTTATACCATTAAAAAAATAAAGCTATCGAGAAAAAAAATACAATTACAGAACTATATCTAGTACTAATAACAGTAGATATTCAAGGATAAAAATCAAACAGAAAGAAAAACATTAGTCATACCCCAAATCCAGTCAGGCAGATACACTTTGCCAAAAAGCTTTCTTCCAATTCATGGGGTATGTGTACACTAATTGTCACAGCGTTGTATCATGTTACACCATGTTACACCCAATATTATACCTAAAGTGCTCAGCCTTATATATTTCTACTGTTTCACCGGTTTCAAGAGCCTTCTAGACAATGCAAGCCCATTCTATCCACCAAACGCATAAGCACTCTTAGGTCTTTCCAGCCCTTCCCTTCTTTCTGTTAACGTATGTTTTACTGTTTCATAACATCCAACTTCTTGTTAAAAAAAAATCACACATGTTACATTTCTTATCGTCTATCAAGAGTAAAGAACGTGAGACTGCGAAATACATAACTGTATCCACTTGGTGATTATTAAGGCATACACAGGTGCAAGGGCAAATCATTTTTATTTCCTATATCCCTAAAGAAATTCAAATGTATGATTGTGTTTTTTACTCATCAGTAACGCGTTTATTTTTGCTATATGGCATTATTGCTTATGGTTACCATGGGATTAATACCTCATGGAATGTAGTGGCCATATTGTTCACAATTATGATGGAAAAAACTTTATTCGTTTAATCATTTCAAAATGTCATGCCAGATAGTCCCTTGTCTTCTGCTTCTTCTATTTGTATATGGAGCAGCTGTGTCCTGTCTGCCTTCGCCGCCTCCATTTGTCTATTTTATTCTATATATATTATACGGAGAAAGGCCTTAGAAAATATCATGTAAGCATGGCGCCCGCAGCTTACTTTCCAAGAGGGGCGGGGAGTGGGGACGCAAACCTAAATACATACTACCAATAGTTTAAGGGAAGCAAGAAGCGATAAAGGAAAAATACAGAAAGTTACGTTACCATATATTAATATATATATATATATATATATATATATATATATATACAAGCAGTTGAATTGCAATACCATTAAGTGAAGCAAGATATGACAAAGAAAATACAGAAAATTACATTTTACACCCACCCACACATATATATATATAAATCTAACTTTTTCAGGATTTCAGGGGGCGGGGGCAAGTGCCCCCTCTTACCCCCTACGTGTGGGGCCCCATGCATGAAAGATTATAAGATATTAGAGATATTTTACACAAAAATATATTGAGTTCGCGATCTAGTAATAGTAACTTCACCGACACCGCGTCAGATCTGTGGCTGTTGAGCGGGAACGTCTTCGTCAGGGGAAGATCGAAGCCCGACATTTTTCATTTCACATTTACCACAACATTCATTATTGTAATGGCGAATTTGCAGCCGAAGGAGTTCGCCGTGGGTGAGTTAATGGTGACTTTGGAGAAAATTAGCGGTGACTTTAGAAGTAGTCGTTGTAAAATGTGTGGCAACAAGCCACTAGGTCTAGGTACCTTCCATGCCATGTAACCATAGGCCTAGATGTTCCTCCTTTGCTGAGTCGTAGGCCTATTAAGTCAAATTGTCACTATCAAATTCATGTTTAAATTTGCTAGATTATGTAATTTAGTATTAGTTTCAGCTTGAGATGGCACACTGAAAGCGAGCGGGAAAGTATTAAGGTACCAATGAATTGGATCTAGGTAACCCCCGATAGGCCTACTTAGGCCTAGCTAGTATTACAAATGCCGAGACCAGCATTTGACCAAAATATTTCCATAGGCCTAGGGTATGTCCTGGTAGATAACATGATGAATTTGCAAAATTTCCATCTTTGGGTAGAGGAGACTAATTTTAAGTAGGCCTAATTAGCTAGTTGTTGTCATTCCTTAGGCTTAGGTTGGTCAGGCGAATATGGTATATATATTTCCAATTTGTTAATTGTAATGCAAGCTTAGCCAAAGTATCCTAATATAGGTATAGGCTGATTCTAAAGTAATGATAGGCCTATTTAGGCTGTAGTCTTTTCTTAAAGAAGCAAACTACTTAGGCCTATAAATGAAGTCTTAGTTATTTGGAAACTACATTATAGTAAAGTAATTTATTCATTTATGATTTATGTAGTACCTAATTAATAAAAATATGATATGGTAGACTACCTATAAAAAATTATTTATATTTTAGGCCTGTATGGTTAATTTGAGAGCCTATTCATAAAATTAGGCCTAGCCAATATTGTTAATTCAAGAGAATGTGTGAGCAGCAAACGAGCCTATTAACAAAAGTTATGTCAATGAAATTATTGGAAATCTGTAAATTTATTGAAGGTATTTGCGCGAAATAGTTCAATTAATATAAGTTACTCGGTGCAAGGTGGGAAAAATAAATATTTATGCTTTGCAATGATATTTTTTTAAAATTTGAGTTTTAGTAAATTTGCCTAAAGAAAGCCAGTAGTATAGCTTTGAAATTTTTTTTATAGGATA
>NC_087209.1:7571929-7597896 GCF_015104395.2 Macrobrachium nipponense | reverse complement strand
TATCGAAAGGATAAGTCTGAAAAATTATACCACTACTCCTATAATGCTTTACAGATGTTATTCTGACGATGATAAAATAAGAGATCGATTATTTTCCCTTGAGAGAAAATGAATTCACATGAGTTTTTTCAACATTTCTGTTAGGACACCTTGATGACTAGAAACAATTTAAAATCAATTGCATAAACATCAACTAGCTCGGTCATTAATAACAGAAACTGAATCTCCTGTAGTGCAGAAAAACAATTTAATTGACTTTCAACACACACGAGAGAAAATTACATCTTGATATACCTAGCATCCAAAAAATATTTGACTCCCTCACCATTCTCATAAAAGAACTGCTCCACTACTCCCACCATCCAATCAGCTATCTCCTTGCTCTGCGGGCCACCTGTCTGTTGCTGAACTGCGAACTGCAATTAGAAAAATGTAGCCTATTATTAATAATAACTACGTAGTGGGTAATTACCAAACTAATCATCAACCTTCCCCTCCATTTCATGAGGAAAAGATGCAATACCTGCTAGAATGCATTAAAATACAAGCAGGTCTAGGCTATTTCAAGCCGTCTTGTCAACAGAAAAGTGGAAACGACCAAGTGGAGGTCTCAAGGTGTTGCTCCCACCATCAATGACTCATGGTTGGCGCCCATCTCCGGTGGCAGGACGTTAAAAGTACTTTTTCTGAGGGTGGATCAACAGGCGGGCAAGACTGGATCAGCTAGTCCACTTGGTTGTTTCCTAAACCTGCTATAGAATGCAATAAAATACCAGGTCCGCAGGACGCTGTGTTTATAGTACCTGTCCGTTGGGGATGAACGCAAGATGACGGTAAATTCCTCAAAAGTATTTTTGTAAATTTCTTTAATCCTCTCACCTACACTACATTAGGCTAGGCCTCCGGTAATGAAGGTTTTCTGCATTTGTATAATAAAACACAAACCAATGACCCAAGTTATTATAAAAAAAATTATCAGGAAACTACCTAAACTTTAACCTTACTAACCTAAGATAAGCTTTATCGATCTGTCACTGTCACATGGCACAGGCCTACTTAGAATTCGTTAAAGTGACTTAGAAAAAGGCCTACTTCCTAATTCGTCTCAAATAGCCGGATAAAATTGAAATTATATAATAATACCTGTAAAGCATTCCAGTTCTTGAGCATCGCCTCCACGGCGGTTCTAAAAGCTGGATACATTTTTCTTCACATTTAAAATAACTAAATATTTTTTATTTGCGACGCCCAAAGCGCACGTTGTTTGTCTTTGGCTGAATTCAGTGAATTGAAGGGCGTTCGCGCCCATAAACGCCTTGATCGTTGTTTACGGGTCGATGCAATGCCTTTGCAACGGCGCCTCTTAGTCGTATGCGGTATTTTATTCGTTAAGCTCTTTAATAATTCTTTTTTCTCTTTTTTCCCTACATCTGATTTAAGGTCCCTTTTCTTATTTCATTATGTTCTTTAAACAGGAACTTTCCAACAATATAACTCATTTTCTGCATATGGTTGCTGAAGGTCAATTACGCCTCTATTTTTGTCTTATAAATGTCTGTTTCAGTATTGCTTCTCTGTAACGCCCGAGAGCTCTAATACTCTGCCATTATGTTCCGCTCATTAGCACGAATAGAAAAATACAGCTACACTCATCTACAAATATATGAATCACAATTACAATCCTAACATACACCTTTGTAACTTCTTTAATACATTTATGCTATTCTTCAATAATTTGTAAAATATTGTCTGTCACTGTTCCATTCATCAGTAGAGCTATTAATGCTCTCATCCGTTCCATTGTAACCTTTTCCTCTTTTAGATATACTTTACACTCTCGTTAGCTCTCCCTAAGGGGCAAGGCTACGTCGTCTCATACAGTAAAATTATTAACTCTTGTGCCTTCAATCTCTCAACGAGTAACAACGAAATAAGAAAAGAAACCATATACTTGATGTGGAAAAAAAGAGAGAAAAAAAGGAGAGCTCAACAAATAAACAAAAATAAAAAAAAAACTTGAGATGAGATGGCCCGTTGCAAAGGCATTGCCTCGACCCATAACTACTACTACTACTTCAAAGACAACAGCTTTATTATTAATGATTTAAGTTGACCATTAGTACCGTTTCTGTTCTCGTATCACTCAGTTTTGTCTAAATTTTACCAAAATACTCGGTACATTTTCTCCTTGTTCTCTCTACCTTATTCTTGGGTAACTACATACAAGTGTCCTCCACACTTTTTTTAAATGGTTTACTCTGCTGACATACTTTCATCCTGTGCCCTGTTTCCCAACATTCTAACTGAATTTTATTGTGTATTTCACCATGCATAATACTGCTACCCATTACTGTACACAGCTTCTCTGCCATTTCCAATTTTCTTTTATTTTTGGGTAAGCCATAATACAGTGGCCCCCTTTAATATTTCATTTTGATAAAATACTTTTCTATATACAGTAATATGAATGCCAATGTAAATGCCTTTCCTTTTTTTGGGGGGGGGGGGCAATATGACGACCCAGGGTCACCTGGTGATCTTTACACCATGCAGATGAATGAATGCTATCAATTTCTGCTCCACATTCTATAGCAAACATATATAATATATAATTTAAGGGATGTTCATCCCTTTACGCTCCTCAATTCTCTGCTACAAACTCTGTTAAAGGGCATAGCACTTTTACCATCCCAAGTCATTAACATATACCCAATAAGTCATTTCTCCTAAAATGAAGTCAATATTTTGAAGGGAAAATATTTCAAAGAAGAAGATAAAAGCAACATAGAATACATACTTACATATATATATATATATATATATATATATATATATATATATATATATATATATATATATATGCATATAACTATGGTATCTTCCAGTTTACAGAACACTAAAGTGAGCCTTTTATGTTATGGATGCAGAAGAACTGAGGGGTCTTAGAAATGTCTCCTCAAACCCAAGAGGAATTATTTCCGATTTCCAAGTTATGATCAGAAACCCCACCCTAAGACTTCAAGCGGCTTTTGTCTCTAAAGACATAAAGGTTAATAAATCAAGAGTTTCACAGTATTACATAGTTATTTTCTTTTAAATCAAGTATACAAACATACTAGCACGTGGAACTACACGTACTGCAAATACCTTAATCTTAAAAACCTTTTTGGCAGCATTACAGCAAACGAACAATGCTTCGAGATATTTACTTCAGTCAGGTCTCACGAGACAATAAATGAGATATATAGGTGTTATTCGTAGAAAGCACTTCTTGCCTCAACTTGCCGATTTCCTGCTGTAACTTTTCATCGTCAACCCCTTCCTTGTGCAAGGCTGAGGCTTTGGAGAGGAAGGTTTCTATCAATTTTTCTCCCTCCTGGAAAAAAGTCAGACAAGAGGACAATACGTAAAAATACTGAAATACTGAAGCAAAATTCACCTATTGCCCTACAGAACAAGTAACTTTACTATACATATCCCAAATGAGTCTACTTTATTCGGATCATTAATTTGAGACCTCAAGAACTCTATGATATACATATCTATTGAATTAAATAAAATAAATGTAAAACACACACTATTTGCTGATATCTATATTCTTTCATACTTCACAAATTTATTTTGGTAATTACTTTCTCTCAGTAATGTATCCCTTGTACACGTTGTGTATCCTCTTCATCAATGATAACCACCAAGCAACTGTTTCCATAACAATTGTGACAACTGACCATAGCAACTCTACTTAATAAATAATTTCAAAAGATGATAACAGGGGAGGTGAACCTTTAAAAAGTTGCATATCAAACCATGTATTGTGGAGTCTCCAATACTGCAAACCCTTAAAAATGTAAGAACTTTTCTATTCTTGCCGATTCAGTTATGTATACTTTCATGTCAACATTAAATATTGCAGCAGTTAATGCAGAAAACAGTTTAATGGTCATTTCTATTTTGTCTTTAACATAATTTTTAGATATAATTACAATATTAGTCATTAAAAAATTAAAATATAGAAAAATAGACTAACTTCAAAAATTCATCCACATTCAAAACAAGGCTAACTTCTGCTAGAAGCCACCTAAGGCTGATATTAAATCTAGTTTTAATTTCATTTTCTGACAATAAATTTATACATCCTAAAAAACTAATGCTGAACCAGATTTGAAGAATGTCAAAAAGACTCCACTAGTACTTACACGTTTCTCTACCTTCCTTCTTTTCACAGCTTCTTCTGATTCATCATCATCCTCACCACAGAATTCGTCTTCCAGTTCGCCGGCTTTTCTCTTTGCATACTGTAAAAAACAATACATATAAGAAATTAAAAACAATGACCATAAGAAAACCTCTTATCCTCTTGTACAATTCTAGCTTTAATTTCATGATGAAATATAACAAAATTATAATTAAAATTACTGAAAAAGGGTAACAGAGACCACTAAAAATCAGGTACCTACAGTATTCCTACTAGAGAAATATGTAAAAATTTTGTTTAATAATTTCTGCAGTTTCCAAAATACTGCAATATAAAAATAAAGTTTACAGCCAATTGTCTACAACTTTATCATTTCACTTTTAGTTTCATACAATCTCCATATGAGTGAATAATAAAATATACTGCCAGTATCAATGATCATCATAGAATAACAAATATTTTGAAAAAAATTGCCAATAATGACCTCACTTGTGGTTCAGAAATGGAATAACTTTAACTAATGGGAATTACAAAAAAAAGTACTTTTGCTTTAATCTACAAGGTTCAATATTTTTAAATATGGCATTTGTAAAAGAAACATGCAAAGGCAATTTCAAAATACCCATCATACCTCAATCACACTATCAGGAAAGTTGGCTAGCTTGGCTACGTGTATACCAAAGCTTCGATCGCAGGCTCCTGGACGAACCTAAAAACAAAATTTATTCTATGAAGAAACATGATTAAACGCTTCAGTTATGGAAATGAATTTCTGCAGGTTACACAAAGTTCACTAAATGAAAGGTCATATTCTATTTGAACTAGGAACAGCAATTAGTTGTTTTTTTTCGTAGGTTATTTGCTCGCCTACTGATTAGGTGGTCAGAGTTCACTTCCACGCTCTGCCAATGCGAAATCAGAGGATTTTATTTCTGGTGATTAGAAATTCATTTCTCAATATAATGTGGTTCGGACCCCACAATAAGCTGTAGGTCCTATTTACCTAATCCTTCTGGCCAGCCATAGAAGAGATGTTAATCAGCTCAGTGGTCTGGTTAAACAATGATATACTTTACTTAATTTTAACTATATAGTACTCTCTTCGTCATGCATTTTTACTTTTTTTTCCTTGCTGAGTCTTGTGGCATTCTATTCTATCCTCTTCTTGAGGATCCTTTAGCTCCTGTATTTTCTATTGATTCATCTATCATTTCAATATACTCTAGTTCACATACAATTACTGCATTCTACAGAATTTTCAAAATACAGCATCATTCATTCAATTTTCATCTGTTATATACATGCCCTTTTCACAATGTCTATCTTTCCTTACAAACTTCACTGGCTGAGATTATTTTCTTTTTTCCTTTACTATGTTGAGGATCCTCTTCCTTGTCTCTCCTCTGCCACAGCTTGAAGGTTCTCTTCTCTGCTAGTTCCATTTGTATATCTGCAATCTCACTGTGTCTCTCTTCCTCTATATCCCTCCTCTTGACATCACACCACATACAATTTCTGCTGCCCTTTGAATGTCTTCTTTCATTTGTTTCCACTGATCGCTTTAAGAAGCTCTTTTAGCTAACAGTTTGCCAAACCACCTTTTTTCACCTGACTTCTCAGTTCCCACATTTTTTCTTTTAGTCTATTTATTCATCATCATTCTGTCCATGTGTTAAGCATGTCTCATAAGGTGTAACACCAATTGTTTAATATTCTCAAAACTACGGAAAAAGGAGAACTTATGTTCACCTAAGAAAAATAATCTTTAACAAGAGCACCTGAGGTCAGTTTAATAAACTGAATCAGTTAAGCATTAACAAATTACAGTATAATACACAGAGAAGATACAGTTTAACTGTATCTTCTGTTACACAATTCAATAAATACCTGTTAAGTATTACCTGATATAATAAAGTAAGGGAACCATGAGAGGTAGATGCTGTCACATGAAAGTTCTTCACAGAATTAACTTCATCTGCTAAACTGGTAAGTTCATGAAAATGAGTAGCAAATAGACAAAAGGCTCCTATTTCTTTAGCTATGTACCTGTGAAATAAAAAATAAAGTTAATTTTAGTAAATAAATCCTTGGGAAAATAATTTTCATGATTAAAAGCCAAGGTACTATGGTGCAAGCTGTACCATATCACTGATGTAATGTAAAACTACTTAATAAAAAGAAATAAATTCAATTGCACTAAATAAACTTGACAATTCTGAATTATTCTTAATACCAGCGGTCAACCATGAAGAGGGAAGGAATGTATGTACAGTACTGGATATAAACTTTGCTAGATCTGTATTTGTCTTTTACAAATATTCCTCCTCTTGGTCTCTAATGCTTGTTTCCTGCTATTACCCTTTTCATTACTTGTTTAGGGAAGGACTAAGCTCACATATTTCCGTGCCAACTCATGTAGCTATACAGCACCAAACATGCAATTTTTATGCTAAAAGTTTTTAAAAAAAAGTACTCACTCTGATATTGCCCAAGCTAAACCAAAGCCATCGTAAGTTGACGTTCCTCGCCCTAACTCATCAATGATGATCAGGGAGTCTTTAGTCGCAGACTTGGAATAAAAAAAAAAATAATGTATATATCTAATCAACAAATAGTTCATTCAGCCCTACTGAAAGATACATGCTTACAGTACAAGCTACTCAAATACACACAAAAGAAGAAAATGACTCCATTGCCATAACCTCCTTGTGCTCTGATGAGTGGTCACAGTACAAAACGTTTCTTTTTTTATTCATAAAGTCCTTATTATATCATCTTATATAGAGTAACCTTTCCTTGGCCCTTATCAGAGATATTTATTACTTCTTCATTTTCAGTAATGTATTTAGTACCTCCAGTTTTGTGAGCTTTTAAAGCTTAATGTTCTTTGCACATTCTTTTATGAGTCTAATCTCTAGCATAAAGATTGATTTTCACAGATTGAATACTTGCTAGCAAATTAGCTAAACAAACTGAGTCATACTGCTGGACTCTCATAAGGATTATCTGGAGCATTAAATGTTTAAAAAAGGAGCCAAAGAGTCGAACAAAACTGAGCTGAAGAAATCAAGCAACTAAGTAGGGAGAAGAAGAAGAAGAAGAAGAAGAAGAAGAAGAAGAAGAAGAAGAAAAATAAAAAATAAAAGAACAGCTGAAAAATCAAATGCAGAGAGCAATGAAGGTAAGACCAACGGGACACTGCAATGAACCTTTACTACCATGTAAAGTGAGACACATTTGACACATACTAATTTGTAAACCCCCTAAAATGAATACATTGTAGTGCAATGTACATATGTAATGACATGAAACAGCCATCCCTGTGACAGAAGTAAAATATTTTGTGAAAGAGTAAAATTTAGTCCAAAAGGCACCAACCTAAACAGTTAACAAAATTTTTAAAATCTTACTCGTAGGATAGTTGCTGTTTCTAACATCTCTGCCATAAACGTTGAAACTCCCTTCAACTGACAGTCACCAGCACCAACTCTTGCTGAAAAAAAAACAACCCATCAGTTGTAAAACTCAGAATTAAATTAGCATTGTAAACACTGCATGCACTACCATCCAAATTATATTATCTTGAAAGGTTTTTTATTTTTTTTCTATTTCTGAAAGTATTGCATTTATACATTTATACCATGGTGAGAAAAATTTATTTTTTCAAGAATTTCAACACAGCCCACAACTCACAAAAAGCCTTGCACTGATGAAAGAAAAGTACAAGGACAGTAAATGCAAACATTACGATGGACTGTCAATAGCAAAGGGGAACTGGACAAATAAAAGTACGACTTCGTAATGGTGCCTCTTATTAAGGTTTAGTACATTCTGTCTGCCCTCAGATTATTTTCTCTTGTTTTGTACATTTTTTTTTAGTTTTTAAAAAATTTCCTCCGATTAAAGCTCTTTCAAATTAACCAATTAAGTGTAGTTACTCGAAAAATATGTTTCCTCATTTTCTGTCTCATCATATTAACAATATGAATCTAGAGCTTTCTCCCTATATAAATAACACATAAGAAAAAATACATATAAAACTTAATCTTACCCAGTATACTGTCCAACACAGAAATCTCAGCTTCATCACAAGCCACAAAAGACCCAATCTGAGCCATCAGTGCTGCTGCTCCAACCGATCTGAGGTATGTGCTTTTACCACCCATGTTTGGCCCGGTAATTATGTGAAAGAGTCCACCATCTGTTTTGAATATCCAAGGGTACTATACTATAAAAACCAGTTCAAAATATCACATGAGGAGACTTTAAAGTCACAAAAATATAAAAATCAAATAAAGCATAACAAGACTACATACTTCAAAAGTCCATGCACTAACATAGAAAAATATATACACAATTACCTTCGTTTAAGGTACAATCATTTGGAATGTAAGAAATCTCATCCTGAAGTTCTAAACAAGGATGTCGAATCCCTTCAACTTCATCACACCAGAGCCTTTGGGTAAAAGCTTAGGTCGCACATAAGGAATGGGTGCTGATACAGCTGCTGTAGCCAAGGCGAAAACACAATCGAGGGTTGCAATAATTTGTCCAAACTGCTGAATAACTTCAACATATCCGGCTGAAAATATTAGAATGTATCGAGTCCTCATGAATAAATTCATACAAGATTAATTCACTCTATACTCATCGACTGGATGTACAACACAACTTTGATGTCTAGGTTATTCCGTTCTTACGACTTTTTCTCTAAACCAAGTGCACTAAGAGATGACAATACAAAATTTCCTTTTTGTGATATGAGCACCCACACTAAAAGTCAAGTGAATTAGGATACTACTGTAATATAATGCTATAATAAACCTTAGTTACTAAAACACAACGACATTATCTAATATGATCAAACAAAGGAGGGTATACTTGTTAAAATCAAGATATTCACTCAGTCAATATTTAAAAAGTATGGAGACATTTGGTATTTTCAAATTTCAGCTATAGGGTGCTACATCAAAATACCTTGTCAATCCTTTACAGCATTTCTCTAGACCAAGACTACTAAGAGCAGTTTAAATGCTCCTTGAAAGGCCCACTGTAGGCTCAAAATTTTGAAGACTGCACATAATGAATACCACATTAAAACTTACCAGCAATGCCTAATATCTCATTAACTACAACTTTCTGATGTGATCCGTATTCTTCTCGACAAGAGGTGTGTTGGTTATTCAAATCTTCCAAGGCGCTGTTTCTGAACCTCACACCAGCTTTGTTTGTATCTATCATTCGATAGCTCCTATTATTACGCAAGACTTTTTCTTCCTGTTTAAGATAAAAAAATATACATAAATTCTGGTAAACTATTAACAGAATTTGCTATTTAATTCAATTACACTGTTTGTAAATCGATAAAACTCACTCAAAAGGACTGGTTAGTATATGAAATGTGAGGACTGAAAATGGATCCTGTTATTGTTACTAAGATTAAAAAAGTTTACCTGGAAAAACAGCACAAAATTTCTACTCATCTGAAGACTTTTTTTTCTTAAATGGAAGGTAGATGAAGCAAGATACAGTTAAAGAAGTGTGAAATTTAGGTGTTAAAAGACCAATAAGGCTAAAAGCAATGTAGTTGTGTGCCAAAAGGATCCTGCAATGTGAAACTGATAACTCCTATGTATTGGGTATTTCATTACAACTGCATGGTACTCTTTATGTATGGGTACTGTATTAGATACTGTTTCTCTCTCAGTACTGGGTATTTCATTACAATTACATGGTACTCTTTATGTATGGGTACTGTATTAGATACTGTTTATTTCTCAGTAGACCTATAAATCAGCAAGTTCTATGCCTGAACAGCTCAGTAACTGAACCTTCCAGACATAAATTTTTCCCAATGTGCTTAAAATTCTACTTACCTTTAAAGTGACTCTGAAGAAATATCCAAGTTGTGCATTTGACTCCAGTTTTATGGATTTTCCTGCTTCCAGGCCCAAGTCACTAGCAGCCTTTCTAAACTGACTCTGAATATCCTTTTCCAAATCGTCCATGTTCTCCCGCAGCACTGAAAGGAAAGAGGTGTTTGAACTGGTATCTCTGTAGCAACTAAGTTATGAACTGTATGAACTTAGTAATAATTTATTAATAAGGGATTTCTTATATCTGATATAATCCTTATTTTTCCTTGAAATTCTAGATGACTTAATGTATTGTAAATAATGACTTTTAATGTACTGGCAAATAATTTTGCAAATAAAACCAGCATGAAAAATTTCTTTATCATCTATCAAACAAAACTGAGCTAAGATTCAAACATTAATCACATAAGCTCTCCAATTTATGGCTGTGTTTTAAACATTTTCAATGTAACGATGGTAATACAGTGATGTGCAAACCATATAAACATTCAATTTTGATCTGTTCCTGCATTTGTGATATCTGGTGTGATACTTTTGTCAAGCTGGCCAACAGCAACAAACTGCAGCATCACCTCTACCACACTATTTTCTCATTTTCTTAGCATGTTTACTATCAAGTGTAAATCACAAGCAGTGGAAAAAAAAAAATAAGTGTTGAAATCTATTTCTTTTTTTCATGAGCATTTCACAAGTATAATTCCAGGTCTAAGTGTACACATGATTTGCTTGTCTGCTTTTGTTTACTAATGTCTGTTCCTTAATGATACATGCTATAATATTTATTTCATGCTTCCTTTCCTTCTGCTTCATCAAGATTAACTTAAAGATTATTGTATTTTATCAGGGAAAGTAGAAAATGAATGGCCAAAAGATACAGAAAGGGTACACTTACTGGACTATTTAAGCATATGGATAAGATGTTCAAGTAAACATTCATACATTTTTAAATGGTGCTGTAGCTGTTTGGAGTTCAAGACCAAGGAGGCATTAAAGATAATTAAAAGGAATCTCACCTCCAAGTTTGTCGTCAAAATCTGGCTTGATAACATATTCTCCCAACTTGGCTTGTTCCAAATCAACAGTCGTTTCAATCATCTCTTGGAACTTACTGAGGTCGGATATTAGTTCCTATAAGGTAAAAAATAATGTATACAAGTGTCTCGGGAATGACTTAACATTTAAAACATGTAACTTGTAACTCCAGTACCTTACTTTTTAGTACAGGAGTGAACATATTCTATGAACAATGTCCTCTTCATTGCATAGTTAAAGAATGCATAAAAAAAAAAAAAAAAAAAAAAAAAAAAAAAAAAGTCTGTATACCTTACTCACCAAGATAAATGCTAGGTAAATTACAGGAAAATTTGATCTGCTAGCAGCATTACTATACACTTAAACAGAAAGCTAATTCAAAATCCTATAACGCAATACAATTTGAGAAGCTATAATAATTTTTAAAACATCTGAATGCAATTAAAGGAAGATAGACTTTGTGATTTCCTTAAGCAATAGGCTCTGGAATTCAAGCAGAACAAGCACAAAGTGATTTACCTGAAGAGGGGTCGTAAACACTGCTGCTAAAGACGTTACATGGGGACCTTCATATTTTGCAATAGCTTCACACATGCTGGGTAAACGCTGAACACAAACATAAAACCTGGAAAAAGAAATGTACTTCCATGAAAGACATAATAAGTTTTAAGGCTTACTTAGTAAGGACTTACGGGTTGGGGTGGCTCAGTGGTATCATTAGTTAATGTCTGCTTCACTGGTCCCTTGTTCAACTCCCAACTGAGTCACTGATAAATTTTCATGTACACATGACCTTGTAGTGCCTAAGCTAGAGACTGGTGTCTGTTTCTGCTTTTTCCATAGTTCTACTGGTGAATAACTCAAAACTGTACTGCATTAACATTCCTCTATAATTATGCAGATATGAATAACTTTAAATTTCTACAACTTTATATTTATTTTTCCTTGATATCCAGTGTACATTTCACAAGGATCTTTTGGGTATTGGCTGAAAGGTTTATAAAGTAAAAAAATACACATTCAAAGAACTTCTACAAACATAAGAACCTGCCGTATCTATAAGGCCCTTACATTTGAGGGTAATGCTAAACAGGGACATTTATCCTGTATGAGGCCCTGCACAGTGAGACATCCTAAAAAAAGAATTAAGACTGAGTGAATGCCTAATACCTGTAAATAAAAATATACTCTATCAAAGTTGACTATATCTCTGCTGTACTGACCTATAGCAATCCTGTAGTGTTGCTGCCTTACGAGTCAATTTTCGTGCCAACCTATGAAGATCAGGAATACTTCTAAGGTGTTCTTCTCCAAGGCTGTGACGTAAGTCAACTGACGATACCAGAGCTTCAACTAGGTCCTGGCGCTCCTCTGTCAATGGCAGCAAGGACTATTCAAGACTTGGGTATCTATGTTTAAATTTAAATTTTAAAATATGATCTGATTACTTTTAAGATATGATCTGGTTGCTTTAAAAATAGTCATTAAATTTCAGGCAATGCAGAGATCAGTCTCAAGAATTAAAACTATTTTAAAAGAGCAAGCTGTGCTACAAATACTTCCTTAAAAACTGTTAGGCATTTCTTGAGATATTTATATATTCTAAATTGAATTTGGCAATTCTTAAAACAGCATTTTCTCTAAAACATGAGAATCATTCGACATACCTATTTTGTTAATGTCAATGAGAGGCTGCCGAAGCCACTGAGCAAGAAGACGATGACCCAACGGTGTTCGACATTTGTCCAAAAGGCCAAGAATGGTATGTGTTTTGGAAGATCCACCAGACACCTCAAGCGTTTCTCCCATTGGCTCAACGTGAAGTGCTCTGACTGCAGCGCTATCTATTCTCACATACTGACTCAAGTCATATTGGGAGAGGCCAAACTGGCCAAAGTTCGATTCATCGCTAAGAAGCTGAAAAATATTGTCACTTAAAAGACGGGATTTCTTCGGAATCACTTACTGCAATTCAAAGGAATTCATGGGTTCAAGTCTGAGTAAAACTTGAAATCAGTAACATGGTGGTTACTTTGGCACAAAATCTCAGACAGTTTGGCTACTTCCATCATGATGGTTAGGGGATCTGATGACTGGCATAATACAATAACATTTTTCTAAAATTTTCAACCAAATGTATACAATGTAGTTAACACTTGGCTTGAGAATATGTAACATTTAATAATACAAAATATTTTGTTAAACAAGTGTACAATATGACTTTTAGACACCAAAAAACTGGCTTCCTAACATAAGAAAAAATGAACAAAGGCAAATAATTTTCTATAACACAATGACTTAACAATACATTGGGAATGCTCAGGTATGACTGAGAATCAATAATTATGTAGCATTTCAGCAAGGTTACTCCTTACCTCCAGGTATTTGATCACTACAGTTAAGGCTGCAAGAGCAACAACACGATCAAATTCTGGTCTTGTTGCAACAGAGCCGGTGTCTTTTCCCCGCAAGAGACGATTCAGATCTTGGTCTGCGTCTTTCACTGAAAATTCACCCTTTTTTCTCTCAGTGACGAGCATATTGCTTCTTGAAAGTACCTGGGATGTTAAATGTGTTAGTAAATTAATAGTTACTAAAATAAAACACTTCACAGCCAGCAATATTAAAAAAACTAAAAGATGTAAACTATTATATTCATTTTATCTGTACAGGAGACTTATGCCGTTAAGAGAGAGGAAAACAAATACTATATAAGAAGGAACAGAGTAAGAATATTTCATGACGCAAAGTAAATAACAAGTCATATTTTCAAAGACTCATTATCCTTCATTCCATCAGCAGGCAAAATTTTTAAAAAATGCTCTGAGCATGTCACTGGGAAAGGCTGGAGGGTGAATAACTTCATTAACATAAAATCTTATATCTAAATTACATCACCACCCATAATCATTAAGCTTTTTATTCTGCTTACCCTTCCAGAGTTGGACCTTTTACAAGTTCTCAATGAAGCTTCTGCTTTAAGAAATCCATGGTATTCCCTAAAAGGATGATTTTCCTGTACTAACAATGAAATTTTAAACCATGGACTAGGTAAGATCAGCCAAGGGCTGAACACGTGTTTTTACTGCCTTAGTACACCTTACACACATAGAGCAGGGAACCAAACTCTGGCATCCATACTGAAAACCTCTCCTCTTTTAAATGCAATTGTCACCTCTCCCCTTTCAGTATTTTCCTAATTCCATATGCAGGCATTTAAACATAATACTTATGATGACTTGCAAGTGACTCAAAAAACCAAAAGCACACTTCAAATATCATCTAATACCATCTTACTCTTGTAAATAATACAAAGTCCTGAATAAGTAGAATATATATATAATTATGTCAAAACTTACACAATATTTAGGAAGATGGTAAATCTGGATTTAGCAAGTATCACCCACCTGTTTCAGCTTCACTCCACCTGGGCCCAAATCACCCTGTGCAATTAAGCATTCTTTAGGTCCAAGCTGAACAATCAGAGCCTCTAAATTACTGAAAGCTTCATTGTCAGTGAATTCTGAGACAGTCATGACCCTTCCCGCTGTGTCCACGTAACCAACTCCGACAATCTGATAAGAAGGGCAAATTTAAGATCTGCAACAATCAACTAAATAAAAACCAAAATTAATTTGAGTAGTTTTGTTCAGTTGATGATCTGGCTAAATTATTGTACCTAACAAACTAAACGTAAAAAAAAATCTACATTTATACTTTAGAACAGATGATAATTCTGAAAACAGAATTACCATTAGCTACATGGAATAAATTTGTCCCCTACCACACAATTATCAAAACATAGTGTCAATGAAGCCTTCAAAATGTTACATGCTTACTTCAACACACAAACTTGCAAATACAGAAGAATATGCAATGAAGCTTTACTGATTACAAAATAATCAATGCAAATGCCTTTTAGCTCTCCTTCATACAAATGACCAAATCCATAAATCATCTGATAAGTAGAGAGGTTACAGTCTCTCATAAAAAAAAATTATAAATCCAAATTCTCAGTTTTTTTTATACTACTCCATGACTGATACTTGACTTGTTCATCCATCAAAACATTCCTGTGGTAATTAGTAATTACCTTCGTCGCTTGTACATCTTAATTAAGCACACAATACCAATTTTAAAGAAGCAAAGTTCATGTAAATTTTCATTCAATAAACTCTTTAATTAGAGCTTTAGAGTTTATCACTTGAGTCAGCAGAAGGAATTATGAACATCTAACAGACAGATATTTTGTTTGAGCTGGAAAGCTGAAATGTTAAAAAAGATAAGAATATACAGGATGAATGGTGGTAATCCACATACACCATTACATTCCAATTGCTGCAAAGTATTTGCACACTTACCCTCTGTCCACTTTCATTAGCCAATTTTACAGCCATGACACCTGTTGTAACATGTAGCTCACTGCTTCCCCCAAACAAGATTTCTTCAAACTGGGATAAATTGCCAGGTGAAGCCTGAAAGAAACCAATACATTATTATTACAAAGCAGTGAGCTGTTACATGAGATATTAAAATGGGTACCCCCACCACTATAATACATGTTTATGGCAAAAGAATTTAACAGTTCTGTATGCATTGGACTATAGAAGAGGCACACTCCACATCCAAGACCATAAGTTCACTCTTTCTCAAATACATTAAAAGTTTGAAATTCGGAAGTCATTATTTTTTTCAAAGCTTCACTTTCCTTCATTTATATCTACAGCATTATTGATAAAAGGGAGCCAAACCGAAAGTAATTCAGTGTCTCACCACCCCTAACCTTACAGTAAACAAGCACGCTGAACACACCAGCCAATGCCAGTTCTACAGGAATGTAACTGAATTTAGATGATCAATACACAGTTAATGAATCTCCTGTGTAGTTGTACAAAACAGTAGTAAGAATTAAGTTTTTTGCACCAGGTTCATCTTTGAATCAGCATTTTAGAGGATGAACTGGATAGTGACTACCTTCTTTATTCCTGAATCCGCTGCCTCTTCAGCTTATTAGTGAAACGAATAAGAAATGAAAAGTTATGTGCTGCAAATACATACCTTGTATTCAGCCTCCCAATCATTCTTGCCAGACTTTTGCTTATAGACCTCAATTCGGTAGTGTTTAACAAGAAGCAGATCACGAACAAAGGACTCAAAATTCAATCGACTCAGGATGACAGACTCAACTTTGTTATCACCTGGAATCATAAATGGTTTATTAAATCCTGTGGGAGGGTACCACTTACCAAGAGCCTTGAATGGTGCATAGTAGATAGTGCTAAATGTTTTTCAATGAGGGGTCACATGACGAGACAAAAAAAAAAAATAAAAAATAAAATAAAATAAAAAAAATTTAAACTGTACTTTAAAAGATAAACCATCATACATTTTGATATACTTGGCTCTTCTTACCCACTTTAATATGTAAATAGTAACAACTGCATGGATGTCAACCTCATGACTTGGGAAAGTAGAAATCAAGGTATATACAATATTGCTAAACCAGAGACTATTTTTCCACTTGCAAGAAGGAAGGGAGACTGCTGAAAATAACTTTGGAGGAACGACATCTGAGCTCTGTAAGTTACTTTGTCAAAACGGCAGCTTGCAAGAAGAGTTTGTTCTCAAAATCTATTTTTTTCCCTTATAACTCGCACCTTAAGAACTCCAATATTTAATTAAAAAAAGTGCTGCTATAACACAGTGTGGGACTGGGCATTATCTAGTTTTGCTCATATGTATATACATACAGGTAGTTCACAACATTCTGATAGCAAGGCTACAGAACTCATATTAAGGTAAAAAGGGCAGAATTAAATTGAATAACTATGACAGGAGCAGACAGATATACTCACCTGCTCCCAAAAGTTTGATGACAGAATTAGTGTGGAACAGTTCCCTGGCAGCTAAAACAGCATCAGGTCCATGTACTGTGAAGTACTCTCCGCGATCAAATATTCTCACTGTCGTATTTGATTTCTGAAATGAAAGGCTTTTTAAATGAAAGCATAAGACAGCTCAGCTTTTTCAATTGCTGTATTTTCTATTACAATCACTAAACCAAATTTACATAAGCAGGAAGGCAGCTTAAAAGGGAAGTAATGTGCAGAATTTTTCATCGTGTTTTCTACGTGTATGGAATGGAAACATGATATTGTTAAACTACAATAAAGTTTTGTACATACTTACCTGGCAGATATATACTTAGCTATAGTCTCCGACGTTCCCGACAGAATTTTAAATCTCGCGGCACACGCGACAGGTAGGTCAGGTGGTCTACCTTACCCGCCGCTGGGTGGCGGATGTACGAACCACTCCCGTAAGCTTGTCAGATTTTTCTCTTCCACCTGTCTCCTGAGGGGAAGGCTGGGTGGGCCATTAATCGTATATATCTGCCAGGTAAGTATGTACAAAACTTTATTGTAGTTTAACAATATCATTTTTGTACATGAACTTCCCTGACAGATATATACTTAGCTGATTGGCACCCTTGGTGGAGGGTAAGAGACAGCTCAATAATACAGGTAAGACGGGAAACAACTAATGTTGTAGGATATAAAAACCTTGGTTCTCACCTTTTCAGGATGAAGACTTCATAGATACTATCTCTGAGTCTGCATTGCCTGGAGAGCTACAGCTAGGACGTGACCTGATGCTGAAAGACTCTCGGATCTACCACTGGGATATGTGATCCCCTATTGTGGTAGAATCCAAGTCGGATGCTGTTAGAGGGACCTTGTCCGCTTACCTAACAGATCCTTACCACTACCTCTGCAAGGAGCCAAAACCCACCAGACCACCTAACCAAAATACAAAGGGTTAATATTACGACAAAAAGAGGTGCCTCCTGCAACCTCTTTCAGACAACCAAAAACAACAATATAAAATATAGGGTGGGTAACATATAAAAAATTTACACAGGATAAGTTTCAGCTCCCTGCCCCAGCACCGAATCCGCCGATACGAAAGGACCCAAGGAGGCGAAGCATTTATCATATGTGATTTTTACATCACGTAGGTAGTGGTTTGCGAAAACCGATTGGCATCTCCAAAAAGTCGCCTCCATCAAGTTCCGCACAGACATATTTTTTCTGAATGCAAGCGAAGTTGCGATGGCTCTCACCTCGTGAGCTTTCACTTTCAGTAGTCTAAAATGATCTTCCTTACAGGCAATATGTGCCTCTGTAATAAGGCTTCTCAGAAAAAAGGAAAGAGCATTCTTCGACATGGGCCGAGTGGGGTCCTTTACGGAGCACCAAAGCACATCTTGATTAGCCTTAAGTTGTTCCTTCTCTAAAAGGAAATACTTCATAATTCTCATAGGGCAAAGAGTTCTTTCAGGCTCTTCCCCTACTAGAAAAAGAATATAAACTACGAACTTCAAAGCTCCTGGGCCAAGGGCGTGATGGGTTTTCATTCTTTGCCAGGAAACTTGGAAGAAATGAACACACCATAGAATCTTCCTTAAACCCTACATTGCCCTCAATAGCTTGGAGCTCACTCACTCTCTTAGCTGTAGCTAGGGCCAAAAGGAAGATAGCCTTCTTCGTCAAATCCTTGAAAGAGGCTAAGCCAGGAGGTTCGAATCTAGACGATCCAAGGAATTGTAGGACTACGTCTAGATTCCAGTTCGGTACTACATGAGGACGCTTAATGGTTTCAAATGATCTAATAAGATCATGCAGGTCCTTATCATCGGATATATTTAAGCCTCTATGCCTAAATACCGCCGCCAACATACTGCGGTATCCCTTAATAGTTGACACAACCAGATGACATTCTTCTTTGAGGAAAATAAGGAAATCCGCAATTTGGGTCACAGAGGTACTGGAAGAGGAAATGTTCTTCCTCTTGCACCAACGTCTGAAGACATCCCACTTTGACTGGTATACACGCAAGGTGGAAGGTCTCCTCGCTCTTGCGATTGCTTTAGCAGCTGTTGCTGAAAAGCCTTTCGCTCTGACCAAACTTTGGACAGTCTGAAACCAGTCAGACTGAGAGCGAGGATGATTTTTGTGGTACCTGTCGAAGTGGGGTTGTCTGAGTAGATCGCTCCTTAGCGGGAGCGATCTTGGAAGGTCCACCAACCATTCCAGTACCTCTGTGAACCATTCTTGGGCTGGCCAAAAGGGAGCGATTAAGGTCATTCTCGTTGAATCGGGACTCTACGAACTTCTTGATGGTTAGCCCAGGATCTTGAAGGGGGGGAAACGCGTAGACGTCGAGTCCGTTCCAGTCTAGAAGAAGAGCATCTATTGCTACTGCCTCTGGATCTGATATCGGAGAGCAGTAAGGATCCAGCCTGTTGTTCTTTGACGTGGCAAAGAGGTCTATGTATGGCCTGCCCCATAACTTCCACAGGCCCTGACATACATCCAGATGAAGGGTCCACTCTGTGGGAAGGACCTGATCTTTCCTGCTGAGGAGAATCTGCTCTTACATTCCTTTCTCCCTGCACGAACCTGGTGAGAAGCTTGATCCCTCTTTTCTTCTGGCCCACAGAAGAAGGTCTCTTGCTGTCTCGTACAGGGAGAAGGAATGCGTCCCCGCTGTTTCCTGATGTATGCCAGAGCTGTAGTGTTGTCTGCGTTGACCTGCACTACCGATCTTCTGACTTTGGGCTCGAAAGCCTTCAGAGCCAACCACACAGCCATCAACTCCTTTCTGTTGATGTGCCAGGCTACCTGGTCCCCACCCAGGTACCTGACACTTCGCTGGTTCCCAGAGTTGCACCCCACCCCATGTCCGACGCGTCGGAGAACAACACCAGGTTGGGGGTCTGTGATTGAAGAGACAGTCCCTTCGCAAAGAGGTTGGGATCTGTCCACCATAAGAGATGTTTCTTGATGTCCTGGGATAACGACAGGGAGAACGTCAAATCCTGAGAACGACGACTCAATTCCGATGAAGAAAGAATTGGAGTGGTCTCAGGTGCAACCTTCCTAGGGAAACGAATTGCTCCAGAGAGGAGAGCGTCCCCAGCAGACTCATCCACTCCCTCACTGTGCATACTTCTTTCCCTAAGAAGGTTGTTACTCTCTCGAATCCTCGGGCTATCCTTTCCTGCGAGGGAAAAGCCCGAAAAACTCAGAGAGTTCATCTGTATCCCGAGATACACACACTCTTGCTCGGGAATTAGTGATGACTTCTTGAAATTGACGAGAAGTCCCAAAGCCTTCGTCAATTCTAAAGTTACTTGTAAGTCCTTCAAACAACGATCTTCTGAATTGGCCCTTATTAGCCAATCGTCGAGGTACATGGATATCCTCACCCCTTTCAAATGAAGCCATTGAGCCACATTCCTCAAAATCCCGTGAACACTTGAGGGGGCCGCGAGAGGCCGAAACACAGAGCCCTGAACTGAAAAATTTTCCCCCCAAAACCCCCCCATCATGAATCTGAGAAACTTCCTCGAGGAAGGATGGATCGGTACGTGGAAGTAAGCGTCCTGTAAATACAAGGAAACCATCCAGTCCCCTGGACGAAGTGCTGCCAGCACTGATGAAGGCGTTTCCATCGTGAACCCTTCTTTCCTTTTCTACGAAGAGTTTCAGGGCGCTTACATCCAACACGGTCTCATCCATCCCCCTGAGGACTTCGGAACTAGGAAAAGGCGGTTGTAGAAGCCCGAAGAATGATGGTCTGTCACTAGTTCGATAGCCCCCTTCTCCAGCATCTGATCTACTGCTAGATGGAGAGCTTTGATTCATGATGGGGTCTCTGTACCTGGCCGTCAGTTCCCTTGGGATGGCCGTCAAGGGAGGTCTTTCGACGAAAGGGATGAGGTAACCTCTCCTCAAAATAGAAAGGGTCCAAGGATCCGCCCCTTTTTGGGCCCAGACTTCTGCAAACTCTAAGAGTCTGGCGCCCACCGTTGATTGAAGGACTTGCAAGTTATTTGGGGCCTTAACAGACTTGGCAAAAGTCTTACCCCTTCTTGAAGGTCTACGACCTCTAAACGTAGAGTTTCTTGATGAAGATGCCCCTCGAAAGGGTTCTCGAACACTTGCCTTTTCCTTCTTAGCTTAGTAGGGAAGGAAGGGCGAGGTTTTCTTGCCGACTGTGCCAAAAGGTCCTGGGTGGCTTTGGCCGAAAGTGACCTCGAAATGTCCTGCACTCGATGTTTCGGGAACAACTGAGTAGACAGAGGAGCAACAGCAAAGAAGACCTCTGAGCATGGGAGACCGACTTCGTTAAGAAGGAACAATAAACCGACCTCTTCTTCACGATCCCGGCCCCATAAAGGGAGGCGATTTCACTCGCTCCATCTCTTACCGACTTGTCCATACAAGACAAAAACACACATAAGATCTTCTGGCGAAATTGACTCTGGCACTTCAATTTTCTTGGCTAGGACTCCAACGACCAATCAAGGAAGTTAAATACTTCTAGCACTCTAAACATACCTTTGAGCAAATGATCCAATTCATTCATTGCCCAAGTCGTCTTAGCAGAGTTAAGGGCAGTTCTCCTTGTCGAATCTACCAGTGCCGAAAAATCCGAATCAGCCGAAGACGGTAGACCCAATCCTAAGGGCTCTCCTGTTTCGTACCAGAAACCAGCGCGTCCTGATAACTTCGAAGGAGGAAAAGCGAACATCGTTTTCCCCGCTTCTTCTTTGGAAGCCATCCAGGAACCAAAACTCCTCAGTGCCTTCTTCATAGAAAGAGTTGGCTTCATCCTCACACAAGAAGAACTCTTCGCTGTCTTCGCCGTTGAAAAAAGTGAGTGAGGAGAAGGAGGAGCCGTAGGCGTAAGGGAATCCCCAAAAACTTGTAAAAGTAGCTCTGTAAGCTTCTTGTAAGAAGAGACAGCAGCAGAAGTGTTCGGTTCCTCATCCGAACCTTCTAGGACGTCTTCTCGAGGCGAGCGCGGAAGATCCTTATGTGCGAAGGGATCCTAGCAGGAGTTGAGCGAGAGGTTGGAGAACGCCCTCTCTTAGAAGAGTTCACATCCACTGGAGAACGATGAGAAGATCTGGGAAGTCTACGATGAGACTCCCTCTTCGAGGTATACGGAATCTCAGCCGAAGGAGAGGTAGGGCTCCTACTCCGAGAATCCTCGGAAACATCCACAGGGCGCTTACGAGGAGGCGAGCGCCTACTATACTCTATGCGCCTATCCTGAGGCGAGCGGCCTGCCAGGAGAACGAGCGCCTATCGAGAGCAGAGCGCTTGCGCGGCTCTCCATACCTGTCCAGTTGCGTACGATCAACGGAAGTCCGACTGGAAGGCGAAATGCGCCTACTAGGAGAAGGCTGCTTGCGAGACTCTTGACGTCTAACAAAGGGAGGGTAACATTCAGGAGAAGGGCGCTTCAAACTAACGAGCGCCTACTTGGAGAAGGGCGCTTCCGGGATTCCTGGTGCCTACCAAGAGACAAACGGTCAGGAGAAGTGCGCCTAGAAGCGGGAGAGCGCCTACACGGAGAAGGGCGCTTGAAAGACTCTTGTTGTCCTGCCCCTAGGAGAATAATCAGGAGTATGACGCCTTAAAAGAGGCGAGCGCCTACTAGGAGATCTATGTGCAGTAGGCTCTTGGTGCCTAGCCTTGCGGGAGCGGCTAACAGGTAGGCCGTCTATCATGCACACGACTCCTACCAGACTCTAGATGCCTGTCAGGAGAGAAGTCACGATCCTCGACACTCGAGGAGAGTGACATCTGGAAGAAGAAACGCCTACTTGTATAAGGGCGCCTTCTAGAATCTTGAGGCTGCTGAGGAGAAGTTTCACGCGAGGGAGTTGAAGAAATCGCGTGATGAGCAGGTGCAGTGCGCTTACCGGAAGCGGGAATCCAATCTGGAGAAAAAACTTCTTTCTCCTAGAGCGTCCTACCGATGTTTGGCGTCTTGAAATCGAAAGAGAGCCAGGCGAGCGAGGGCGCTCACGCGAGCGAGGGCGCTCACTCGAGCGAGGGCGCTCACGCGAGCCCCCACCTTCATACGAAACCTCCCCATATGAAGGAGAACGATCCTCTGAAGAGCGCGCCTAGATCTCTTGATCGGAAGAGAAACGTCCTTCTTCCTACGTGATCTAACTGACTAGAGAGTCTGCTAGCGCCGTGATCTGAGCTTGAAGTCCCGCGAGTACTCTCGTAGGAGGAGAATCTTCTTGTTCTTCCTCGGAAGCAGGCGCCGAGCGCGGAGCGCGAGAAGAAGAACGATCACAGGATTTCTTGGGTTTCTTCGCCTCCACCGACGATTCTTCCGGGAAAACCTCCGGACTAGAAGCCAAGGACTGCAGGGAGCCTTCCAAGACCCTCTTCAACGGGCGCGACGCATCCCGGGGAGGAGTTTCCAACCTCTCTTCGGAGAGGGAGACGACGAAGAGGAGAAGCATTGGCGTAGGAGCTCCTTCTTGTAGCGATCCGAGGCAGCCTGGGTAGCGTACTTCAGGATCTGCCGATGGGGACGCCTGACCGGTGGGGGCTCTCCCTAGCCCTCCTGCGGCTTTCGACTTTCCTACTCCACTGGAACTGGGAGTCTGGAAGAGGTCTAGGCCTAGAGGCACTAAGGAGCCGGTCAGACCACCCTCCCACAACACTGGGGACACTGCACTGATCACTAACACTCTCCTTAACCTTCCAACTGACGAATCTTCTGATCCATAGAACGATTCTTGGCTTTCAGAGCTGCCGCCTCCGAAGGCGAATCTTCGGCTTCGGTGCGGGGAGCCGGGGCTGCCACTTTGGGAAGAAGGTTCTAATTCTACGTTAGTACTATTAGGATCCACATCCAACTCACTCATTCTAGATCTGCTAGAACTTCTAGAGGAAGCCTTACGCACTCTATCACGTTCCAACTTCCTCACATAAGAAGAGAGAGCCTTATATTCTTCTTCATTCAAGATCCCATTACATTCATTACAAGGGGGTTAGCAAAAAAAGCAGCATTCATTCATTCCCCCCCCCCCTGCATTTCATGCAAACCGTGTGGGGGTGGGGTCTACCGAAGCTTTCGGCAACCTCACCTTACATCCTTCATTCACGCAAACCCTAAACAAAACCGAAGTTTTAACTACCGATTCTAGATCAGACATCGTTAAAGAAAATCAAACTCAAAATCAAACCGGTCCACAATCAGCGTATGCCAAGCCAAACAAAGCGAATACGTCACCAAAAGAAGTCCAAATTAACTCCAGGCAAGCGAGAATCGAAAAACTATCGAGAGGAACCGACAACAGTTGTTATCGTTCCCGCGACAGAGAAAAATCTGACAAGCTTACGGGAGTGGTTCGTACATCCGCCACCCAGCGGCGGGTAAGGTAGACCACCTGACCTACCTGTCGCGTGTGCCGCGAGATTTAAAATTCTGTCGGGAACGTCGGAGACTATAGCTAAGTATATATCTGTCAGGGAAGTTCATGTACAAAAATAAAATTTAGGTCAAAGGCCAAGTGTTGTGACCTATGAGGTCATTCAGCTTTGAAAGAGAAACTCAAGAGTGATAAGGTTCTTAGGGTGTGACAGGAGGAAGACCTTGCAGTTGCATTATCAAACAATTGTAAGAGTGGGTAGAAAGTAGGATAGAAAGAGAATATGAACAGAGGTAAAGTAAAAGTTACAAAAGGAACTGCAGATAGGGACCGGAGGGAAACTGAAAAGGACCTTGAGTAACGTCTACAGTGTAGCACCTGAGGTGTACTGACAGCACTAGCCCCCTACAAGGATGTGTTATATGAGTAATAATGTGACATTTTTTTTTTTAGCTTCTTTACAATAGCTCAGCACAATTGTGCCCTGTCTGTAGATGCCCATATTAAAATGAACTTATCTGTCTAAAAATAACTAGCTAATAGTTATCGTTACTTTTCTATCACTGATAACCTAACATAAATAAGTATTTCACCCAATTAGCATATGCACTTGTGTGAATAGTATTTAATACTCTTAAAAACTACAAACAGGTAGAAATGGTAAAACTGAAGACTACTACCACGCTCCTATGGTTTGGTATCTACTATAATAGATTCACATCAACAGTGCATCTGATGTCTAGGCCCGTCCCTTACGACGCTCCTGATTGGCTGTTGATGAGCCAATCACAGGGCTGGAAACTGGAAATTCTCAGTCTCTCTCGAGAGTTCACATAGGCAGCATGTACGTTCCACAGCTCCTGAGGGATACTTTTGAAAGACGTATCCCTCAGGAGAGGTGGAACAGACATCCTGCCTATGTGAACTCTCGAGTGGGACTGAGAGTTTCTAGCCCTGTAATTGGCTGATCAACAGCCAATCGGGAGCACCGTAAGGAAATAGCCTAGACATCAGATGCACGGTTGATGTGAATTCAGTATAGTTTATGTGCAAATTGGGCCCAATGTTTAGCACTAGCCTCTTGGGATGAACGTAAAAATATAAACAAAATATTATAAATATCATAAACATAACCTAATTAAGAAATAAACCATAAATAAAAGGCAGTAGACATTCAGGTTGGCGACAAGTAGGAGGCAGGCGGCAGCTGTAGTCTTCTCTTTCATCCTAAAAATATCGTTTGAAATGCTAAATAAAATTCTTAAAATCTATTGAATTAAATATATTTACACAAATTTAAAATGCATAAAACTTTAATAAAAACTTACTTCAGGGAGGCTTCGCAAAAAAATGAGAGGAAACCCTGTTTCGTTCGGCTCCTTCTGCAAAAAAAAAATAAATAAATAAATAAAAATAATAAAAAAATACCAAGTCAGCAATCAAAATATCAATATGCCTACATAAATAACAAAAATATTACTTGTTTTCTTCAAACGAATATTTAATACTGTCATTTCAAGAGTTAAAATTTTATTTTCCAAACTTTGCATCAAATAAATTACAAATAATTAAAATTTCAATAGATAGTATATATATCCTATAAAAAAATTTC
>NC_087209.1:7502112-7571429 GCF_015104395.2 Macrobrachium nipponense | reverse complement strand
GAAATTTTTTTATAGGATATATATACTACTATCTATTGAAATTTTAATTATTTGTAATTTATTTGATGCAAAGTTTGGAAAATAAAGTTTTAACTCTTGAAATGACAGTATTAAATATTCGTTTGAAGAAAACAAGTAGTATTTTTGTTATTTATGTAGGCATATTGATATTTTGATTGCTGACTTGGTATTTTTTTATTATTTTTATTTATTTATTTATTTTTTTTTGCAGAAGGAGCCGGCGAACAGGGTTTCCTCTCATTTTTGCGAAGCCTCCCTGAAGTAAGTTTTTATTAAAGTTTTATGCATTTTAAATTTGTGTAAATATATTTAATTCAATAGATTTTAAGAATTTTATTTAGCATTTCAAACGATATTTTTAGGATGAAAGAGAAGACTACAGCTGCCGCCTGCCTCCTACTTGTCGCCAACCTGAATGTCTACTGCCTTTTATTTATGGTTTATTTCTTAATTAGGTTATGTTTATGATATTTATAATATTTTGTTTATATTTTTACGTTCATCCCAAGAGGCTAGTGCTAAACATTGGGCCCAATTTGCACATAAACTATACTGAATTCACATCAACCGTGCATCTGATGTCTAGGCTATTTCCTTACGGTGCTCCCGATTGGCTGTTGATCAGCCAATTACAGGGCTAGAAACTCTCAGTCCCACTCGAGAGTTCACATAGGCAGGATGTCTGTTCCACCTCTCCTGAGGGATACGTCTTTCAAAAGTATCCCTCAGGAGCTGTGGAACGTACATGCTGCCTATGTGAACTCTCGAGAGAGACTGAGAATTTCCAGTTTCCAGCCCTGTGATTGGCTCATCAACAGCCAATCAGGAGCGTCGTAAGGGACGGGCCTAGACATCAGATGCACGGTTGTTGTGATTCTTCTATAGTAGATACCAAACCAGAGGAGCGTGGTAGTAGTCTTCAGTTTTACCATTTCTACCTGTTTGTAGTTTTTAAGAGTATTAAAACTATTCACACAGGTGCATATGCTAATTGGGTAAAATACTTAATTATGTTAGGTTATCAGTGATAGAAAAGTAAGGATAACTATTAGCTAGTTATTTTTAGACAGATAAGTTCATTTTAATATGGGCATCTACAGACAGGGCACAATTGTGCTGAGCTATTGTAAAGAAGCTAAAAAAAAAAATGTCACATTATTACTCATATAACACATCCTTGTAGGGGGCTAGTGCTGTCAGTACACCTCAGGTGGCTACACCCTGTAGAACGTTACTCAAGGGTCCTTTTCAGTTTCCCTCCGGTCCCTATCTGCAGTTCCTTTTGTAACTTTTACTTTACCTCTGTTCATATTCTCTTTCTATCCTACTTTCTACCCACTCTTACAATTGTTTGATAATGCAACTGCAAGGTCTTCCTCCTGTCACACCCTAAGAACCTTATCACTCTTGAGTTTCTCTTTCAAAGCTGAATGACCTCATAGGTCACAACACTTGGCCTTTGACCTAAATTTTATGTTTCCATTCCATACACGTAGAAAACACGATGAAAAATTCTGTACATTACTTCCCTTTTAAGCTGCCTACCTGCTTATGTAAATTTGGTTTAGCGCTTGGAATAGAAAATACAGCAATTGAAAAAGCTGAGCTGTCTTATGCTTTCATTTAAAAAGCCTTTCATTTCAGAAATCAAATACGACAGTGAGAATATTTGATCGCGGAGAGTACTTCACAGTACATGGACCTGATGCTGTTTTAGCTGCCAGGGAACTGTTCCACACTAATTCTGTCATCAAACTTTTGGGAGCAGGTGAGTATATCTGTCTGCTCCTGTCATAGTTATTCAATTTAATTCTGCCCTTTTTACCTTAATATGAGTTCTGTAGCCTTGCTATCAGAACGTTGTGAACTGACCTGGTATGTAACTATACGTATGAGCAAAACTAGATAATGCCCAGTCCCACACTGTGTTATAGCAGCACTTTTTTTAATTAAATAGTTGGAGTTCTTAAGGTGCGAGTTATAAGGGAAAAAAATAGATTTTGAGAACAAACTCTTCTTGCAAGCTGCCGTTTTGACAAAGTAACTTGCAGAGCTCAGATGTTGTTCCTCCAAAGTTATTTTCAGCAGTCTCCCTTCCTCCTTGCAAATGGAAAAATAGTGTGGTTTAGCAATATTGTATACCTTGATTTCTACTTTCCCAAGTCATGAGGTTGACATCTATGCGGTTGTTACTATTTACATATTAAAGTGGGTAAGAAGAGCCAAGTATATCACAATGTATGATGGTTTATCTTTTAGAGTACAGTTTAAATGTTTTTTTTTATTTTATTTTATTTTTTATTTTTTTTTGTCTCATGTGACCCCTCATTGAAAAACATTTAGCACTTTCTACTATGCACCATTCAAGGCTTCTTGGGTAAGTGGGTAACCCTCCCCAACAGGGTTTAATAAACCATTTATGATTCCAGGGGATAACAAAGTTGAGTCTGTCATCCTGAGTCGATTGAATTTTGAGTCCTTTGTTCGTGATCTGCTCCTTGTTAAACACTACCGAATTGAGGTCTATAAGCAAAAGTCTGGCAAGAATGATTGGGAGGCTGAATACAAGGTATGTATTTGCAGTATTTAACATTTTATTATTCATTTCACTAATAAGCTGAAGAGGCAGGGGATTCAGGAATAAAGAAGGTAGTCACTATCCAGTTCATCCTCTAAAATGCTGATTCAAAGATGAACCTGGTGCAAAGAACAATTCTTACTACTGTTTTGTACAACTACACAGGAGTTTCATTAACTGTATATTGATCATCTAAATTCTGTTACATTCCTGTAGAACTGGCATTGGCTGGTGTGTTCAGCGTGCTTGTTTACTGTAAGGTTAGGGGTGGTGAGACACTGAATTACTTTCAGTTGGCTCCCTTTTATCAATAATGCTGTAGATATAAATGAAGGAAAGTGAAGCTTTGAAAAAAATAATGACTTCCGAACCTCAAACTTTAATGTATTTGAGAAAGAGTGAACTTTATGGTCTTTGATGTGGAGTGTGCTTCTTCTATAGCCCAATGCATATAGAACTGTTAAATTCTTTTGCCATAAACATGTATTATAGTGGTGGGGGTATCCATTTTAATATCTCATTTAACAGCCCACTGCTTTGTAATAATGATGTATTGGTTTCTTTTAGGCTTCACCTGGCAATTTATCCCAGTTTGAAGAAATCTTGTTTGGGGGAAGCAGTGAGCTACATGTTACAACAGGTGTCATGGCTGTAAAATTGGCTAATGAAAGTGGACAGAGGGTAAGTGTGCAAATACTTTGCAGCAATTGGAATGTAATGGTGTATGTGGGTTACTGCCATTCATCCTGTATATTCTTATCTTTTTTCACATTTCAGCTTTCCAGCTCAAACAAAATATCTGTCTGTTAGATGTTCCTAATCCCTTCTGCTGACTCAAGTGATAAACTTTAAAGCTCTAATTAAAGTTTATTGAATGAAAATTTACATGAACTTTGCTTCTTTAAAATTGGTATAGACTTAATGAAGGCTGCCAGCTGATATCACAAAATTGGTCACAAGACAAAGTTGCTGTGTGCTTAAGTGAGATGTGCAAGCGACACAATGACTTAATTACCACAGGAAGGTTTTGATGGATGAACAAGAATTTGCTTTTTTAATTTTTTTATGAGAGACTGTAGCCTCTCTACCTATCAGATGATTTACGGGTTTGGTTATCTGATGAATAAGAAAATTAGCTAAGCAACAAATTTCCAGCCTAAACTGAATGGTACTTACTTATGCCAACCATTCTGTTGAAGAGATTTATCTATAAATAATGTATAAAAAGGTAGCCTAGCAAAACCATAGCTGGTCAGTTAAGAAACCTGACAAGATGAAGGCTGCGGTTGTTATTTGTATGAAGGAGAGCTAAAAGACATTTGCATTGATTATTCTATAATCAGTAAAGTTTCATTACATATTCTTTTGTATTTACAAGTTCCTGTTTTGAAGTAAGCATGTAACATTTTAATGGCTTCATTGACACTAGGTTTTGATGATTGTGTGGTAGGGGATAAACTTATCCCATGTAACTGATGGTAATTCTGTTTTCAGAATTATCATCTGCACTAAAATATAAATGAATATTTAATCTGTTAATGTTAAGTCATTAGGTACAATAATCTAGCAAGATCAACAGAACATAACTACTCAAATTAACTTTAACTAATTGAATACAATGAGGTTTTTATTTAGTTCATTGTTGCAGATCTTTTATTTGCCCTTCTCATCAGATTGTTGGAGTTGGTTATGTGGACACAGCAGGAAGGATCATGACTGTCTCAGAATTCACTGACAATGAAGCTTTCAGTAATTTAGAGGCTCTGATTGTTCAGCTTGGACCTAAAGAATGCTTAATTGCCCAGGGTGATTTGGGCCCAGGTGGAGTGAAGCTGAAACAGGTGGGTGATACTTGCTAAGTCCAGATTTGCCATCTTTCAAAATATGTAAGTTTTAACATTATTATATATTTATTCTAACTTATTCAGGGCTTTGTATTATTTACAAGATTAAGATGGTATTAGATGATATTTGAAGTGTGTTTTATGTTTTTGTGAGTCACTTGCCAAATCATCAGAAGTATTATATTTAAATGCCTGCATATGGAATTAGGAAAACACTGAAAGGGGATAGGTGACAATTGCATTTAAAAGAGGAGAGGTTTTCAGTATGGATGCCAGAGTTTGGTTCCCTGCTCTATATGTGTGTAAGGTGTACTAAGGCAGTAAAAACACTAGTGTTCAGCCCTTGGCTGATCTGACCCAGTCCATGGTTTAAAATTCATGGATTTTCTTATTAAAACAGAAGCTTCATTGAGAACTTGTAAAAGGTCCAACTCTGGAAGGGTGAACAGAATAAAAAGCTTAATGATTATGGGTGGTGATGTATTTAGATATAAGATTTTATGTTAATGAAGTTATTCACCTTCCAGCCTTTCCCAGTGACATGCTCAAAGGATTTTTTTAAATTTTGCGTGCTGATGTAATGAAGGATAATGATCTATTTGAAAAACATGATTTCTTATTTACTTTGCGTCATGAAATATTCTTACTCTGTTCCTTCTATACGTATAGTATTTTGTTTTCCTCTCTCTCTTAACGGCATAGGTCTCCTGTACAGATATAATGAATATAATAGTTTAGATCTTGTGGTTTTATTTAATAATGCTGGCTGTCAAGTGTTTTATTTTAGTAACTATTTATTTATTAACACATTTAACATCCCAGGTACTTTCAAGAAGCAATAATGCTCGTCACTGAGAGAAAAAGGGGTGAATTTTCAGTGAAAGACGCAGACCAATGATCTGATCGTCTCTTGCGGGGAAAAAGACACCGGCTCTGTTGCAACAAGACCAGAATTTGATCGTGTTGTTGCTCTTGCAGCCTTAACTGTAGTGATCAAATACCTGGAGGTAATGGAGTAACCTGTTGAAATGTTACATAATTATTGATTCTCAGTCATACCTTGAGCATTCCCAATGTATTGTTAAGTCATTGTATTATAGAAAATTATTTTGCCTTTGTTTATTTTTTTTCATGCTAGGAAGCCAGTTTTTTGTGTCTAAAAGTCATATTGTACACTTATTTAGCAAAATATTTTGTAGTATTAAATGTTACATATTCTCAAGCCATGTGTTAACTAGATTGTATACATTTTGTTGAAAATTTTAGAAAAATGTTATTGTATTATGCCAGTCATCATGATCCCCTAAACCTTCATGATGGAAGTAGCCAAACTGTCTGAGATTTTGTGCCAAAGTAACCACCATGTTTCCTGATTTCAAGTTTTACTCAGAACTTTTGAACCCATGAATTCCTTTGAATTGCAGTAAGTGATTCCGAAGAAATCCCGTCTTTTAAGTGACAATATTTTTCAGCTTCTTAGCGATGAATCGAACTTTGGTCAGTTTGGCCTCTCCCAATATGACTTGAGTCAGTATGTGAGAATAGATGTGCTGCAGTCAGAGCACTTCACGTTGAGCCAATGGGAGTAAACACTTGATTGGTGTCTGGTGGGTCTTCCAAAACACATACCATTCTTGGCCTTTTGGACAAATGTCGAACACCATTGGGTCATCGTCTTCTTGCTCAGTGGCTTCGGCCAGCCTCTCATTGACATTAACAAAATAGGTATGTCGAATGGTTTCTCATGTTTTAGAGAAAATGCTGTTTTAAGAATTGCCAAATTCAGCTTAGAATATATAAATATCTCAAGAAATGCCTAACAGTTTTTAAGGAAGTATTTGTAGCACAGCTTGCTCTTTTAAAATAGTTTTAATTCTTGAGACTGATCACTGCATTGCTTGAAATTTATGACTATTTTTAAAGCAACCAGATCATATCTTAAAAGTAATCAGATCATATTTTAAAATTTAAATTTAAACATAGATACCCAAGTCTTGACTAGTCCTTGCTGCCATTGACAGAGGAGTCGGCCAAGGACCTAGTTGAAGATCTGGTATCGTCAGTTTGACATTACGTCACAGCCTCGGAGAAGAACACCTTAGAAGTATTCCTGATCTTCATAGGTTGGCACGAAAATTGACTCGTAAGGCAGCAACACTACAGGATTGCTATAGGTCAGTACAGCAGAGATATAGTCAACTTGATAGAGTATATTTTTATTTACAGGTATTAGGCATTCGGCATTCACGTCAGTCTTAATTCTTTTTTTTTTTTTTTAGGATGTCTCAACTGTGCAGGGCCTCATACAGGATAAATGTCCCTGTTTAGCATTACCCTCAAATGTAAAGGCCTTATAGATATGGCAGGTTCTTATGTTTGTAGAAGTTCTTTGAATGTGTATTCTTTTACTTTATAAACCTTTTCAGCCAATATCCAAAAGATCCTTGTGAAATGTACACTGGATATTCAAGGAAAAAATAAATATTATAAAGTTGTTAGAAAAATTTTAAAGTTATTCATATCTGCATAATTATAGAGGAATGTTAATGCAGTACAGTTTTTGAGTTATTCACCAGTAGAATTATGGAAAAAAGCAGAAACAGACACCAGTCTCTAGCTTAGCACTACAAGGTCATGTGTACATGAAAATTTATCAGTGACTCAGCTGGGAGTTGAACAAGGGACCAGTGAAGCAGACATTAACTAATGATACCACTGAGCCACCCCAACCCGTAAGTCCTTACTAAGTAAGCCTTAAAACTTATTATGTCTTTCATGGAAGTACATTTCTTTTTCCAGGTTTTATGTTTGTGTTCAGCGTTTACCCAGCATGTGTGAAGCTATTGCAAAATATGAAGGTCCCCATGTAACGTCTTTAGCAGCAGTGTTTACGACCCCTCTTCAGGTAAATCACTTTGTGCTTGTTCTGCTTGAATTCCAGAGCCTATTGCTTAAGAAAATCTAGCTTCCTTTAATTGCATTCAGATGTCTTAAAAATTATTATAGCTTCTCAAATTGTATTGCGTCATAGGATTTTGAATTAGGTTTCAGTTTAAGTGTATAGTAATGCTGCTAGCAGATCAAATTTTCCTGTAATTTGCCTAGCACTTATCTTGGTGAGTAAGTTATACAGACTTTTTCTTTTTTACTGTGCATTCCTTAACTATGCAATGAAGAGGACATTGTTCCTTGAATATGTTCACTCCTGTACTAAAAAGTAAGGTATTGCAGTTACAAGTTACACGTTTTAAATGTTAGTCATTCCCGAGACACTTACATACAATATTTTTTACCTTTTAGGAACTAATATCCGACCTCAGTAAGTTCCAAGAGATGATTGAAACAACTGTTGATTTGGAACAAGCCAAGTTGGGAGAATATGTTATCAAGCCAGATTTTGACGACAAACTTGGAGGTGAGATTCCTTTTATTATCTTTAATGCCTCCGTGGTCTTGAACTCCTAACAGCTACAGCACCATTTAAAAATGTATGAATGTTTACTTGAACATCGTATCCATATGCTTAAGTAGTCCAGTAAGTGTACCCTTTCTGAATCTTTTGGCCATTAATTTTCTTCTTTCCTTGATAAAATACAATAATCTTTTAAATTAAAATGGATGAAGCAGAAGGAAAGGAAGCATGAAATAAATATAACATTTATCATAAGGAACAGACATTAGTAAACAAAAGCAGACATGTAAATCATGTGTACATGTAGACCTGGAATTATACTTGTGAAATGCTCATGAAAAAAGAAATACATTTCAACACCTTTTTTTTTTTTCACTGCTTGTGATTTACACTTGATAGTAAACATGCTAAGAAAATGAGAAAATAGTGTGGTAGAGGTGATGCTGCAGTTTGTTGCTGTTGGCCAGCTTGACAAAAGTATCACACCAGATATCAACAAATGCAGGAACAGATCAAAATTGAATGTTTATATGGTTTTGCACATCACTGTATTACCATCGTTACATTGAAAAGGTGTTTAACACACAGCCATAAATTGGAGAGCTTATGTGATTAATGTTTGAACTCTTAGCTCAGTTTTGTTTTTTTTTTGATAGAGATGAAAAGAAATTTTTTTTTTCATGCTGGTTTTATTTGCAAAATTATTTGCCAGTACCATACATTAAGAAGTCATTATTTACAGTACATTAAGTCATCTAGAATTTCAAGGAAAAATAGATTATATCAGATATAAGAAATCCCTTATTAATAAATTATTATTACTAAGTTCATAACAGTTCATAACTTAGTTGCTACAGAGATACCAGTTCGAACACCGTTTTCCTTTCAGTGCTGCGGGAGAACATGGACGATTTGGAAAAGGATATTCAGAGTCAGTTTAGAAAGGCTGCTAGTGACTTGGGCCTGGAAGCAGGCAAATCCATAAAACTGGAGTCAAATGCACAACTTGGATATTTCTTCAGAGTCACTTTAAAGGTAAGTAGAATTTTAAGCACATTGGGAAAAATTTATGTCTGGAAGATTCAGTTTTTACTGAGCTGTTTTCAGGCATAGAAACTTGCTGATTTATAGGTCTACTGAGAAATAAACAGTATCTAATTACAGTACCCATACATAAAGAGTACCATGTAATTGTAATGAAATACCCAGTACTGAGAGAGAAACAGTATCTAATACAGTACCCATACATAAAGAGTACCATGCAGTTGTAATGAAATACCCATACATAGGAGTTATCAGTTTCACATTGCAGGATCCTTTTTGGCACACAACTACATTGCTTTTTGCCTTATTGGTCTTTTAACACCTAAAATTTCACACTTCTTTTAACTGTATCTTGGCTTCATCTACCTTCCATTTAAGAAAAAAAGTCTTCAGATGAGTAGAAATTTTGTGCTGTTTTTCCAGGTAAACTTTTTTAATCTTAGTAACAATAACAGGATCCATTTTCAGTCCTCACATTTCATATACTAACCAGTCCTTTTGAGTGAGTTTTATCGATTTACAAACAGTGTAATTGAATTAAATAGCAAATTCTGTTAATAGTTTACCAGAATTTATGTATATTTTTTTATCTTAAACAGGAAGAAAAAGTCTTGCGTAATAATAGGAGCTATCGAATGATAGATACAAACAAAGCTGGTGTGAGGTTCAGAAACAGCGCCTTGGAAGATTTGAATAACCAACACACCTCTTGTCGAGAAGAATACGGATCACATCAGAAAGTTGTAGTTAATGAGATATTAGGCATTGCTGGTAAGTTTTAATGTGGTATTCATTATGTGCAGTCTTCAAAATTTTTAGCCTACAGTGGGCCTTTCAAGGAGCATTTAAACTGTGACTCATTTAGCTACATGCTCTTAGTAGTCTTGGTCTAGAGAAATGCTGTAAAGGATTGACAAGGTATTTTGCTGTAGCACCCTATAGCTGAAATTTGAAAATACCAAATGTCTCCATACTTTTTAATAATGACTGAGTGAATATCTTGATTTTAACAAGTATACCCTCCTTTGTTTGATCATATTAGATAATGTCGTTGTGTCTTAGTAACTAAGGTTTATTATAGCATTATATTACAGTAATATCCTAATTCACTTGACTTTTAGTGTGGGTGCTCATATCACAAAAAGGAAATTTTGTATTGTCATCTCTTAGTGCACTTGGTTTAGAGAAAAAGTCGTAAGAACGGAATAACCTAGACATCAAAGTTGTGTTGTACATCCAGTCGATGAGTATAGAGTGAATTAATCTTGTATGAATTTATTCATGAGGACTCGATACATTCTAATATTTTCAGCCGGATATGTTGAAGTTATTCAGCAGTTTGGACAAATTATTGCAACCCTCGATTGTGTTTTCGCCTTGGCTACAGCAGCGTATCAGCAACCCATTCCTTATGTGCGACCTAAGCTTTTTACCCAAAGGCTCTGGTGTGATGAAGTTGAAGGGGATTCGACATCCTTGTTTAGAACTTCAGGATGAGATTTCTTACATTCCTCCCAAATGATTGTACCTTAAACGAAGGTAATTGTGTATATTATTTTTCTATGTTAGTGCATGGACTTTTGAAGTATGTAGTCTTGTTATGCTTTATTTGATTTTTATATTTTTGTGACTTTAAAGTCTCCTCAGTGATATTTTGAACTGGTTTTTATAGTATAGTACCCTTGGATATTCAAAACAGATGGTGGACTCTTTCACATAATTACCGGGCCAAACATGGGTGGTAAAAGCACATACCTCAGATCGGTTGGAGCAGCAGCACTGATGGCTCAGATTGGGTCTTTTGTGGCTTGTGATGAAGCTGAGATTTCTGTGTTGGACAGTATACTGGGTAAGATTAAGTTTTATATGTATTTTTTCTTATGTGTTATTTATATAGGGAGAAAGCTCTAGATTCATATTGTTAATATGATGAGACAGAAAATGAGGAAACATATTTTTCGAGTAACTACACTTAATTGGTTAATTTGAAAGAGCTTTAATCGGAGGCAATTTTTTAAAAACTAAAAAAAAAATGTACAAAACAAGAGAAAATAATCTGAGGGCAGACAGAATGTACTAAACCTTAATAAGAGGCACCATTACGAAGGTCGTACTTTTATTTGTTCCAGTTCCCCTTTGCTATTGACAGTCCATCGTAATGTTTTGCATTTACTGTCCTTGTACTTTTCTTTCATCAGTGCAAGGCTTTTTGTGAGTTGTGGGCTGTGTTGAAATTCTTGAAAAAATAAATTTTTCTCACCATGGTATAAATGTATAAATGCAATACTTTCAGAAATAGAAAAAAAATAAAAAACCTTTCAAGATAATATAATTTGGATGGTAGTGCATGCAGTGTTTACAATGCTAATTTAATTCTGAGTTTTACAACTGATGGGTTGTTTTTTTTTCAGCAAGAGTTGGTGCTGGTGACTGTCAGTTGAAGGGAGTTTCAACGTTTATGGCAGAGATGTTAGAAACAGCAACTATCCTACGAGTAAGATTTTAAAAATTTTGTTAGCTGTTTAGGTTGGTGGCCTTTTGGACTAAATTTTTACTCTTTCACAAAAATATTTTACTTCTGTCACAGGGATGGCTGTTTCATGTCATTACATATGTACATTGCACTACAATGTATTCATTTTAGGGGGGTTTACAATTAGTATGTGTCAAAACAAATGTGTCTTACTTTTTTTTTACATGGTAGTAAAGGTTCATTGCAGTGTCCCGTTGGTCTTACCTTCATTGCTCTCTGCATTTTGATTTTTGTACATGAACTTTCCTGCCAGATATATACTTAGCTTACGTCTCTGACGTCACGACAGAATTCAAAAACTCGCGGCAAATGCGACAGGTAGGTCAGGTGATCTACCCCACCCGCCGCTGGGTGGCAGGTGTCTGAACCAATCCCCTTTCCAGCCATAATTTTTCTGTCGCCGGTGTTGACTACATCTGTTGTTGATACCTCTCGATTTTGAATTATTACTCGTTTCGCCCTGGATTGTTTCAACGGACTTTTGGTGAAGTACCTGCTCCTTGCTTGGCATTTGCGATTTGTGGACCGTTTTGGATTATTCTTTTGATTATTCTTGGAATTTCATTATGTCTGATTTGGAAATTAAGAAATCAACTATGTTCAGAGTTTGTTCTGTTACCGATTGTAAGGTGAGGCTACCGAAAGCTGCGGTAGACCCTCACAACAGTATGCATGAGGTGTAGGGGAATGACTGCTCATTTATTAACCCTTGTAATGAATGTGGTAATTTGAATGAAGAGATGGAAGGCGCTTTCTTCTTATGTAAGAAAGCTTGAGAATGGACAAGGTTAGGAAAGCTTCATCTAGGAGTTTCTAGTAGGTCTCGCGCTAGCGAGTTTGAAGTTGATAACCCTGTTGTAGACGTAGCGCCTTTACCAGTTTCAGCCCCTGCTTCCTGCACCGAACCCGAAGATGCGCCTTCGGAGGTGGACACTATGAGAGCCACTATTCGCCAGCATGGAGCTGAAAATTAAAGTGCTAGAAGGTAAGAGTGATAGCAATTTGTGCAGTGATCCCAGTGCAGTGGAGGGTGCGTCTGATCGGCTCCCTAATGCTTCTAGGCCTAGACCTCTTCCAGACTCCCAGACCCAGTGGAGGAGGAAAGTCGAAAGCCGCAGGAAGGTTAGGGAGAACCCCCACCGGTCAGGCGTCCCCTCGGTAGCGCCTGATGTTCGATCCCAGGCTACCTTGGATCGCGCCAAGAGAGAAGTCTTACGGCAATGCTTCTCGTCTTCGCCTTGCCTTCCTCCTTCGCCCAAACGTGGTTGGAGCTCCTCGGAAGCTTCTCGGCCGTCGAAGAGAGCCTGGCAGGCTTCTTCCGCGCTCCCCCTCCAGCCCTGAAGTTTTTTCGGAAAATCCTGGATTGGATGTCAAGAAACCGAGGATTTCTTTGGAGTTTCGCTCTCCTAGTAAGGATCGAGCTGCGTCTCCCGGAAGGACTTTGTTAAGTCTCCTACACGTGTGTTGGCTAGTCTGCAGGCGCAGATTACGGCTCTGGCTGACTCCTTGATTGTGAATGCTGGTCGTAGGAAGGACGTCTCGCTCCCTGTAAAGAAGTCCAGGCGCTCTCTCCAGGCTTACGCTATTCGTCAGTAACTGCCCTCTCTCCAGGAGTGGATCGTAGTACGAGGCGCTCTCCTGCGGACATCGTTTCTCCGTCGGACAAGGGGCATGCTTCCCGTAGACGAGCCTCTCCTGACAGGCGCTCGTCTCGAGACAGGATCTCTCCCGCTGGCAGACGCCAGGAGCCTGGTAGGCGTTTTTCTCATGGTAGCCGCTCTCCTTCAGGCTTTCGCTCTCCTGTGACCAGACGCCCTTCGGTAGACAGGCGCTCTCTTCCTGTCAGCCGCCCTTCGCTTAGCAGGCACCAAGAGCCTGGTAGGCGCTCTTCTCCTTCAAGGCGCTCTCTCCCGATTTTCGCTCTCCTCGAGTTAGGCGCCGGGAATCTGTCAGACGCTTCTCGCCTGATAGGCGCTCGTCGCCAGAGATTCGCTCTCCTCGCAGCAGGCGCCAAGAGCCTGATATCGCTTTCCGCATCACAGGCGCTCTTCGCCAGGCAGCCGCTCTCCTTTAGACAGGCGCCAGGAGCCTGATAGACGCTTTTTTCGCCTAATAGGCTCTTCGCCTATAGGCGCTCTTCGCCTAATAGGCGCTCTTCGCCTGATAGGCGCTCTTCGCCAGATTTTCGCCCTGCGTTCGTTAGGCGCCAAGAGCCTAGAATGCGCCCTCATCCTGCACAAGAAGGAGTTTTCAGCAGAAGCTCAACGGAAGTTATAACTTCCCCGGTTAGATGTCAGAGTTCTTCCAGACATTCTTCCAAGGATGGACTCTCGGCTGAGGACAAGACAGCCTTTCATCGTAAGGATCGTGAAGGATCTTCGGCGGAAAGAAGAACAGGATCCCTCAGAAGAAGAAATTCCTAAGGATTCCTCCGTTTCTTCATACAAGCGGTTGACGGACCTGTTGCTTCAGGAATTTGGAGACGCCCTTTCTCCTGTCGCCCCGCCCTCGCCTCTTTCGTTATTTTCGACTTCGAAAACTTCGAAGGTTTCATCCTGTGTCAGGATGAAGCCTGCAATCTCCATGAAGAAGGCGCTTAGAGGTTTTGGTGAGTGGCTTCTTTCGAAGGAAGAGAAAGGGAAGACGTGTTCTCTTTCCCTCCTTCTAAGCTTACTGGGAAACTAGGATTCTGGTATGAATCGGGAGAACCCTTCCCCCCCGGGCCTCGTTCTTCCATCCTCGGCAGACTCGGACTTCTCTTCACTGGTGGATTCCTCTCGACGCTCTGCCCTCATGTCTGCTAAGACGACCATGGGGGATGAATGAGCTTGACCACCTGTTGAAGGGAATGTTCCGAGTCCTGGAGGTGTTTAACTTCCTAGACTGGTCTTTGGGCGTTTTGGCCAAGAAAAGACGCAGACCCCGGATTCCATTTCTCCTGAGGATCTTATCAGTGTTTCTCACGTGTCATGGACAAGGCAGTGAGGGATGGATCGAGTGAAATAGCTTCACTTTTCGGAGCGGGAGTGATCAAGAAGAGATCTGTGTACTGTTCGTTCCTGACGAAATCAGTATCGCATGCTCGAGAGCCTCTCTCCTGTATTCTCAGCTCTCTCCTAACTCTTCCCTAAGAAGATCGTTCAGGATGTTTCTTGTGCCCTTTCAGCTAAGGCTACACAGGACATGCTAGCCCAGTCTACCAGGAAGCCTCACTCTTCTTTCCAAGCTAAAACCAAGAGAGAGACTCCAGTTAGGCAGGAGCCCTTTCGAGGAGTCCCTCTGACCAGAGCTTCTTCCTCTAGAGGATCTAGACCCACTAAACGAGGGAAGACCTTCTCTAGATCCATCAGAGGGAAGAAGTAGGATTCAAGTCCTCCAGACATCAGTGGGTGCCAGACTTCTGAAGTTTGCCGACGTGGCTGGGCCCAGAAAGGGGCGGACAACTGGTCACTCTCGATTGTCCGCAAAGGCTACCTCATTCCCTTCTTATCAAGACCTCCGTTGACGACGACTCCGAGGGAGTTGGTAGCCAAGTACAAGGACCCCATCATGAATCAAGCCCTCTCTCTAGCAGTAGATCTTATGCTGGAGAAGGAGGCGATAGAACTAGTGAAAGATCCTCATTCTGCGGGTTTTTTACAACAGACTGTTCCTAGTTCCCAAGAGCTCAGGAGGATGGAGACCGGTTCTGGATGTAAGCGCCCTGAATTGTCTTCGTAGAAAAAAGGAAGTTCGCCATGGAGACAACTTCTTCAGTGTTGGCGGCGCTTCGTCCAGGGGACTGGATGGTGTCCCTAGATCTTCAGGACGCTTACTTCCATGTGCCTATCCATCCTTCTTCACGGAAGTTTCTAAGATTCATGATGGGAGGGAAGATCTTCCAATTCAGGGCCTTGTGCTTCGGCCTTTCGACAGCCCCTCAAGTTTTCACGGGTTTAATGAAGAATGTGCGCGGAGTGGCTACATTTGGAGGGAGTGAGGCTGTCTCTCTATCTAGACGATTGGCTGATCAGAGCAAGCTCACAAGAAAGATGTCTGGAGGACCTACAAAAGACACTGACTTTAGCAAGTTTCGTTGGGGTCTTCTGGTGAACTTCCCAGAAGTCACATTTAATCCCCAGTCAAGAGCTGATATATCTGGGGATTCGGATGAAGGTTTCTCCGGATTTTCGGGCATAAAAAAAAAACCGTCACCAGAGAGGATTGCTCGTTGCCAAGAGAAACTAACGACCTTCCTAGAAGAAAAGATGCATGCACAGCGAGGGAGTGGATGAGTCTGTTGGGGACACTTTCCTCGCTGGAGCAATTCGTTTCTCTAGGAAGGTTGCCATCTCAGACCTCTCCAAATTCTTCCTTTACCGGAACTGAAGGTGTCTCTCTAGACCTGGATTCTCCTTCAGGATATCAAAAGGAATCAAGAAGGACCTTCTGTGGTGGACAGATCCTCTCCGATTTGCAGAAGGTCTGTCTCTGTACATGCCAAACCCGAACCAAGTATTGTTTTCCGCGCGTCGGAGACGGGTTGGGGTGCGACACCCTAGGGAACAGAAGTGTCAGGCACCTGGGAGGGAACAGGTGTCCTGGCACATCAACAACAAAGAGTTTGATGGCAGTGTGGTTGGCGTTAAAAGCCTTCGAGCCCCACGTCCGAAATGCTATAGTTCAGGTCAACTCGGACAACACCACAGCCTTGGCTTACATAAGAAAGCAGGGGGGGACACACTCTTTCTCCCTGTACGAAACAGCGAAGACTTGCTGTTGTGGTCTCAGCAAGGAAGATTTGTTCTCCTCACCAGGTTCGTACAGGGAGAAAGGAATGTCAGAGCCGATCTCCTGAGCAGGAGGAATCAAGTGCTCCCCTCGGAGTGGACTCTGCACTCAGAAGTTTGCCAGGACCTGTGGAGGTTATGGGGCAGACCTCATATCGACCTTTTTGCGACAGCAAAGAACAAGAGAATAGACCTCTACTGCTCCCCGATCTCGGACCCAGGAGCAGTGTCAGTCGATGCTTTCCTCCTAGACTGGCGAGGTCTGGACGTCTATGCTTTTCCTCCATTCAAGATTCTGAGTCAAAACACTCAGAAAGTTTGCGGCCTCGGAAGCGGACAAGGATGACGCTGGTAGCTCCATTCTGGCCGGCCCAAGATTGGTTCACAGAGGTATGGAATGGCTAGTGGACTTTCCAAGAGCTCTTCCACAAAGAGTAGATCTGCTCAGACAACCCCACTTCGACAGGTATCACAGAAACCTCCCCCGCTCTCAATCTGACTGGCTTTCGACTGTCAAAAGTCTTGTCAGAGCGAAGGGGTTTTTCAGCTAAGGCAGCGAAGGCTATCGCATCAGCTAGAAGGCCCTCTACCCTTTAGTGTCTACCAGTCGAAGTGGGACGTCTTTCGCCGTTGGTGCAGAAACCAGAAGCTTTCTCTTCCAGTACCTCTGTGACCCAAATCGCAGATTTCCTGGTTTTTCTCAGGGATAAATGTGGTCTGGCAGTTTCGACCATCAAAGGATATCGGAGCATGTTAGCAGCTGTGTTTAGGCACAGGAATTTTAGATATCTCCACAACAAAGATCTACATGATCTGCTAAGATCTTTTGAAACTTGCAAGAAACCCTCGTCTCAAATTCCGAGCTGGAACCTGGACGTGGTTCTTCGTTTCCTGAGGTCCTCGAAGTTCGAACCTCCCCAGTCATCTTCTTTCAAGGATCTTACGAAGAAGGCTCTGTTTCTTTTGGCTTTAGCATCTGCCAAAAGAGTTTAGTGAGCTTCATGCTCTAGAAGGAAGGGTAGGTTTCAAAGGAGATTCCGTGATTTGTTCCTTCCTTCCTTCTTTTCTAGCTAAGAAACGAGAACCCCTCAAATCCTTGGCCAGGAGTTTTGAGGTTCCAGGCTTAGCTCCCCTGGTAGGGGAAGAGCCAGAAAGAACTCTTTGCCCTGTGAGGACTTTAAGATACTACCTCCAGAGGAAGAAGTCTCTTAAGGGGCATTAAGGACAGACTTTGGTGCTCTGTTAAGGATCCCAGTAGACCATTGTCTAAAAATGCTTTGTCCTTCTTATTAGAAGCCTCGTGAAGGAAGCACATTTTGGCTTGCGGTGAGGATCACTTCAAGCTTTTGAAAGTCAAGGCTCACGAGGTAAGAGCCATTGCGACGTCCTTGGCTTTCAACAAGAATATGTCACTCCAGAATCTGATGAAAGCAACATTCTGGAGATGCAATTCAGTATTCACGAACCACTACCTTAGAGACGTCAAGATTACTTACGAGAAGTGCTTCGCGTTAGGCCCGTATGTATCGGTGGATTCGGTGCTGGGCAGGGAGCTGAAGCATATCCTTTGTAAACCCCATTCCCCTATTGTTTGTGTTTGTATGGTGGTTGTTTGAAAGAGGATGCGGGTAGGCATCTTTTCTATTCGTATTGCTAACATTTAGAATGGTTAGGTGATCTGTTCGTGCTAGAGCTCCCTGCAATTGGTAGTGGTCAGGCTTCTGTCATTTAAGAGGGCGAATCCCCATTGACATGATCCGACTTGGATTCTACTGAGTAAGTGGATATCAAATCCCTTCGGTTAGACCCAAAGAGTCTTTTCAGCTGTAGGTCACGCCCTCGCTGTAGCTCTTCAGGCTTTGCAGACTAATAGACAGTAACTATGAAGTCTTCAGCCTTATCAGGTAAGAACCAAGGTTGTTAGTATCCTACAACAGATGTTGTTTCCCCTTTTTCCTTGTTACCTCAGTCTTTTTTTCCCTCCACCAAGGGTGTCAATCAGCTAAGTATATATCTGGCAGGAAAGTTCATGTACAAAAATGATATTGTATTTTACAATAAAGTTTTGTTGACATACTTACCTGGCAGATATATACGATTGATGGCCCTCCCAGCCTCCCTCAGGAGACAGGTTGAAGAAAAATTATGACTGGAAAGGGGGATTGGTTCAGACACCTGCCACCCAGCGGCGGGTGGGGTAGATCACCTGACCTACCTGTCGCATTTTGCCGCGAGTTTTGAATTCTGTCGTGACGTCAGAGACGTAAGCTAAGTATATATCTGCCAGGTAAGTATGTACAAAACTTTATTGTAAAAATAACAATATCATTTTTCAGCTGTTCTTTTATTTTTTATTTTTCTTCTTCTTCTTTCTTCTTCTTCTTCTTCTTCTTCTTCTTCTTCTTCTTCTTCTTCTTCTTCTTCCCTACTTAGTTGCTTGATTTCTTCAGCTCAGTTTTTTTGTTTTGTTCGACACTTTGGCTCCTTTTTTAAAACATTTAATGCTCCAGATAATCCTTATGAGAGTCCAGCAGTATGACTCAGTTTGTTTAGCTAATTTGCTAGCAAGTATTCAATCTGTGAAAATCAATCTTTATGCTAGAGATTAGACTCATAAAAGAATGTGCAAAGAACATTAAGCTTTAAAAAGCTCACAAACTGGAGGTACTAAATACATTACTGAAAATGAAGAAGTAATAAATATCTCTGATAAGGGCCAAGGAAAGGTTACTCTATATAAGATGATATAATAAGGACTTTATGAATAAAAAAAGAAAACGTTTTGTACTGTGACCACTCATCAGAGCACAAGGAGGTTATGGCAATGGAGTCATTTTGTACATGAACTTCCCTGCCAGATATATACTTAGCTTAGGTCTCTGACGTCACGACAGAAAATTCAAAACTCGCGGCACACGCTACAGGTAGGTCAGGTGATCTACCTTACCCGCCGCTGGGAGGCGGGTGTAAGAACCAGTCCCCCTTTCCTGTCAGATTATTTTCTGTCGCCGGCTGGACAACACCTGTTGTTCAGTCCTTACGATAGTTGAAATTCGTTCTCGTTGCCGACGATTTGGATTTGGTGAAGTACACTTTGGTTGTTGGCTTTGGCATAACGCTTTTTGGACTGTTTTTTGGATTTTTCTTTTGGATTTCTCTTTCATATCTATAATCATGGATGATTCTGAAGTTAAGAAACCTAGTTTTTTATTTAGGGGTTGTTCAGAGAAGGAATGTAAAGTTAGGCTTCCTAAAGCTGCATTAGATCCTCACTCGGTATGTGAGTCGTGTAGAGGGAATGAATGCTCTTTTATTAAACCCTTGCAAAGAGTGTGAGAATTTGGATGAGGATGGTTGGAAGGCTCTCTCTTCTTATGTGAGAAAGTTAGAGAAAGATAGGGTGCGCAAGGCTTCTTCAAAGAGTTCTAGATCGAGGGTGAGTGAAGTTGACGCTGAGAATCCTGTAGTAGAAGTAGTTCTTCTCCAGTTTCAGCCCCTGCGCCCAGCTTTGAACCCGAAGATTCGTTTTCGGAAGTTGCTTCTGGAGAGCCTCGATCAGGAGTAAGGAGAGCCTCGCGCGCTCTCGACAAGGTAAGAGTGATGATAGTGCAAGTGATCAGTGCAGTGACCCCTAGTGCAGTGGAGGGTGCGTTCTGACCGGCTCACTAACGCTTCCAGGCCTAGACCTCTTCCAGACTCCCAGACCCAGTGGAGGAGGAGGAAAGTCCGAAAGCCGCAGGAAGGTTAGGGAGAACCCCCACCGGTCAGGCGTCCCTCGGCAGTTCCTGTTGCTCGTTCCCAGTGGCTTGCCTTGGAACGAACCAAGAGGAGTTATTGCGCCAGTGCTTCTCGTCATCTTCGTCGCCTTCTCCTCAGCGTAGATGGAGCGCATCGGAGTCGTCTCGCCCTCTCAAGAGGCCCCCGGAAGATCCTTGCGCCATTCTTCCAGCCCCGAATCCTTCGCGGAAGAACCTGAAGTGGAACGCAAGAGAACCAAGATTTCGTCCTGTTACGCTTCTCCTGTTCGCTCTCGGACTTCGTCCCCTGTAGAGGAGTTTAAGAGATCTCCTGCGCGTATCCTGGCGGTCTGCAGGCGCAGATTGCGGCTTTAGCAGAGTCCTATTTGCCGGACTTCTCATCGTCGGAAGGACGCCTCACTTCCGGTGAAGAAGTCTAAGAACGTTTCCTTCGGCTAAATCTCCTTTGGCTAGAAGAGCTTTTGAGCCTGTTAGTAGGAGTTCAGAAGTGCAGGCTGGAGCTCGGGATCTTTCTCCGAGTAGGCTCTCCTCTCTTCCCAGCAAGAGTTTGTGAGCATGTAAGGTGTAAGGAGCCAGGCAGGCTCTCTCCTCAGGATTTCCGCTCCTCTTCAGTTAGGCGTCAAGAGCTTGACAGACGTCAAGAGCCTAGTTTTTCGTCAGGAGCGAAGGAAGAGTTCTTCGCCTGGTGGCCCTCCTCCTTTGACGGACGCTCGGAGCCTAGTAGGCAACAAGAGCCTAGTAGGCGCCAAGAGCCTAGTAGGCGCCTAGAACCTGGTAGGTCGGCAACGGGAATTTTAAGTTTCTCCTCCGTTAGAGCACTCACGATTGGATAGGCGCTCAGAGCCTTGTAAGCGCCGCGCTTCTGACAGGGATTCATCTGGGGATGTTTTCTCTCCCCGTGGCAGGCGTCAAGAGCCTGGCAGGCGTATTGAGGATGGCAGGCGCCAAGAGCCTAGCAGCAGCAGAGAGCCTGATAGGCGCTCTCCCGTATCCAGACGCTCTTCTGTGGAGTTAGAATCTGTTTCCGACAGACGGCTTCCACTTGTAGGCGCTCTCCTAGTAGGCGCTCCCCAAGTAGGCGCTCTCCTAGCAGGCGCTCACCAAGTAGGCTCTCTCCTGGGAGGCGCTCTCAAAGTAGGCGCTCTCCTAGTAGGCGCTCTCCAACTAGGCGCTCTCCTAGTAGGCTCTCTCCTGGGAGGCGCTCTCAAAGTAGGCGCTCTCCTGGTAGGCGCTCTCCTGGTAGGCGCTCTCCGTGTAAGCGCTCTCCCGGTGGTTTTTCTTCCAGTAGGCGCTCTCCACGAACAGGCGCTCTCCAAGGATTAGCTCTCCTCCGGGCAGTAGAGCTTCTAGAACGTCATTCTTCGGAAGAATTTGTTGCTGATTCGGAGGAAGATTTGCCCAAGGATGCTTCGGTTTCTTTGTATAAGAGACTTACAGACCTCCTCTTGCAAGATTTTGGGGAGTCTCGTTTCGGCCGTTGCTCTCCGTCTCCTCCGTCCTTATTTTCAACGACCAATACGGCTAAGAAGTCTTCGGTCGTTAAGATGAAGCCTACAGTGTCTATGAAGAAGGCTATGAAGAACTTTGACGACTGGTTGCTTTCAAAAGAAGAGAAGGGCAAGACAGTTTTTTCTTTCCCCGTCCAAGCTGACGGGTAAGATGGGGTTCTGGTACGAGTCAGGAGAGCCCTTGGGTCTAACTCTTCCCTCTTCTGCAGACTCGGACTTCTCTTCGTTGGTCGATTCCGCACGTCGCTCGGCGCTGAATTCTGCGAAGACGACGTGGGGTATGAGCGAGTTTTGTGGATCACCTTCTGAAGGGAATAAGTTTCCGAGTCTTAGAAGTTTTTAACTTTCTTGACTTGACCCTGGACCCTGAGTGTTGGCTAAGAGGACTCAAGAGCAAGACACTCTTTCGCCTGAAGACCTCCACGCAGTTCTGTCTTGCATGGACAAGGCAGTGAGAGACGGTTCCGGGGAAATTGCTTCTCTTTTTGGTTGCAGGAGTGGTAAAGAAAGAGGGCCGTTTTCTGCTCTTTTCTTACCAAGGCGGTTTCGCACGCACAGAGAGCTTCCTTGCTGTATTCGCAACTTTCCCCGCAACTCTTCCCCAAGAAGACGATTAACGATATCTCCAGCTCGTTATCAGCAAAAGCGACGCAGGATATGCTAGCTCGCTCGGCTAGAATTCCGAAACCTTCGTTTCAGCAGAAGACGAAGAAAGAGGCTCAAAGTAGGCAAGAACCCTTTCGAGGAGGACCTTCGTCTCGCTCTTCTTCCTCCAGAGGTTCGAGACCACCTAGAAGAGGAGGACCTTCTTCCCGGTCTATTTAGGGCCAAGAAATAGTTCGGGTGTCCTCCAGACAACTGTGGGTGCCAGACTTCTGAAACTTTGCAGATGTCCTGGGCACGGAAGGGGGCGGACAACTGGTCCCTCGCGATCATCAAGAGGGATACCTCATTCCCTTTATTTCGAGACCACCCTTGACCACCACTCCAAGGGCACTGGTGGCCAAAATACAAAGACCCACTGATGAATCAAGCCCTCGCTCTAGCGGTAGAGCTGATGTTAGAGAAAGAGGCAATAGAGATGGTTCAGGACCCCACTTTCAGCGGGGTTCTACAACCGTTTGTTCCTAGTTCCCAAGAACTCAGGAGGATGGAGACCGGTTTTTCTGGACGTAAGCGCCCTGAATGTCTTTGTGAAGAAGAGGAAGTTCGCTAGGAGGACGACGTCATCAGTTTCTTAGCAGCCCTCTTCGTCCCGGGGACTGGATGGTGTCACTGGACCTTCAGGACGCTTACTTCCATGTGCCGATCCATCCTTCTTCTCGCAAATATCTCAGATTCATGTGGGGAGGGAACGTTTTTCAGTTCAGGGCCCTATGCTTCGGCCTTTCCACGGCCCCCCAAGTATTCACAGGACTGATGAAGAACGTTGCCCCAGTGGCTTCATCTCGAGGGAGTGAGGATTTCCCTCTACTTGGACGATTGGCTTATCAGGGCCAAATCCAAGGAGAAATGTCTGGAGGACTTACGAGTGACGTTGGATCTAGCAGCTTCTCTGTTTGCTAGTGAATTTCGAGAAGTTCACAGCTAATCCCCAGTCAAGAGCGTATCTATCTGGGGATTCTGATGGCTTCTCTGGTTTTTCGGGCGTTATCCGCCCCTCCCCAGAGAGGATAACCCGAGGTTTTGGAGAAGGTAGCAATCTTTCTAGAGAAAGATGTATGCACAGCGAGGGAGTGATGAGTCTGTTGGGACACTCTCCTCTCTGGAGCAATTCGTTTCTCTAGGAAAGGTTGCACCTCAGACCCTACAGTTCTTCCTGACGAGGAACTGGGATCGGAAATATCAAGGTCTGGACTTTGCGTTCAAGATTTCGCAAGAGATAAGGAGGATCTACGTTGGTGGCTAGACCCTCTATTGTTCAAGGAAGGCCTTTCCTTGCAAGTCCGGAACCCCAACCTAGTATTGTATGCAGACGCTTCGGACAAAGGTTGGGGAGCTACTCTCGGGGCGAGAGAAGTGTAAGGCACCTGGAGGGGAGATCAGGTGTCCTGGCACATCAACAAGAAGGAGCTAACAGCGATTTGGTTAGCTCTCAAGACCTTCGAACCCCCTCGTAAAGGGAAATATGTTTCGATCAACTCCGACAACACTACAGCCCTGGCTTACATTCGAAAACCGGGGGGACTCACTCTCTCCCTGTACGAGACAGCGAGATCGCTCCTCTTGTGGTCAGAGGAAGGACATAAGGCTTCTTCACCAGGTTCGTACAGGGAGAAAAGAAATGTCAGAGCGGATCTGCTAAGCAGAAGGAATCAAGTCCTTCCCTCAGAGTGGACTCTGCACGCGGACGTATGCCAGGAGCTGTGGAGGACGTGGGGCAGGCCCCATCTTGGATCTATTTTGCCGACCTCCAGGAATGCGCGGATAGATCTATACTGCTCCCCTATTGCAGACCCAAGAGCAGTGGCAATAGATGCATTCCTCATGGATTGGAGGAATCTGGATCTGTACGCGTTCCCGCCTTTCAAGATTATAGGGGAGGGGACGTTAAGGAATTCGCAGCGTCAGAGGGAACAAGGATGACGTTGATAGCTCCGTTCTGGCCCGCCCACGACTGGTTCACAGAGGTACTGGAATGGCTGGTGGATGTCCAAGATCCCTACCTCTAAGAGTCGATCTGCTCAAACAGCCCCACTTCGACGAGGTTTTCACAAAAACCTCCTCCCCGCTCTCAGTCTGACTGGATTCAGAACTATCAAGAGTCTCGTCAGAGCTAAGGGCTTTTTTCGGCAAAGTCTGCAAGGGCTATTGCCAATGCACGTAGACCTTCCACATCTAGATCTACCAGTCGAAGTGGGATGTTTTTCGACGCTGGTGCAGGACTCATAAAGTTTCCTCCTCCAGTACCTCTGTGACGCAGATTTGCAGATTTCCTTATCTTCCTGAGGGAAAAATGCGGGTTTGGTTGTCTCCACCATCAAGGGGTACAGGAGCATGCTTTCCTCAGTTTTTCGTCATAGAGGATTAAACATATCTGAGGACAAGGACCTCCATGATTTAAATCAGATCGTTTGAAACGGTTAAAAGAACCTCCTCCTTAGTGCCTAGCTGGAATCTTGATGTCGTGCTGCTCTTCCTGAGGTCCTCAAGGTTCGAACCTCCCCAGCTGCTGCTTCGTTCAGAGACCTTTTCGATGAAGACTCTTTTCCTCTGTGCGTTAGCGTCAGCAAAAGAGGGTCAGCGAGCTGCAGGCTCTAGAAGGTGAGGTAGGTTTTCCAAGGAGGCTCCGCGGTTTGCTCTTTTTCTTCCGGCTTTCCTAGCCAAGAATGAAAACCTTCTTCGCCGTGGCCCCCCCAGGAGCTTCGAAATCAAAAGCTTATCCTCCTTAGTCGGGACAGAAGAGGAGAGATCTCTTTGCCCGGTGAGAAGCCTGAAATATTATCTTCAGAGGAAGAAAAGACTTGCCGCTAATGTAGAGCAATCTCTGGTGCTCTGTAAGGGACCCCAGTAGGCCCTTATCTAAAAATGCACTCTCATTCTTTATCAGGAATATTATTAGAGAAGCACACTCTTTCTTGCAATCAGCAACAGTTTACAACCTTCTGAAAGTCAAGGCGCACGAAGTACGGGCCATCGCGACGTCTTTGGCTTTCAAGAAGAATTTGTCATTACAAAACCTTATGAAGGCCACTTTTGGAGGTGTGAATCAGTCTTCTCTAATCACTACCTAAGGACGTATCGATTACGTATGATAAGTGTTTTGGGCTAGGCCCTTACGTATCGGCGGATTTCAGTGCTGGGGGCAGGGAGCTGAAACACATCCTTTTTAATCCTTTTTTCCCTGTTAGTTTTAAGTTTGAGTTTTTTGGTTGTACGAAGGAAGTTGCAGGAGGCAGCTCCTTCTTTCGTATACTAATGTTAGTAATTGGTTAGGTGATCGGTTGTGCTTAAGGCTCCTTGCAATTGGTAGTGATAGGCTCTGGCATGTAAGCGGGTTGATCCCCATTGACCAGATCCTGCTTGGATTCTGCCAAGTAAGTGGACTCAGTTCCCATTGTAGACCCAAAGAGTTCTTCAGCCATAGGGTCACGCCCTCGCTGAGACTCTTTAGGCAACGCAGACTAATAGACAGTAACTATCAAGTCTTCTGCCTAAATCAGGTAAGAACCAGAGGTTTATATTATGTATTCCTTTAACATGTGTTTGTCCCCACTTTCTAAGTAAGTATGTGTCTCTTTCCCTCCACCAAGGGTGTCAATCAGCTAGTATATATATGGCAGGGAAGTTCATGTACAAAAATGATATTGTTAGTATACAATAAAGTTTTGTACATACTTACCTGGCAGATATATACGATTGATGGCCCGCCAGCCTCCCCTCAGGAGACAGGTGGAAGAAAATAACCTGACAGGAAAGGGGGACTGGTTCTTACACCCGCCTCCCAGCGGCGGGTAAGGTAGATCACCTGACCTACCTGTAGCGTGTGCCGCGAGTTTTGAATTTTCTGTCGTGACGTCAGAGACCTAAGCTAAGTATATATCTGCCAGGTAAGTATGTACAAAACTTTATTGTATACTAACAATATCATTTTTCTTCTTTTGTGTGTATTTGAGTAGCTTGTATTGTAAGCATGTATCTTTCAGTAGGGCTGAATGAACTATTTGTTGATTAGATATATACATTATTTTTTTTTTCCCTTTTTTTTTTATTCCAAGTCTGCGACTAAAGCTCCTGATCATCATTGATGAGTAGGGCGAGGACGTCAACTTACGATGGCTTTGGTTTAGCTTGGGCAATATCAGAGTGAGTACTTTTTTTTTAAAAAACTTTTAGCATAAAAATTGCATTTGTTCCGACACGGGCATACAAACCTTCGGTCCTTTTACAATAGGAAGTACTAGCGGCAGCTGGATAGGTCGTAAGCTTTCGAACAAGGGGTTCGGTAGTTAACTGCTTGTCCGACAGCGCGCGGCGCGCGACTGGTAGTAAACAAATCACTTTTGCTTTCGGCCTGCTGGCGTGTGGACGTATATCATCGCTCTCTGCCCGCTTCAATCGTCGTTTGCTTTCGCATGATTGTGTTTTTCTTTTTTTTTCTTTTTCTAATTATCTAGTGAAAAACTGAATTGTAAGTACAATCATCTTTCATTGAATTCAATTGTGAATTAAAGGATCTTGGTGTCAACCAACGCCCTCCGATTACCCGAGTGCCGGGACTGAAGGGCGTAAGTGCATGGGCGGGAATTCATTTTCCCAAGAATGATCCTCGTATTGCGTATGCTTCGGTGCCGAGGGGGGGGCGGGAGCACTCGCTCAGAGCGGTATTTGAGGGTTGGAAAATTGGAAATGTAGATGAAAATCGTAAGTAAGTGCTCTTTTCATTTATATTTTTTTGACCCTGTATGCCCGTTTGCCGAACGAATGCGCTCGGCACAGGAAACTTATTTAGTATGGAAGTGGAATCGCAAGTACAGTATTCTTTTCATTTTCATATATTATTTTGATTGTAGCAATACTCATTTTGGATCAGTTTCCGAGCTTACCCGGAAATTGACCCTTCCCCCTTTTTTATTTTTTGAATGAAGTGAAATCGCAAGTGCAGTTCTTTTTTCATTTTCATTTTTTATTGAGATTGCATTGTTTACTGGATCAATGTTTTTTCCGCGATTCCCGGGATTGATCCTTCCCCTTTTTTATTTGTATGAAGTGAAATCGCAAGCGCAGTAGTCTTTTCATTTTCATATATTTTTGATTGCATCAATTCATTATGGATCAAGGTTTCCAGAAACCTTGATCCATAAGGTAAGGAATTGATCCTTTCACCCTTGCGCTCGGTACCTAGGGCGCAAATGCGCTCGATCCGAGCCCTTATTCATTGTGAAGTGAATCGTATGCAAGATGCATTTTCATTTTGTTCCTTATTATTGATTGCATCAAATAATTTATTTTTTTGGTTCAAGTTCCGCTCAGTCAGGGAATTGATCCTTATGCCCTTGCATTCTGGCCGATGGCACGATTGCTCTCGGGCTCTTATATTGTTGTTGGGTACATGGGTACTGTGCGGGGTGGGGAACGAGACCCCCCCCCCCCCGACTCAGCTACCCACAGATGGCCCTTCCCCCTTGGGGGGGGGAGGGGGGGGGGGGAGGTTATCGGCGTTCTTCTCCTCGCCCGATCCGTCGAGCGCAGGGGGAGGCGCTCGGTGCCCGATAGTACAATTGTATTAGGGGTCTTCCACTCGTTCGGAGAGGGCTCGCCCCCCAGCGCGAGGGACTTCCCCCCACTAATCGCTACTACTGTTATTTCCGCAGGTGCTACTGCCACGAGGTGGACCTTGGTGAGGTATGGGCGTCCTTCCATTTGCAGGGCGTGCTAGTGTCCAGGGGCTGCGGTTTCTATGTCGTGGGCCTACTGCGTCACCCATGGAGTGGTGACCACGCACCAGGTGACGACGTCCCTCCTCACCTGGTGTACTTGCCTCACGTGGTAACAGTCTTGCCTACAGCCGCTGTGAAGTGCCGTTCGCCGTACCGAGAGGGGGGTGGGGGCGTGCCGCCGCCGCTCGTGGTTGCCGCGCTGCAGCGACCACACTTCCGCTGCCCTAGAGCTCGCCCCTGGACCTGCCGCCGGTACCAGGATGTTGCTGACTGCCTGCTACCCTTCCTGTGTTTCCCGGTGCTGCCTGCCGTACCTGCCGATTCTGGGCTGACTGTCCATGCAGTTGCTGCGCTGGCTGTCCCTGCCGTTGCTGCGCTGGCTGTCCCTGCCGTTGCTGCGCTGGCTGTCCCTACCGATGCTGTTGCTGGCTGTGCCCTGCTGTTTCCTGAGATGCCCATACCTGCTGATGTCCAGTCCCCTGTTCGTGGTGGTACTACCCCAGACTTTGGTCTGCTGTACAGTGCCCTGCGTCCGGGCCCTGGCCCCTTCGGTTCGGCTACAGCAGCCCCCGGCTCCGCCTGCCCTGGATAGCAGATCTTTCTACGTCTAGTCCTGAGGAAGCTGACGAAGAAGAGAGGAGGAAGGTGTCGTCGTCGTCGTCTTCATCTTCTTCGTCGTCGGCTGCCGCCTCTTCCCCTTCGACTTCTAAGGCTTCACAGCCGAGGAAGAAGAAGGTTGCCTCCTCCCTCCTAAGAAGTCTCCCCCCTCTCGAGCTTCTCGGGACCCCGCTCCTCACCTCGGTGGGACGGATTTGGGTTCCTTCCGCTGTCCTCCTACTCCTTCGGGAGCGGGGCCCGTCTCTTCTTCCGCAAGGAAGAAGACTACGGGGACCAGAGGGGTACCGCTAACACCGGTACTTAACCTCGCCTGGTGTCAGTGGTTCTGCCACTGCATCAGGGTCCGTCTCGGCCTCTCGTTCGCGGGATGGTACCGAGTGTACGGTCGCCTACCAGCGACCGTGCAGCCAGGAACCAGACCTCTGAGTCCCGCTCAGCGTCAGGTTCACGGCACGGGGCGGAGACTGGTGACAGCCGCTCAGGCGACTCTCACCAAGACCAGCTCTCACTCGCGGCGAACAGCTGGCTACCCGGGGACGTGACGGTCCACGACCGACCACGGACTGAGGCTGGGAGAGGTCCTCCGTTGCGCCGGTGCCAGCCACGGCTGGAACCAGCGACGTGACGTGCCGTGAGGACAAAGCACCGGTCTCACTGTGACAGTGGAGTCCTGCAGGTCGCCTGACCGTCGCCCTCACAGAAAGCGACCGGGTACGGCAACCAGCACCAGCTCTTCTGACACTCGAGATCGGGGCCGCTGTGCTCAGTCCAGCCGTTCTCCACAGCGAGACGGTTCGACCAGGCCTGCAGCGTCGATCGCCAGCCGCGGGTTGACGATCGCCTGCAGCCCTCCAAGCCTGCTGGTTCTGCCAGCGAGCAACGAGGGAGCGTCAGGTCTGCCTCTCCCGTACCTTCAACCTCCTCGGGTTACACCGGGAGGAGCGAGGTATTGAGGGAGTGATCGTGAGGGGTGCGCCCCTCATGATCCCACCACAACGCCCTACGTGCCAGGCACGGTTCTTGGACCGGCCAGGACGTATGCGCAAGTGGATGGGGAAGACCGAGAGGGCTGTCGCTGTTCCCCCTTCTTAGGAGGAAGGTTCTCGGAATATGCTCTTGTTCGAAGGGCTTAACGGTCCCACTCTGCAAGATGCTGTGACTTCCGAGATCCAGAGGAACTTTGCCGAGGTTACGGCGCTGATTCGTCAGCACAATGACCTCGGGGAAGGATCGCCGCCTCCCACCAAGCAGAGCCAGCGTCTCGGCTCGAGTCGTTTTGGGGCCCGAGAGGGAACCCAAATCGACGGTGGGTCTGCCGCGATCGGAGCTTGCCGACTGTGTTGAACCAGGTAGTCTCTCGTCTCCGGACAAGAAGGCTCTCTCAGTTCTAGACGGTCGAACAAGCTACTTCACCTCCTCTACTGCGACAGAGGCGTTTCTACGTGTCTTCGGACACCGTATTTAAATACCCCTTCGGTCCTCCTGAGGTTTCGACCTCGACGAGGACTGGAATGAAGTCGGAACGGTATCGGCTCTCTCCTGTCAGGTGTCGATCAGCCCCACCCAGACGACGTTCACAGTGGCGGCAGACACTTACCTACAGTATGAGTTCGTAACCCTCCTCGGGGAGGGAAAACGTTTTTTTTCTCCTGACGATATCGTTTTCCCAGGCTCTGAGAGGCCACCGCCGTAAGGCGATGGCTGCTCCTTTTCTTCTCCAACTGCTAGATCCGCTGGGAAGACGAGCCAGTATCCAATTCCTCCCCCATTCCCTCTCTCCTTACGGCTACGACGGGAAAGGGGAGGGATCCTACAGAGATTTCTCTGTAAGATCCCACGTTAGGGGCTGCGCTACCGGGGGGACCTTCGGGTCCTACCTGACGTAAGCCCCGGTCATTGAGGAGGGATCCTGCCCTTTCTCGATTTCTACGGGAATCGAGAGGACCACCAGCCGATATCGTCTGACGAATTCGGTGGGGGTTTCGCAGAGTGCTTAGAATTCTACGAATTTCTAGCGCACTCAGAGTGTTCGAGTTTTTTACGATCTCCAAACACTTAGGCGAGACCACGGTCCAGAGTGAGCGAGAATCCCCGATAATTGTTACACGATAATCGGGAACCTCGCTTATGCTCGAATTCCTGTAATTTCTAGCATTTGGAAGAAGACTGCTGCTGAAAGAAGAGTATCTCACAGTAGGCGCTTAACCTGGAATAGAGAAGAACGGACGGGAACTTCCAGTTTGGCTGAACTATCGTCTTCGGTATTCTGTTCACCATTGAAGCTTTCCTTTGGGAAAGACTTCTCCTTCACTCTCTTGACTAGAGAACGAAGGCGGTCGATCTCCAATCCTTATTCTCAGTCCTTATAGGGGAAAAGATTTTAGGATGGAGGTCGTGGTACAGAACCTACAAATATACTACGTATATTACCCTCGCGACATGATTCTTTAACAGTTGAATTGTCGTGGGGTAGGCGCATACCGTAGTTAACTCTACGGTTTTGTGACCGAGACGAATTGTATCTTAATTGAACTGCAACTCGGGGTTGCCTGCAACCTACCAGCAGTTATCAGTTTCGATTTTAGATACTTGGTATTGTCATGACAACACCAATTCAGCTTTTGTATTTACCGAAATCCGTTTCGGTTAAATATAATTGCTCGAGGCGTATTCTTTATGCTCGATGGTTCTAGCCGAACGCATTCCTTTGTGGAATAATGGATTACCTGGCAACTCAGGATGACGAGTCACCGAGAGCTACTGCGTATTGAACTGCCTGATAGCGGCTCAGTATCAGCTAGGTCTCGGAGATACACGGTCGGTTACGTCTCTCTCTCCCCTGGTTGGATTGACTACCGAACCGTATCTCTGCCCAACAATCATGGACTTAGGTCTCTGATTAACGGGGATTCTCGCAATAATGAAGGACCATCTACTGCTGTGACGCTCGATTTTCATCGCCGGCGACATTGCGAGAATTTTCAACAGAGATATCTCTTGACTCTTTCATCTTTCTGTTTACCAGCACGGTAACAGAAGTCTGTACTAGTCAACCGCTGCATCGCACTGCGATAATGCGAATGATTTTTGCAGACATCTGAGTTTGTCTTCAAAATATCTTGTATTCGTAGGTGTGCAATTTCATTGCTCGCCCTATTAACAGATATGTCAGAGACATCGCCTACTCTCCGACCTGACAGCTCTACTTCCAAATGTTCAGGCCCATGAGAAGCAGTTCTTCAGCCAGTAGTTCCCTGTCTTCATTACTCGAAGCGCTCCGCTTTTATTGCAACTACGATCCTCACCACGGACAGCAATCAATAGCGGTTAGCGTTCTCAGTCTTTGTAGCACAGGTTCAGAATCTTGAGAATCCTTCTCTCGGTTCAGCTGTGAAGACGTAGGTTGCATTTTCTGTACACCTTCGTCTTCAACGTCACATAGTGTTGTTTCTCCTTACCCGAGAATCAACTATACTATGAGATATCTTGCCATCAAGGACCTCGGTCTCTAGAAGGCAATTGACTTATCGCCTGTTGGGCACATGCCTTAAGAGAGTCATCACCTTGCCTTCTGGCATCGGTGACGAACAAATTATTTGTTTAGTCTCTTGGCATAACCCTGTTAAGGCGAAGGTCACGTGACTTGCTCGGGTGCTTGGACAACTTGCCTCCTACCGAAACGCAGTCAGTAGGCAGCTGTCAGAGCGCCCAAGTCTGTACGAACTTCGCTGTGGACTTAGTTCGGTTGTTCCATAACAATCTCTTTTTTCTTCGTCCTAACGGCTTGTCACAGTACCCATACCATCGACACCATTGAGTGTCGGTGTCCTATCCACTACCGAGAACAACAACTTCGCTGCAGACGGATAGACCAGTATGGGTACAGGACATCACCGAAGTCGAGAAGAGGGATAGTCATACGACAATTCCCTTCTTTTCCTCTGAGGTAATTGCATGACTTTAACTGCGAAGTCAAGCATCCAGGGGATGGGGATTCGTGACGCTCGATTCGTACACCGAATTCGTAGCGAAGACTCTGAACCCTTCGGTTCCTGACGATCGGTTAGAGTCCTTCACAATCCCCTCCCTAATGGACTTCACCGCCTTCCGATGCGAAGGAGATGCTGCTTTGTCCTGTGAAAGCGCGACCCGCGCTTTCTGAAGAAACTCGACATCCCAGGCTGAGTGTTGAAGACTCTTCGTCAGCACCAAGATGACCTAGAAGTACACTCCCTCGAGTTTACACAAGAAACTTCTCCTTGGCGCAGGTACTGAGGCAGGGGTCTGGTACAACAGAACCACTGGCACCCTCCTTCTACCTTTTGGATATTGCTGCCCACAGGTCCTTGGATCGTTTTTCCTTTAGGACCCGTGGTGGCTGCTCAAACACGTTGTCTAGCTAACCCAGACCCTAGCAGGCTGAACAGCATCGAGTCCTGGTGTGACTGTAAGAATAGATAAGTGATGAGAGAGTGACTGGCTTCTCTTCCTATCTTTTTCTACCCTCTACCTGTGGGTAGAGGGATACGGTCATCACCTTGCTGGATAAGGACGAGATGCCGGTGAGCTACTCGACAGAGCCCCATCCTATCCCTTTCACTAGGGATGGGAGCGAATATCCACCACTTCCTCCTACAAGGGGGGGAAGTGGATGCCAACAAGAGACAAACCATAACGTTGTTTTGGCCTCTTGCCAAAAATAGGAACTTGTTCTTGTTTTTGCTGGTACGAAGAGATACGCTTTTTTGCCCCCCTCTCTCTTAGTACTTTTGGGTCAGAGGTCCAATGACCCATTTTGATCCTGCGGTGCACACCCCAGATCAATCGGACCAGAGGCTTGGATCCCCTCCCTCGCTCTTACGAACCAGGGAGGCTTTCCAAGGTTGGGCGAACACCAAGTCTGTTCACAAAAGACTCAGATTTCCAACCCACCAAGAAGTGAGTCCCTTTCTTCATTTGTAAAAGGAAACCGAAGGTTTGTAAAAAAAAATGCCCGTGTCGGAACAAAGACAATTTGTCCAAAATGCATTTTTTCCCCCCTAACTATACAAACCTGAGTCCTTTTTTACACTAGCCCCACCTCATGCCACCCCTCACTCTGCAGTTTTTGCTTTGGGCCAAAGCAAAAAGTGATTTGTTTTTTTTTTTAATTTTCCTACCAGTCGCGCGCGCGCCTGTCGGGGACAAGCAGTTTTTTTTTTTTTTTTAACTACGAAACCCCTTGTTCGAAAGCTTTTACGACCTATCCAGCTGCCGCTAGTACCTTCCTATTGTAAAAAGGACCTCAGGTTTGTATAGTTAGGAAAAATGCCCAATATTTTTGGACAAATTGTCATGTTTTTTTGGTGCTGTATAGCACATGAGGGGTTTTTTTTTTTTGCACGGAAATATGTGAGCTTAGCCCTTCCCCTAAACAAGTAATGAAAAAGGGTAAAATAGCAGGAAACAAGCATTTAGAGACCAAGAGGAGGAATATATTGTAAAAAAGACAAATACAGATCTAGCAAAGTTTATATCCAGTACTGTAAAACAATACATTCCTTCCCTTCCCCTTCTTCCATGGTTTTGACCGATGTATTAATGAATAAACTTCGAAATTGTCAAGTTTTTTTTTTTTTTTTTTTTCTTTTTTTTTTTTTTTTTTTTTTTTAGTGCATTGAATTTTTATTTTCTTTTTTTTATTAAGTAGTTTTTTTTTTAAAATTACATCAGTGATATGTACAGCTTGCACAATAGTACCCTGCTTTTTTAATCATGAAAATTATTTTTTTCCCCCCAAGGATTTATTTTACTAAAATAACTTTATTTTTATTTCACAGGTACATAGCTAAAGAAATAGGAGCCTTTTGTCTATTTGCTACTCATTTTTTTTCATGAACTACCAGTTTAGCAGATGAAGTTAATTCTCGTGAAGAACTTTCATGGGTGACAGCATCTACCTCCCTCATGGTTCCCTTACTTTTTATTATATCAGGTAATACTTTAACAGGTATTTTATTGAATTGTGTAACAGAAAGATACAGTTTAAACTGTATCTTCTCTGTGTATATACTGTAATTTGTTATGCTTTAACTGATTCAGTTTATTAAAACTGAACCTCAAGTGCTCTTGTTAAAGATTATTTTTTTTTTTCTTAGGTGAACATAAGTTCTTTCCTCCCCCTTTTTTTCCGTAGTTTTTTTTTTTTTTTTTTTTTTGAGAATATTAAAACAATTGGTGGTTACACCTTATGAGACAGGCTTAACACATGACAGAAAATGATGGGATTGAATAAATAGACTAAAAGAAAAAATGTGGGAACTGAGAAGTCAGGTGAAAAAAAAGGTGGGTTTGGCAAACTGTTAGCTAAAGAGCTTCTTTAAAAGCGATCAGTGGAAACCAAATGAAAGAAGACATTCCAAAGGGCAGCAGAAATTGTAGGGGTGTGGGTGATGTCAAGAGGAAAGGGGGATATAGAGGAAGAGAGACACAGTGAGATTGCAGATATACAAATGGAAAACCTAGCAGGAAGAGAACCTTCAAGCTGTGGCAAACAGGAGGGAGACAAGGGGAAAAAAAAGGGGGAGGATCCCTCAACATAGTAAAGGGAAAAAAAAGCCAAAAATAATCTCAGCCATGGAAGTTTGTAAGGAAAGATAGACATGTGAAAAGGGCATGTATAAACAGATGAAAATGAATGAATGATGCTGTATTTTTTTTGAAAAATTCTGTAGAATGCAGTAATTTGTAAATGTGAAACCCTAGAGTATTTGGAAATGATAAGATGAATCAATAGAAAATAAAAAACAGGAGCTAAAGGATCCTCAAGAAGAGGATAGACAATAGAATGCCACAAGACTCAGCAAGGAAAAAAAAGTAAAAATGCCATGACGAAGAGAGTACTATAGTTAAAAATTAAGTAAAGTAGTATATCATTGTTTTTTTTTTTTTAACCAGACCACTGGAAAAGCTGATTAACATCCTCTTTCTATGCTGGCCCCCAGAAGGATTAGGTAAATAGGGAAAACCTACAGCTTTTATTGTGGGAGGGGTCCCCCCCCGAACCACATTTATATTTGAGAAATGAATTTTAATCACCAGAAATAAAATCCCTCTGATTTTTGCATTGGCAGAGCGTGGAAGTGAACTCTGACCACCTAATCAGTAGGCGAGCAAAAAATAAAACCTACGAAACAAACTAATTTTGCCCTGTTTTTTTTTTTCCTAGTTCAAATAGAATATGAACCACATTTAGTTGAACTTTTTGCTGTAACCCTGCAAAAGAAAAAATTTTTAATTTTTTCCCATAACTGAAGCGTTTAATCATGTTTTTTTTTCTTCATAGAATAAATTTTGTGTTTTTTTTAGGTTTCCGGTCCAGGAGCCTGCGATCGAAGCTTTGGCTATACACGTAGCCAAGCTAGCCAACTCTTTTTTTCCTGATAGTGTGATTTTGAGGTATGATGGGTATTTTGAAATTGCCTTTGCATGTTTTTCTTTTACAAAATGCCATATTTAAAAAAATTATTGAACCTTGTAGATTAAAGCAAAAGTAATTTTTTTTTCTTTTTGTAATTCCCATTAGTTTTAAAGTTATTCCATTTTTTTCTGAACCACAAGTTTTGGGAGGGGTCATTTATTGGCAATTTTTTTTTTTTCAAATATTTGCTATTCTATGATGATCATTGATAACTGGCAGTATATTTTATTATTTCACTCATATGGAGATGTATGAAAACTAAAAGTGAAATGATAAAGTTGTAGACAATTTGGGCTGTAAACTTTATATTTTTATATTGCAGTATTTTTTTTTGGAACTGCAAGAAATTATTTAAACAAAATTTTTTATTTTTACATATTTCTCTAGTAGGAAGGAAATATTTTTTTTAGGTAGCCTGACTTTTTTTTTAGTGGTCTCTGTACCCCTTTTTTTTTCAGTAAATTTTAATTATAATTTTGTTTATATTTCATCATGAAAATTAAAAGCTAGAATTGTACAAAGAGGATAAGAGGGAAGATTTGTCTTATGGTCATTGTTTTTTAATTATTTCTTATATGTATTGTTTTTTTTTTTTACAGTATGCAAAGAGAAAAGCCGGCGAACTGGAAAGACGAATTCTGTTGGCGAGGATGATGATGAATCAGAAGAAGCTGTGAAAAAAGGAAGGAGGTAGAGAAAACGGTGTAAGTACTTAGTGGGGAGTCTTTTTTTTGGGACATTTTCTTAAAATCTGTTCAGCATTAAAGTGTTTTTTTTTTTTTTTTTTAGGATGTATAAATTTATGTCAGAAAATGAAATTAAAACTAGAATTTTATTTAATATCAGCCTTAGGTGGCTTTTCTTAGCAGAAAAGTTTAGCCCTTGTTTTTGAATGTGGATGAATTTTTTTTTTTGAAGTTAGTCTTATTTTCTAATTTTTTTTTTTCAATTTTTTTAATGAATAACTAAATATTTGTAAATTTATATCTAAAAATTATGTTAAAGACAAAATAGAAATGACCATTAAACGGTTTTTTTTTTTCTGCATTAACTGCTGCAATATTTAATGTTTTGACATGAAAGTATACATAAAACTGAATCGGCAAGAATAGAAAAGTTCTTACAATTTTTGAAGGGTTTGCAGTATTGGAAAGAACCTCCACAATACATGGTTTGATATGCAACTTTTATAAAGGTTTCACCTCCCCCTGTTTTATCATCTTTGAAATTATTTTATTAAGTAGAGTTGCTATGGTCAGTTGTCACAATTTTGCAATGTTATGAAACAGTTGGTTGGTGGTTATCATTGATGAAGAGGAATTTACACAACGTGTAACAAGGGGGATAAACATTACTGAGAGAAAGTAATTACCAAAAATAAATTTGTGAAATATGAAAGAATATAGATATCAGCAAATAGTGTGTGTTTTACATTTTATTTTATTTAATTCAATAGATATGTTATATCATAGAGTCTTGAGTCTCAAATTAAAATGATCCGAAATAAAGTAGACTCCCATTTGGGATAGTTAAATATGTAAAACGTTACTTTTGTTCTGTAGGGGCAAAATACGGGTGAATTTTGCCTTCAGTATTTTTCAGTATTTTTACGTTATTGTCCCTTGTCTGACTTTTTTCCAGGAGGGGAGAAAAAAATTGATAGAAACTTCCTCTCCAACAAGCCTCAGCCCTTGCAACAAACAAGGAGGGGTTTTGACGATGAAAAAGTTACAGCAGGAAATCGGCCCCCAAGTTTGAGGCAAGAAGAATGCTTTCTACGAATAACACCATATATCTGTTTATTTTTTGTCCCCCCCTCGTGAGACCTGACTGAAGTAAAAAATATCTCCCGAAGCATTTGTTTCGTTTGCTTTGTAATGATGCCAAAAGGTTTTTAAGATTAAGGTATTTGCAGTATGTGTAGTTCCACGTGCTAGTATGTTTGTATACTTGATTTAAACCAAAAGAAAATAACTATGTAATACTGTGAAACTCTGATATTTATTAACTTTATTTGTCTTTTTTAGAGACAAAAGCCACTTGAAGTCGTAGGGTCGGGGGTTTTTTTTCTGATCATAACTTGGAAATCGGAATAATTCCCCTCTTCGGGTTTTTTGAGGAGACATTTTTCCCTAAGACCCCTCAGTTCTTCTGCATCCAAACAATAAAAGGCTCATTTAGTGTTCTGTAAACTGGAAGATACCATAGTTATGTGCATATATATATATATATATATATATATAGTTATTTATATATATATATTTTATATTATATATATATATATATATATATTTATATATGTATGTATGGCATATTCTATGTTTCTTTTATCTTCTTATTTGATTTTCCCTTCAAAATATGTTGACTTCCAATTTTAGGAGAAATGACCTTATGGTATATGTTAATGACTTGGATGGTAAAAGTGCTATGCCCCCCTTTAACAGAAGTTTGTAGCAGAGAATTGAGGAGCGTAAGGGGATGAAACATCCCTTAAATTATATATATATGTTTTTTGCTATAGAAAAATGTGGAGAGAAAATGATAGCAAATTCATTCATCTGCATGGTGTAAAGATCACCAGGTGACCCGGGAGCGTCATATTTTGCCCCCCCCCCCAAAAAAAAGGAAAGCATTTTTTTTACATGGCCATTCATATTACGTATATAGAAAAGTTATTTTATCAAAATGAAATATTAAAGGGGGGCCACTATGTATTATGGCCTTTTTACCCAAAAATTAAAAAAAAAGAAAATTGGAAATGGCCAAGAGAAGCTTTGTTACAGTAATGGTAGCAGTATTATGCCAGGGTGAAAACACAATAAAATTCAGTTAGAATGTTGGGAAACGGCAACAGGATGAAAAGTATGTCAGCAGAGTAAACCATTTAAAAAAGGTGTGGAGGACACTTGTCTGTAGTTTACTCAAGAAACTAAGGTAGAGAGAAACAAGGAGAAAATGTACCGAGTATTTTTTTTTTTTTTGAAATTTAGACAAAACTGAATGATACGGAGAACAGAAAGGGTACTAATGGTTCCCCAACTTAAATCATTAATAATAAAGCTGCTGTCTTTGAAGTAGTAGTAGCATTTATGGGTTTCGAGGCAATGCCCTTTGCAACGGGGCCCTATCCTATCTTAAGTTTTTTTTTGTTTTTATTTGTTGAGCTATCCTTCCCCTCTCTTTTTTTTTCCACATCAAGTATATTGTTTCTTTTCTTATTTCGTTTTTTTTTGTTTTTTTACTCGTTGAGAGATTGAAGAAGGCACAAGAGTTAATTAATTTTACTGTATGAGACGACCGTAGTAATGTTTCCCTTAGGCGGAGAGCTAACGAGAGTGTAAAGGTATATCCTTAAAAGAGGAAAAGGTTTACATGGAACGGTAATAAGAGGCATTAATAGCTCTACTGATGAATGGAACAGTGACAGACAATTATTTTTACAAATTTATTGAAGAATAGCATAAATGTATTAAAGAAAGTTACAAAAGGTGTATGTTAGGATTGTAATTGTGAATTTTCATAATATTTGTAAAGATGAGTGTAGCGTATTTTTTTTTTCTATTCGTGCTACTTGTTTTGTTTGAAAAATGAATTCGCAATGAGCGGAAACATAATGGCAGACTATTAGAGCTCTCGGGCGTTACAGAGGAAAGCAATACTGAAACAGACATTTGTAAGACAAAAAATAGAGGCGTAATTTTGACCTTCAGCAACCATATGCAGAAAATGAGTGATATTGGTGGAAAGTTTCCTGTTTAAAGACATAATGAAATAGGAAAAGAGACCTTAAATCAGAATGTAAAGGGAAAAAAGAGAAAAAAAAAAAAATGATTAATTAAAGAGCTTAACGAAATTAATAAAATACCGCATACGACTAAAGAGGCGCCGTTGCAAAGGCATTGCATCGACCAGTAAACAACGATCAAGGGCGTTTATGGGCGCGAACGCCCTTCAATTCAGCCAAAGACACAAACAACGTGCGCTTTGGGCGTCGGCAAATCAAAAAGATTTAGTTAGTTTATTTTAAAATGTGAAGAAAAATGTATCCAGCTTTTAGAACCCGCCGTGGAGGCGATGCTCAAGAAAAACTGGGAATGCCCTTTTACAGGATATTAATATATAATTTTCAATTTTATTAGCCGGCTAGTATTTGAGACGAATAGGAAGTAGGCCTTTTTCTAAGTCACTTTTTAGCGAATTTTTTCTAGTAAGTAGGCCTGGGCCTTGGGGGGGGGGGGACATGTGACAGTGACGATCGATACTAAAGCTTATCTTAGGTAGTAAGGTTAAAGTTTTTAGGTTAGTTTTCCTGATTATTTTTTTATAAATAACTTAGGTCATTGGTTTGTGTTTTATTATACAAATGCAGAAAACCTTCATTACCGGAGGCCTAGCCTAATGTAGTGTAGGTGGGAGAGGATTAAGCAATTTACAAAAAAATACTATTGAGGAATATTATCGTCATCTTGCTTTTTCATACCCAACGGACAGGTATTAAACAGCGTCCTGCGGAAAACCTGGCATTTTATTTGCATTCTAGTAGGTTTAGGAAACAATCAAGTGGGACTAGCCCCTGATCCAGTCTGCCCGCCCCTGTTTTTTTTGATCCACCCCTCAGAAAAAAAGTACTTTTTTTAACGTCCCCCTGCCACCGGAGATACGGGCGCCCCAATCATGAAGTCATGGTGGGGGAGGGCAACACCTTGAGACCTGCCACTGGTCGTTTTTTCCACCTTTCTGTTTGACAAGACGGCTTTGAAAATAGCCTAGACCTAGCTACTTGTATTTCAAAATGCATTCTAGCAGGTATGCATCTTTTCCTCATGAAAAATGGAGGGGAAGGTTGAATGATTAGTTTTTTTGGTTAATTACCCACTACGTAGTTTTATTATTAATAATAGAGCTACATTTTTTTTTCTAATTGCAGTTCGCAGTTCAGCAACAGACAGGTGGCCCGCAGAGCAGGAGATAGCTGATTGGTTAGGATGGTGGAGTAGTGGAGCAGTTCTTTTTATGAGAATTGTGGGTGAGGGAGTCAAATATTTTTTTTGGGATGCTCATATCAGAGGTGTAATTTTCTCTCGTGTGTTTTTTTTGAATCAATTAAATGTTTTTTTTTTCTGCCACTACAAGGAGATTCAGTTTCTGTTATTAATGACCGGAGACCTAGTTGATGTTTTTTTTTTTTTTATGCAATTGATTTGTAAAAAATGTTTCTAGCATCCAAGCGGGTGTCCTAACAAAGAAATGTTGAAAAAACTCATGTGAATTCATATTTTTTTACTCTCCAGGGAAATAATCGATCTCTATTTTTATCATCGTCAGAATAACATCTGTAAAAGCATTATAGGAGTAGTGGTATAATTTTTCAGACTTATCCTTTCGATATATTGTGAATATTGAGGGAAATCAAGTAGTCCTCACAAAGATGGTATACCTACTTCACGTTCATAATGAAAATTTTTTAGTACTGTGTTATGTTGATATAATGTGCTTCCAGCTGACAGAATTCAGTATGTTGGTAATTTTGTGTATGTGGACTTTCTGGACCTCAGTAAAATCTCCAGATAATTAAGTATAATAGTCCAGTATTCTTTGATCAACTGATTGACATTTTAGGTAGAGCAGTGGTTTCACTTAATTGCTTAATGCCTCATGTTTTTTAATAATAATATAAATTGAAACAAATAAGTTTCTGTTATAAATTGTGGCCTTAGAATGATTTTGATATCAGCGGCACTTCTAATATTTTATAAAATGTGTAGTTAAGGCAGATTCAGAATTGCTTGTAGGATTCTGCATTAATAAGTGTCTTGCATTATTCAAATAGTTACAGTACAGTATTAGGGAAGTGGGAAAACAAAATCTTATTCAATTCCTTCATATATCACTAAAATTTTTGGCTGGGATAAAGAGAGTCATTGGAATTATCTGTCGTTATCAATCCCTCTTTTGTAGGCTTATGAAACTAAGAAAAACTTCCCCATTATTTTATCGTAATTTTGAAGTTGGTATAGCAGTAATCTGTTTTAATTCATTTTTTAAATTATGTATCAAGCTTAATCCTGGATAAATTTATATGTAAAGCACTGAATTGAAAATATTCATGAGAGAAAGTACCATTTCATTTCATAAATCAGTGTATTAATTTGCAGCAATATTGAATGCTTTTGAGATTTATTTTGATTCCAAATGCTGTAATGAGCATTTTCTTATTCTGTATTAATGTTAACCTATTTTTCAACAGAGGACCTAGATGGGGAGGAAGTCGGGGATTTCCTTTCTTCATTGATGGACCAAGAACTTAACACAGAAATATGTGATCAGTCAGAAGATGAAGTAAGTTCTATTTTATCAGTTACCCATGTTAACGAATGCTTCATGGTAAGCCAAATCTTTAGGGTGATCTGCCTTAGGTTTTGAATTTATGTTAATTGGTTTTGAAGTTGCAATAATGTCAATCTGTCCCTCACTGGAATTTGTCTGTCTGCATTATCTTTTTTGTATCCCTTATTATCCACACTCAATCAAAGACAGTAAACTTGGCCCCTTGTATTTTGATAGTCCGTTTTTCTCCGCATTGTGGCTTACAGTAATTTTCTGTAGTATTTATGTTGTAACAGTTTTTCACTATTTTTAATGATAGTTAGTCTTTCCATCTAGCACCAGGCATAGGAACTTCCACATTTGTATTTGTTTGTAACCCATCTTTCAAATTACAGGTATACATTAAGTATTTCATAAACCTGGTATCATGAGGATGCCTTTATAATTTATTTATTTATTGTAAGTAGGAAAATACTGTTGGATGGTTTGCCTTAAAGAAATGAATGACCATAAAATTCTTAAAGAAAATGCTGTATGGCAAAATATAAATAGGAAAGAAAGTTTGAAAGACCTCTTTTACACCATTCTGATTAAAATGTGAACTGTATCAGTGCTAAAAAAAAAAGATCGGTGAATTATGCTCAGCATTGAAGAATCTGGAGATTGTGTCACCAGAGAAGGCTGTTGTGTTGAACAGAGCTTTGGTAGGTGTGCTTAGATGGCCTAATTGTAGTAAGTTTTGTATAGAGAACTCTTGTCATGTTCTACATATTCTGCTTCTTAAATTTCAGATTGGTCGCCACCTCTGTCAGTTTTTCAAACTATGTTCTGATGGCAATTCAAATCAGGTACTAGAAGAGATCTCAAAGATGCCCAATGTTAGTATAGGATCATGCAATGTTCAAGAAGAATCTTCAGAAATGTGTGTAAGTATTTTTTCATACTTGGGCCCCCCATAAGGGGGCCAGTGCCATCAGTGCACCTCATGCGGTGCAGTGTAGGCATTACTCAAGGTTCATTGCAGCGTCTTTTCGGCTCATAACTGCAGCCCCTTTCATTCCTTTTACTCTACCTCTGTTCATATTTTCTTCCGTTTATCTTACTTTTCACCCTCTCCTAACATTTGTTCTATAGTGCAACTGTGAGGTTTTCCTCCTGTTATACCTTTCAGACCTTTTTACTATCAGTTTCCATTTCGGCGTTGATTGACCTCATGGTCCCAGTACTTGGCCCTTTGGGCCAAAATTCTCTATTCCATACTTGAGACAAATTTTATTGCAGTAAGATATATAAATATTTCATGTTAACAATTACAATGATTTTTTTTTTTGTGACAGGGCAATTCTCTCATAGCAAATTGAAACGTTACAAAATTTTAAAGGTGTGAATAATTGTCCCAGCATTGAAATTTTTTTCTAAACTACATCCTTGTCATTTTGTCATGTTTGTTTTGTTCATCTATCTGTACAGTGTTGGTGAATCCATTTGAAAAATCATATCACTGTGATATAACCTTGTGGCAATTTTAATATGATTTTTTATTTAATTCTAGGACGACTGTAAAGGAATTATAAATATACAGGCATTATTTTTGTATGTACTGTGTATACAGTACTACTGTGATATTTGATATAAGAAGTTAATGTTGTTAGGCAATTACTTCTTTGTGCAGTTTACCTTTTTATTTTGGAGGCACACCACAAGTTTGTAGTTGTTCTCCTGTTGGGGCACTCATAGAAACACCTTATTTTAATATTTACCATTATTCTGTTTTTCCAAAAGGGTTCAGTCAGTATTTTATTTATTTTAGGGAGAGGTTTCCAGTATGGCAGAAGACGTATCTGGGTTGCAGTTGAACGAGGACGGCTGTGAGGAGCCACCGAGAGAATTATCAGAGTTGGAGAAGCAGCAGCTACAAGATGAAGCAGATGGCTGGACCGTAAAAAGAAAAGGAAATAAGAAAAGATAGGGTTTATTATATATCGTATATAAAAATATTTTATCTATTTATTATCAATAAGATGTTGTAATTCAGTCTTTTGTTTTTAATCCTTAAAGATTACAAAACCTAGATTAGAAAAGCTGAACATTCTGTGGAAAGCCAAAAAATGTAATTCAGTGTTTCAGTCTTGCCACTAACATCAGCTTGTTTGACATACCAAAAAATGCAGAAGTTCTGGTAGCTACTGTACCTTGGAATTTTTGAAGGTGGGTCGGTGGCATTAATGAAAAGGACGTAGAAATTTGTTACTGAGTATTGTTGCTATTGAAAGCTGTTCTAAAACTTGGTTTGTGCCCACTTGAATCAAAGGTTTTGATCATAGATAGGTGAAACTGGAACAAGACGAGTTAGAGAAATGCACCATCAATACGAGAGGAAATGGAAAGGAACCCATCTTCATGTCATGGGGGGGAAGGAGGTATGGTTCTTATACTATTATTGTTTATTGTGCATTGCAGGCAGTAACTTGAGGGGTTTTGTCGAGGAAGAATGGTATCACAATCTATGTAAAACTGTATACATACTACTTGTGGAGCGCCAGACTGGTTTGGTTGGATTGGCCTTTGCTTGTCACCTCTGGCAGCGAGTTCGATTCTCGGGCATTCCATTGAGGTGTGAAATATATGTGTATTTCTGGTGATAGAAGTTCACTTTCGACGTGGTTTGGAAGTCACGTAAGGCCCTTGGTTCCGTTGCTGAATAACCATAGGTTCCTTGCAACGTAAAAGACAATACAAACAAACAATACCTAATGAGTTCATTATCCAACCAACACAATGCTAAGATTGTTAAGCCAGATAGCATGGAGTGATTGTAAGAGAAAATACTCCATCTTTTCTATTGTGGGTAACATCATGAGAGTAAATGAGTGAGCTTCTTAAAGCTGGTCCCCTACTTACTAGCTCTATTGATATAAAAATAAAATTAGCTCAAGGTAACGTTGGTCGTCTATTAGAATATGCGGTTTCTACAATACTCTGCAAAAAATGCACTTGTTCCAAAGAACTCTCTTAACAAGACGACCCTTTATAAATATATTAAAAGTAATTGCGCATAATGACTGGTGTGCTGATAGAACCTCTGATAAAAGTATATAAGGCTATTTGCCTAAGTAAAGTTGATTATGCATGTCAAGTATATGGTAGTGCTTCTAAACCCTAACTAACAAAAAAAAAAAAAAACTGGATGTCATACATAACATGGGTATTAGACTATGCACTGGAGCCTACAGAACTTCCCCCGTGGAAAGTCTATGTAGAAGCAGGAATAGATCCCCTGAAAGTACGAAGAGAAGATAGATGGGATTAAAATATATAGCTAAAATAAATAACCTTAATGATAATCCAAACACACAACCAAATATATGAAGAACATAAAAAATAATTGACATAAACCAAGAGCCTCTAACACCATTGGAGAATAGATTAAAACCTGATATAGAACATCTAAAATTAGGAACAAGTAGCATATAAAAAAATAACCACTCCTAAAATACCTCCGTGGAGACATGTTAAAATAGAAATCTGTGAAAAATTATTTAATAAGGTAACAGATGCACAATTAAGGAGTGAATTTCTGTCACACCAGGAAAAACATAAACGGGACATTAGTATTTTATACAGATGGTTCCAAGTCGAGGGAGGGTGTAGGCTATGCTGTAGTAACAAAAAATATAAGAATAAAGGAAAAACAAAGCCAAAATATGCTCGATAGTTCACTGCAGAGATAAATGTTATATTAGAGGGTATAAAACATACCTTATGGTGGGAAAGGCAAACGATACCTTTGTAATATGCACTGATTCCTACAGCGCTTTAGAAGCGCTAAGACAATACACAGTTCCTCATCCCGTAATTGAAGAAATAAGGGAGTGGATAGATATAATAGTAAAACGGAAATCGATAAATATAAAACTCTGTTGGTCCCTTCCCATGTGGGCATAAAGGGTAATGAAGAGGTGGATAAAGAAGCCAAAAAGGCAGTAAAAAAAAAAAGGAGTTTTTTTTTTTATTTACAAAAATACAAATAACCTTGCAATGACATTAAACAACAATAAATGAATACTGTCAATCAAAATGGGAAAAAGAATGGTAGAATTGAATCATTAAATTAAATTAAACACATTAAATCATCTGTAAAACCTTGGAATAGACAACATTGTCAAAGAAGGGAAGATGTCATATTAAACAAGATTAAGAATAGGACATACATACTTGACACACAAATACTTGATGTTGCAAGGCGAGGAAAGACAGGTCCCTTACTGTGACCATTGTCGTACTCTGGTCACAGTCCGTCATCTGCTAACTGAATGCAATAAATTCGAAAGAAAACGAAGATCCAACAACGTATATATCCCACTTGAAGACTATTGGGAGAAAATGCCCCACTTCAAAATATAGTAACTTACTCTCAAAGAAATAAACCTGCTTTATATGATATAACAACGTCTTATAATTTCATAGTTATACAGTAAGCGCTGAATGGCCTTTGTTTGTGCCAGTGCTTGGTGTTACACCTAACTTTATAAAACCAACCAACCAACCCTTTATAAAGAATGTATACAGTTTAATCTCATATCACAAGCAGGGGTCATAATGAAATTCCCACTGGGTTGACCCAATAACATGACATTGATTTAGTTGGCGCTGGCGTTCGTTTTGAAGTACTAAACACTCTGGGGAACAATACAGCATAGAAGTTGCCCTGCTTTCATTGTTCCAGTAAAATATAAATATATAAGTTAATAAAATTAACCCGAATTCCCTATTTAGAACAATTAAAAGCAATTAGAGTCATGTTAATAATTTTATAATTAAATTTTCTCGTGCACTGCAACGCAAGTTTCGAATTTCACGAATTATCATTAATCTTTGGAAGAAGAAGAATTCCGTTACCGTATTTACCATAATTACCGTCCGTCAACGTCAAGTGTCAAGGAAGGTGACTACTGACGAGTCATTGATTACTCCTAGGCATAGTGCTTTGTTCTCCGCTTTTATATAGTTATTATCATAATCGCCTTGCTTTATTATCGGTTACCGTGTCCAAATAGCCAAACAGCGACCGTGAGGTTTGGAGTAAATGAATTAATTAGCCAAGGGAGTATTGAGAGAGCGGAATTCAAAGGTAAGGTACTGTTGTCTTTGGTTGTGGCATCCTGCTGTTTGGGGAAACAAACATGGTGGTGGGGGTTGGGGCGTTGGCTGGGGAAAGAAGACAATCTTTCATGGAAATTAAAGTATTAAAAGGCAGACGTCTCAAACTGTCGGAAAAGGAGGCTATAAAGTAAAAAGAGGCAATAACTCGGTCAAGATTTAGCTAATTATACCTACCTATGTTTTGGAAGGCTCGAACCACCACCTCTCGCAATTTATATTCTTCTTGGATAAAACACTTTTGAAAAATGCCACCTTAATACATTACCTACAGTCTTAATGAATGGAAAAATTTATCAAATTACTACTTATAGGGCAAGACAATGCCGATCGCCTGCTTCCCTCCGTAGTAGCTACCTGATAGGGTGAAATTGAAACCAGTCGACACCCTTACCTAGGTTACGCTAGGTTGGTATTTTTAGGTTCTTTAATGCTCTATTTCCTAGGCATTTTTTGCAAGAAAAACTCAAAGGTTAGGCTTTACCACTCATTCTCATTGGTTTTTGCATGCATTTTCTGTTAATGTGGTATATGAAGTACACCTCAAACTGGCTTGTTTGAAATGAGTTTTTTTTTGGCATAATAGTTATTTATGATTCAGGCAGCACATTAAAATCGTTGTGTGTTTTCTTTACAGGTTTTTATTTTGATTATTTTGTAAACGAAGATCACTATATTGCATTGGTTATTCATGTTCATAGACTTTCAAGTGTGGATAACTTGGTACTACTGGGAGATGTTCCCAGACTTTCTTGCAAGGATTGGATAGTGGAGGCAGTTCAGACAGATAATTTGAGGTTTGATTTTGGCAGTTTCTCACTGGGAATTTACTAACCGATTCACACTGGTGAAATAAAAAGAAGGGAACGATTTTGACTTTTATTTACATAAACAACTGCGCAAAAACTTAAAAAAAAAAGAAATTCAATAATTCACTAACATCTATTGCATTAGTTAGTATACATATAACAATGAACCTAGGAACATATAAGATACACATTTCTCCTCTAGAGAGTACATCAGCACTTTGTACTTGTCTATCTTGGAATACTGCTTTTTACACTCATACTAAATCAGCACATCTTGATGCTTTTTATTGCAATCATATGTTTATAGTTGGCCAGGTTTGGCAAGAAGAACGGCAACACTTTGGACATCTGGAATATTACCACGATTGTTACCTCTTGATGTAAGCCTTGAACCTGACACTGTTGCGCCAGATGGTCGTCCTGTGCCAGTGGATCCCGATGTGAATGTTGCTCCAGAGGATGCTCTGTTTGCTGCACCACCAGTGCGGATGCCTGAGCTACCTCTTGATATGGTTGATGTAGATGAGAATCTTGAGCTTGAAGATCCTGATGAACTGCTGGAACGATTTGCCCCAGAAGTCAGTTGGGAACTGCTTAGGCTTCCAGATGATCCAGTTCCCACACCAGCGGAACCTCTGATGCCAGATACACCAGATCCAATGCTTCCTGATGTGCCACTTCCAGTGCGTATTTCTGTGGCCTTCAAGGAAGTTTGACCTCTGTTAGATCCACTGGATGCACTTTGTCCTGCAAGGATCACAGCAACTCCTTCACCAGGTTGTCCAGAAGAAGAGCTTGTGCTTGTGAATCGAGATGATTCAATCGTGTTGCCTTGTGAACTAGTGATGGGCCCTGAAGTTATTGTATTTCCCAAGAAACTTGAATCACCTCCGGCACCTCTGTTGAAGTCTGAATTAAATCCTGATCCAGTGGCGGAACTAGTAGTGAATTTTGTGCCTGAAGTAAATCCAGATGACAAACCACCGCTTGATGTTGAACCAGTGCCAGAAATGGAACCTGAGGTGATTCCAGCACTGGGAGTGCCAGAGGTGAATCCAGTTCCAGAAATTCCAGTACCAGTCAGGCGAGATGTACCAGAAGAGGAAAATGAACTAGTTGAGCTGGAGGAGGACCTTGAACCTCCAGCTTGGCCTGTAGAGCTTGTTCCTCTTACAGCAGCATTAGCGACTTGGAATGGAGCTTGGCCTCTTCTCACACCTGAGGGAACACCTTGTCCAGCTAAGATTACTGCTACACTTTCACCTGATTGACCTGTTGAACTAGAGCTTGATGAGACACTTGAAAATCTAGAGCCTGTGGTGCCAGATGATCCTGAAGATATACCAGAGGAGAATGTTGCACTACTTGGCCTTCCAGTTCCAACAGTGGTTACTGGTGCAGAACCTACATTGGAGGATACTGAAGTTTGTCTAGATCCAACTGTTCCCGTGGAAAATCCTGCATTGCTACCAGAAATTCTTGACCCTCCACTTGCCCCTGTGCTAGCTCTAATTCCAGAAGTTCCAGTGAATGCAGAACCAGAACTGGTACTGCTTCCAATTCCTGAAGAAACAGTTGAACCTTGACTTCCAGATCCTCCAGTGGTGCTTCCAGTTATTTGGAATGCGGCTTGACCACGAGTTACACCAGCTGGAATGCCTGTGTCTGCCAAAATTACAGCTACATTTTCCACATTATCACCCCTAGATCCTGTTGAAAGAGAAGAGCCTCCAGCAGAGACGCCTGTACTGATTGGTCTTGCACCACCAGAAGAAAATCCAGTGCCTGAGCTTACTGAAGATGATACAATAGTTTGTCTTGACCCAACGTTTCCTGAGGATCCTCTTGTGTTAGAATCAAATGTTGCTGTTCCTAACTGTGCTCCAGTAGTTGTCCCTGCACCAGCACTGAATCCTGTGGTAGACCCTGAGCCACTAACAGAACCAGAAGAAATTCTAGACCCTTGTATACCAGTGCTGCTTGATGAACCAGTGCCTCTGATACTGGCACCTGTTAACTGGGCTTGACCTTGTGCCACACCTGAGGAAACACCTTGGCCACCTAATATTACAGCTACGCTTTCACCTTGTTGACCTGAAGAGCCAAAGTTTGATGTACTTGTTGAAAATCTTGAACCTGTGTTAGAATCAAAAGATCCAACTCCAGAAACTCCAGTTCCTGATGTACCTGTTCCAGCACCACCTCTAGTTCCAGTGGTAGAGAATGTAGCTCCACTGGTAGTACCAGTGCTGGTTCCAAAGCCAGAACTGACACCAGCTCCAGTTCCAGTGCTGGTTCCAAAGCCAGAACTGACACCAGCTCCAGTTCCAGTGCTGGTTCCAAAGCCAGAACTGATACCAGCTCCAGTTCCAGTGCTAGAGAGTGTAGCACCACTGGTTGTACCAGAACTGCTTCCAAAACCAGAAGAAATACCAGAACTGACTCCAGTTCCAGTGGTAGAGAATGTAGCTCCACTGGTAGTACCAGTGCTGCTTCCAAAACCAGAGGAAATGCCAGAACTGACACCAGCTCCAGTTCCAGTGGTAGAGAAAGCTCCACTGGTAGTACCAGTGCTGCTTCCAAAACCAGAGGAAATGCCAGATCCGGTTCCAGTGTTAGAGAGTGTAGCACCACTGGTTGTACCAGAACTGCTTCCAAAGCCGGAGGAAATGCCAGAAATACCAGCAGTACCTGAAGAACCAGTTCCTCTGATAGAAGTAGTTACCTGGAATGGAGCTTGACCACGTGTGACACCAGCTGGAATGCCTTGTCCAGCTAAAAGCACAGCTACGCTTTCTCCTTGCTGACCAGTTGAACTAGAGCCTGATGAACTTACTGAGAATCTTGAACCTGTTGAACTGGAAATTCCTGATGATGTTCCAGAGGAAATTCCAGAAGTAATAGGTCTCGTAGTTCCAGTAGAAAAGCCAGATCCAGATCCTGTTGAAGAAATTCCAGAAATTCCAGCTCCTGTAGCTGCTCCAGCACCAGAACCTCCTGTGAATCCAGTTCCAGAACCAGAGCTGATTCCTGAACTAAAAGTAGATGTTCCTGACGTGAAAGTAGAGCTTTGAGTACCTGTATTTGAAATTCCTGATGCTCCACTGGTAGCACCAACATTACTTCCAAAGCCAGAAGAAATTCCAGAACTGACTCCAGCTCCAGTTCCAACATTAGAGAGAGTAGCTCCACTGGAAGTACCAAAACCAGAGGAAATGCCAGAAATACCAGCAGTACCTGAAGAACCAGTTCCTCTGATGTTAGAAGTAGTTACCTGGAATGGGGCTTGGCCTCGTGTGACACCAGCTGGAATGCCCTGTCCAGCTAAAATCACAGCTACGCTTTCTCCTTGCTGACCAGTTGAACTAGAGCCTGATGAACTTACTGAGAATCTTGAACCTGTTGAACTGGAAATTCCTGATGATGTTCCAGAGGAGATTCCAGAAGTAATAGGTCTTGTAGTTCCAGTAGAAAAGCTAGATCCAGGTCTTGTTGATGAGATTGTTGTTTGTGTTGTTCCAACAGAGCCTCTTGAACCAGAAATTCCAGCTCCTACAATTGTTCCAGTACCAGAACCTGCTGTAAATCCAGTTCCAGCTCCAGAACCTGCTGCAAATCCAGTTCCAGCTCCAGAACCTGCTGCAAATCCAGTTCCAGCTCCAGAACCTGCTGCAAATCCAGTTCCAGCTCCAGAACCTGCTGCAAATCCAGTTCCAGCTCCAGAACCAGAGCTGGTTCCAGAACTAAATGTAGATGTTCCTGATGTGAAAGTAGAGCTTTGAGTACCTGCTGTATTTGAGAGTCCAGCAGCCCCTCTATTGGCACTAGTTGTTTGGAATTGAGCTTGCCCACTTGTCAGTCCAGTAGAACCACTTTGACCAGCCAGAATTACAGCAACACCCTCTCCTTGTTGAGCAGATCCACTTGATGATCCAGTGCTTGTTCCAAATACTGTAGAACTTGAAACAGGCCTTGGCCCTGTTGAACTTCCAGTCTGACTTGTGAATTGAGAGCTAGAAACTGCTCCAGTGCCAGAAATGCTGCTAGTTGCTCCTGTTGAAGGGCGGGATGATCCTGTGAAAGTTGACCCTGATGATGATGGTGTTCCTTGTCCTACAGAAATTACTGCAACAGTATCTCCAGAAATTCCTTGTGAACCTTGACCAGAACTGGTGCCTAGATTAGATGATACAGAACCAGAATTGAATGACTGAGTTGAGTCAAATGAACCAAAGGATGAGGTGGAACCTTGTGCATTTGAAGTAAATCCAGTGGAAGCTCCTGAGGCACCAGTTCCTGTTATTCCTGCAGCAATTTGGAAAGGTGCTTGGCCTTTTGTTACACCATCTGGAATGTTATTTCCTGCCAAGATTACAGCTACACTTTCCCCAGATCCTCCTTGAGCTCCTAGTCTTGATCCTGATCCTGAGCTGATACTGGAACCAGTAGAACTGATTCTTGATGACTGGGATACACCACTTGAGACAAATGATGCTCCCTGGGTGCCTTGACTTACAGATGAACTAGGAGGGGAAAGACCTGATACTGATCCAGATGAGAAGCTTGGTGAGCCTGGTGCTGGTGCAGGGGGCACATAGCCATAGGACTGACCTTGTGATGTAGTTCCAGTTATTAAGTTGGAGGAGAATTCATTTGAACCGCTTGTAATAGCAGGACCTCCTAGTGTACTTGATGAAACATCAAATTGTCCCTTGGAAGCCTGAGAGGAAAATGATGATGATCCAGACCCAGAACCAGAAATAGTGTTAGATGAGAATGATGGTGAGATAGTGTTTGATCCAGTTCCAGCTGAAAATGATGATCCAGAATTAGAATTTCCACTTGATGAGATTGAGAAAGAAGCTCCTGATCCAGGGCGGGCACCAGTATTGATCGCTGCTGATCCACGGTTTCCTCCTGCGGATGACGTCAAGCTTGAAGAGCCACTTCCAGTTCCACGAGAGGCAGAAAAGCTTGATGATCCGCTGCCACTAGAGCCACTTCCGGTTCCACGAGAGGCAGAAAAGCTTGATGATCCGCTGCCACTAGACCCACTGGTAAAACTGGAAGATGAGAATTCTCCACGTCGAATCACTGGTCTGAATCCTCTCTCGTCCGCAACGTAGTCAACGGTGAACGTCTGGCCATTTGGTGCAGTCCATCTGCAAGAAGAAAAAAAATGCCAGGTTTTTATATTGTTCCTAATCACATCATCACAGCAACTACATTTTCTCATTGACATTGACACAAATCCATACTTAGGGAAGTAAGTATATCATTATGGAAACCAGGCAAATGGATTTGGAATGACCACTTACGAGTATGATCCAGTTACTGCCGCTTCGTTGTTAAGGTTTCCCGCGTTGAATTCGGAGTGGCGGAAGTCGTCGACTTGCACGTTGATCCTCTGGTTGGAGGCGCCGCCGTCGGCATGGTGGGCATCGTCGTGGTGGTGGTGGTGATGGTGCTGCCCATCCAGGTGCTGGAGGCCATCGAGCTTGGCACCTACGGTCAGGCCCAGAAGGGCGACAAACACAACCTGGAAGGAGGAGAGTTGGGCCCGTTATTTTGGTGGTGTGTGGAGTGACGAGGAGAGGTTTGGGTGACGTCATACAAAGCAGGTGGATGGAAGTTGTTTTCAGAAGAGTGAATGCAAGAAATGAGGCGAGACCTTGTTAGAAGAAAAGTGAATATATATTTAAAAAATACTTTTACAAAGTTAAAGTACAAAAATATTTTCAAGGGTAAAGGACAAGAAAAAAGTTAAGGGTTGTTTTCAGAAAAAGAAAAGTATAAAATGAAATGTACTAAATATGATATATATATATATATATATATATATATATATATATATATATATATATTAAATGTATAAATAAGTATATATGTATATATACGTATATGTATGTATATATATATATATATATATATATATATATATATATATATAATGTGTGTGTGTGTGTGTGTGTGTGTGTATGTGTGTGTGTGTGTGTGTGTGTGAGTGCGTGCTCGTGTGATTGACTATTTCATGTGATTCATCTATAACAGTCCCTATCACAGAAAACGGAAATAGAAGCTATCCTAAGATGAAGTTCGCGTTTTCTTAGACTCGGAGCTCCACTGAATTCAGGACAAACTGCCATGTTTTGTTTGCTGAAGGCGACGTTGTAATATTACGTTAAATGACCGTTGCAAAAAGTGATTGCGTTTACAGATCGTCGGATTTACATGCACAAAGTAGCTACAACACACGATAATTGTGGTCTTCCTGATCCTTACTCATAACCACGTTTATACAAGTACAGTCATAACATTAGATACACGAACGATTAACATATTTTGACTCGTCCCCCTACAAATTGATTTAAGTAAATTGCATTTTTTTAAATAAAGGTAAGGCAGTGGCGTTTTAAATTTTGCTGTTTTTTTTCATACAGAGTATGCGTCTATCACGAGTGGTGTACGTTTGATATACGTTCATCGGAGGAAATTCAGTCATTCTCTCTCTCTCTCTCTCTCTCTCTCTCTCTCTCTCTCTCTCTCTCTCTCTCTCAGGAGGAAGGGGACAGACTACAAGGAGAATGTATCTTCTTGTTGACTTCTGCCTACTTGTTTATTAAGTAACTATCGACGAGTATAGTTGCATTGTAAATGACTTTTAGAAGTTGACATTGAAGTGACAAGAGATGTCACATATATAAAGATGAATAAGGGTGGAATAATTAGTTTATTTTTAGGAAGTTTATAGTATCCCAGTTTGGCTCTTTGCCCAAAGAAATTTGTTTGAGGTCCCACAAGAATTTCTTTCTAGCTTTTGATTTAAAAGAAGAGAATTTATATACTTTTCATTGGGGGAGGGGTTGGTTAGTGCCGTATGTGCACCTCATGCGGTGCACTGTAGGCTTTACTTAAGGTTTTCTGAAGCGTCCCTTCTGCTGTAGCTGCAACCCATGTCATTCCTTTTACTGTACCTCTGTTCTTATTCTCTTTCTTCGAGTTGAATTTCCCCCTCCCTTCTAACCATTTTTTTTTTTTATGTGGCTAGAAGCGCCTCAGTAGCGTGATCGATATGGTCTTGGCCTGCCACCTTGGTGGCCGCGAGTTCGATTCTCGGGCATTCCACTGAGGGGTAAGAGATGTATATTTCTGGTGACAGAAGAAGTTCACTCTCAACGTTTTTCAGAAGTCACGTAAAGCCGTTGGTCCCGTTGCTGAATAACTATACTGGTTCCATGCAACGTCAAAACACCATACAAACAAACAATCATGTGGCTACTGTGAGGTTTTTTCCTCCTGTTACACCTTTCAAATCTCATATTCTCAATTCCCCTTTAAGCGCTTATTGACGTAATAGGTCCTATAATAGTCTCTCTGGCCTAAATTCTATCTTCCATCCCATAAACTTACTAATAAGTATTGGAGTTATTTATCTAAGTAGCCATCATGTTTGATAAACAACCTTTAGTCTTTTGAAATTTCAAATTTATGTTGTTCTACAGAAACAGACATTGCCAATGTTCACTGTGCAAAAAGTAAAATAAGTATTTGAATGCTACAACTGCCGAGTATGCGGTACGTTTGTTGAAATATATCTCGCTTTCATAAGATCTCCATTGAAATTTTGAACTTTAGAAAAAGAATTAACGAATATACGTGTTTTTTTTTTTTTAAGTTTTGTCAAGTTGGAATTTTTAACAAGACTTCAAACAAACCATTTTTTCTGAAGTTCTGTAAAGGTGGAATTTTTAACAAGAGTTCAAAAACAATTTTTTTGGAAGTTCTGTCTAGGTGGAATTCTTAACAAAACTTCAAAAAACATTTTTTTTGGAAGTTCTGTCAAGGTGGAATTTTTAACAAAACTTCAAAAAACATTTTTTTTGTAAAGTAATTTTGTCAAGGTGGAATTTTTAACATGACTTCATTGTTTTTTTTTTTTCTTTCGTGTATTAAAACTGATAAAAACGACCTGATCACACTTTCGCAAATCGAAACTTTTCAGATTATAAATTTGTAAGAAAAAAAATAAAATAAAAAGATATCCGTATTATGCAAATAAGCAACAAATTGAAAATGAGATTAGACAGACTATACACTAATCACTCGTATAATCTTTTCGTATTGTTGAATCACTATATTTTTTATATATATATTTTCTACCACTTATAGTCGTCTTCACTGGACACATATACCTAAAGTAATGAATAAAAGAAAAATATATATAATAAGAATAAGCCACAGAGAACACTTACGGCTGTCTTCATCGTGGGCGCACTGGCTGGTTGTTCCCACCAGTGTGAGGTGATCAGCTACCTGCCCGAGTTTATATATACCCAAATCGGGCATCAGGATACCCATCCCCAATCCCCACCCCACCCCGAACCATCGTCTAAGCCTTCCCATGCCCACTTTTTGGGGTTGGGGTAGGGGTTGTGTGGAGGAGATGCTTTCTTTATTACATACCCTTCCTGCCCTTGCGAGCTACACCCAGGAACCGGCTTCCTCTCTTCCACGAAGATGAAATTTGGTCTCTCTCTCTCTCTCTCTCTCTCTCTCTCTCTCTCTCTCTCTCTCTCTCTCTGGAGAAGAGAAGCGTGTGTAGGTCCTTCAGTTTTCCCTTTTTCGTTTGTGTCTGTGTGTATATATATAATCTTATATATATTATATTAGTTATATATGTACAGTTTCCGTGACTGTCTGCGGCTTCTTCAGGACTAAATCATAAATTGACAGAAATTTTTTTTTATTGTTTTTGTCAGTTTGTAATTTAGTGGTGAAGAAGTCGCCGACGGACGAGGGAATGATGTATAATATACTTATATGATAAGCAGAAAGTCAGTGCCAAGCGCTTTCGCCTTTATTCAGGCACTGTCGTGCCTTGACAATGCCTGAGTGAAGGCGAAAGCGCTTGGTACCGACTTTCCTCTTATCATTTTCCTGTGGTATTTGCCTATATAATGAAGTTACATGCATCTACTGCCTTCGTCTAACCCGTGGTTTTCAAATCTTCCACCTTAAGTTTGGTTTGGTAAGGCATTCATGCCAAGCACTGGGGCGATTAAGGTCATTCAGCACTTTAAATCTACCATTAATTTGGCTAAAGTTCCTCAAAACTATAAATTAAGATAGAAAATGTGATAAGATATATAGGAAAGGGGACTCTGCATCTAACTAAAGAGAAGATTGAGACAGAAATGAGTGAATGATGATGACACTTTCAGATTAAGTGCCTCAGTTGCGTGGTTGGTATGGTGTTGGCGTCCCACCTCGGTGGTCGTGGGTTCGATTCTCGGCCATTCCATTGAGGAGTGAGAGATGTGTATTTCTGGTGATAGAAGTTCACTCTCAACGTGGTTCGGAAGTCACGTAAAGCCGTTGGTCCTGTTGCTGAATAACCACTGGTTCCATGCAACGTAAAAACACCATACAAACAAAACAAAACAAAAAACATTTTCAGATTAATCAGTAGAAAAAGTGACAAAGTTTAGGAAACATTTGTATGGGAAAATGAGGGATAATGACCAAAGAGAAGTCCATATGAAAAGCAATGGACCTTTCTAAAACTGTTGAGGTGTAGCTGGCCATTGTGGTCGGATGTGATGCCCCCAAGTCAGCCAAGATGGATGCTTTGGCCAGGTGGTGTGGAAGTCTCATCTTTGCTGCATTGCTTTCAGTTCGCCGGTTGCTGATCCATCAGCTGTGGTTGGTTGCTGCAGTTAGGACGTGGTGCTGGTTCACTGGTGGGTTGTGATTGGGGGTGGCATAGTGGAGAGATGCCCAAAAGTTATGAAAATGTTTAGGTATAGCTGGCCTTGTGGGAGTTAAGATGTGATGGCCCTGAGGTGAGCACCGTGGCAGTCTCATCATGTTTGCAATGTTGCTTGTAGTTGACTGCCTACTGGTCCCTCAGCTGTGTGAGGGTGCTGGTATCTTATGGGGTCAGGACTTGGTAGGTGGGGCATGGCTTCATGCCCTTTGTCCTGGCCCTGGGGGATTCTGGTATTCTGGTGCTGGTTCACAGCTGGGTGGTAAGTGGGGAAGACATGGTGTGGGAGCTGAGCCACTCGTTGAAATGCCTGCTTTGGCTGGCTTGGTGATTTCTGCCTCCGTTATCCTGAGATGGCTGGCTGTGCTTCTTCATGATGGGCAGTAGGGTTGCCATGTCCGTGCCCCTATGATGGGAGATTGCTCCTTGTAAGGTATAAAGTAGTTAAAATGACTGGGTCTGTAGAGGGAAGAATCTCTGCTTCCTCCAGTATGCTGTATTCCTCAACAAGAGGAGGGTAAAACTGGGGGATGCTGTATGAGGGATGAGAGAGCGCCTCAGTGGCGTGATCAGTATGGTCTTGCCCTGCCACCTCGGTGCCCGCGAGTTCGATTCTTGGGCATTCCACTGAGGGGTTAGAGATGTGTATTTCTGGTGATAGAAGTTCACTCTCGATGTGGTTTGGAAGTCACGTAAAGCTGTTGGTCCCGTTGCTGAATAACCACTGGATCCATGCAATGTAAAAATACCATACAAACAAGCAAATAAACATAAGGAATGAGAGTAAACTAAAGAAGGCATGAGATGCTCAGAAGCAGGCTGAAAATGATAAAGATCTCGAAATCCCCCGTAATGAAAATAACCCAGGCTTGAAGAAAAATCTGTGTAATAAAATGAGGTGAAAATAACCCTTGATAAGAGAAGAGAATAGTGAACCATTTGAAGCGAGATCTCTTGTCATGTTGACAAATGCTCCCAGTTTGCTATCTGGAGCTCCCACAGCTGTAGGTGGGTGTAGGTATCTGCTGGAGCCAGGCTGTGGGGTTCATGATGGTGGGGAATACCCTCTTGGGGGCTTTTCCAGATGGCCAAAAGGGTGAGCCATTCATGTGCCTTCGTCTCTGGAAGGGAAACCCTTTTCAGCATCCACCATTTTCCTCTATAGATGATGGGGCACTTGAAGGGTGCACTTCCCGATTCAGAGTGCCTTTTTGTGGGTGTGGTTGCTGGCCCTACGCCTTCCTGGTCCAGGGGGATGCTGGATCTGCTTCACAGCTGGGCAGACTGATGGGCATGGGTGATGTGGTAGCTGGGCTGCTTGGTCACAGTGCCTACTTTGGCTGGTTTGAGGTGTGCATCCCTGCTCATCTGGTGGCGTCAGTCTGTAAAACATTTACCAGAAAGGTCGTGAATTGAGGTCGTGGAAAAGGACTTTTAAGATAGTGGTCCCAACTGGGCATTAAGCTGATAGATAAGAACAGACAGTACCCTACATATGAACGTGATACGTTGCGAATGGGCGTTTGGTCTTCTTAGATACCTAAGTACTGTATGGTATAAAGTCAGTCAAGTATTGTAAGTTTTTCTCACCCTAAAACACAATGCAAAACTGTACATTTTACATACAGTACTGTATTTTGCAGAGTACGGTATATAATTTATTAATACGAATGATGCATAAAATGTAAACAAATGGTGATCACTTATGGCTGGCAAAGGGGAGCGCTCAGAAAACAAGTTTGATCTATGTTGACGTTTATTCGTAACTGAATGTTTGTAAGCACGTTAGTGTCATATATATAGATATATATATATATATATATATATATATATATATATATATTAATATATATATACTATGGAGTGCCTCAGTGGCGTGGTCGGTTTGGTCTTGGCCTGCCACCTCGGTGGCTGCGAGTTCGATTCTCGGGCATTCCATTGAGGGGTCGGAGATGTGTATTTCTGGTGATGGAAGTTCACTCTCGACGTGGTTTGGAAGTCACATAAAGTTGTTGGTCCCATTGCTGAATAACCACTGGTTCCATGCAACGTAAAAACACAATACGAACAAACAATATATATACTGTGTGTGTATAGATATTACGTTTCTCATCCCATTCATGTTCCACAGACAAAAGAACAACATGACAGCCCCCAAACAACAGTAAAAATTATATAAACAAGTGGGAAAGTGTTTTTTCACTTCACGTGACAGGATAAAGAGGTTGTTAGGAAAGTGCGTCTTTTCCACCACTCAAAGGACACCTTCATCTCTGGGCCCCTGTGAACTGGAACCTGGAGAAGGCTGATCAGCAGTTGTGGAAAGCAGGCTGCTGCATTGCAGGCGATTCAAGAAGAAGCAGAAGCAGAAGCAGTAGGCGGAGGAGGATGGCCTGCTGTTTGGGGATTAAACGAGTTCTTTGTCTTTTTCAAACTCGAGTCTTTAATGACAAGTTCTTCGGGGGGGAAGACGTCTGATCAGATGACGCTCTCAGAGATCAGGTTGTCTTTCTTCCCCTTCCCTTCCCTCCCTCCCCCTCATTCTCCTCCTCCTCCTGCAACCTCATCACTAGAACTGAAGTGCCTAGATACGAATTCTAGAATCGCCATTGAAAATCATCATTGGCGAAATGTTCAGATAAAATGAAAAAGAGAAACAAAAGACTATCGGCATTGAAGCATAAAATACGAAAAACTTATAAAAAACCGATGAATCAGAGTTGAAATAACCACTATTCTCTCCCCTACAGTAACTGGAAGACGGTAGAGAGAGAGAGGGGAAGAGAGAGTGGCAGGAGATGCACCCACTTCCATCTGATCCACTTCGATACGCGACGCCCATTCGATCAGGTGTCCTTTTTCTATCTACCATTCCACAACCTCCTGTACTTTATGCCCATCTATATCATGGAATGAAGATTCTCTCTCTCTCTCTCTCTCTCTCTCTCAGGCCTTCGTGGGTCTATCTTTATTCCTTCCCCCACTCCTCTCCTCTTCCTCCTTCCGTCTCCCCCCCCCAACCCCCCTATACAGGAGACAACATAAACATGAGGTTAGACTTTCATTATAGACGTTCTTGCTACCCACCCGTTTATTGCTGGAAGGAAGACCTTGTTCTCCTCATTCCTGGGGAATATCTGCAATAGGACATCTATCTGCTTTCTGCCTGTATCTGTTATGAGGAATTCTTTAATATCGTCTCCTTCTGCTTTTAGTATCATTACCCTAAATGTATTTCTGGTTAGTGTTACGCCTTGCTTTTTGATGGATCTTGTTTGTTATGTATTGGTTTTTACGCGTTGTGCTTTCATGCATTTTATCTTTTTATGTGTACGGTTCTTTATCTATATTTTTAGCGTTTAATTATTGATTTTTTATTTTGAGATTCTCGGTAAAATTTATTGCTATTTGGTAATGTTTCATGAGTTAACCATAACCGTCATTGAGTTGAACTGAATATAGAATTCAGGCCAAAGGTCAAGCACTGGGACCAATGAGGTCATTCAACAATGGAAAGTAAGGCGGAAGAAAGAGAATATGAAAGGAGGTACAATAAAAGGAATAGTTGCAGCTCTAGGGGCCGAAGGCACGTTACAAAGAACCTTAAGTAATGCCTACAGTGCGCCGCATGAGGTCCACTGACGGCACTAACCAACCCCCCCCCCCCCCTACGGGGTATAAACGTCGTTAAATATATACTCCTAAATCCTATTAAAGGTTTCACGTAATTACAAGAAGTCGGTTCGTGCGAGTTTTGGATAATTGATTTTATATTATGTTTTTGTTTTTATATATTTATTTATTTTCTTTACTTGAGAAGTATTTGGGTGAGAGCATTACATCCCCGTTTTTTACTTATTTCATTCACAAGCAACCTGCTGATCGATGAGGCTTTGTAAGTAATCATTAGCAGCCGATGGTGATTCCAGAATTCCTATCTAGACACTTCGTCAGTAAGACTCTCTCTCTCTCTCTCTCTCTCTCTCTCTCTCTCTCTCTCTCTCTCTCTCTCTCTCTCTCTGCATCATGACTGAAGTATCTAGATAAGAATTCTAAAAACGTCACAGAGAATCAACATTATTAAGGAATAGTCTAGAGAGGAGCTCTAGAAACACCATTGAGGATCATTATTATGATTCTCAATGGTGTTTGTAGAGTTCGAACCTTGACTGTTTCTTAAAAGTGGCGATTCTCAATAATGATTCTCAGTGGTGTTTTTAGAGTTCGAACCTACGTAGATTGTTCCTTAATTGAGGTGATTCTCAATAATGATTCACAATGTGTTCTAGAGATTTCAATGTGTTTTAGAGTTCGAACCCTAGATTCGTTCCTTAATTGTGGAGATTCTAATAATGATTTTCAGTAGTGTTTCTGGAGCTCCTCTCTAGACTATTCCTTAATTGTGGTGATTATCAATACTGATTCTCAATGGTGTTTTTAGAGTTCGAACCTACGTAGATTGTTCCTTAATTGAGGTGATTCTCAATGGTGTTTCTCGAGTTCTTATCTAGACTATTTCGTAATCGTGGGGATTCTCAGTGGCGTTTCTAGAGTTCCTATCCAGACACTTCAGTCATAATTATGATTCTCAGTTGTTTCTAGAGCTCCTCTCTAGACTATTCCTTAGTAGTGGTGATTCTCAGTGGCGTTTCTAGAATTCCTATCTAGAACACTTCAGTGATGATGATGAAGCTTGATGGTGATTCTAGACGAAGCATTTGAAAGGCAGAGAGAGAGAGAGAGAGAGAGAGAGAGAGAGAGGAGAGAGAGAGCGAGAGCCCCTGACGAAGAGCAGTCGGAGTTATAAGAAGGGCAGGTAGCCACTTCTCCTATTATGAGATTCTGATGATGGTATCGACACTGGCCGTTAGGAACCCTGGGACTTTTGTGGGTAGAAATACCCTGACAATTTCAGTCTTATTTCATGACGGTGTCCCACCGATGCCCAGTCAAGAGGGCGATGGCATGGGCAACCTTGCACCCATATATCTAGCCCAGGTGGAAAGGAGAAAAATTAGGTGATGAAAGAGATAGATCCGGTTAAAAAAAAAAAAAAAAAAAAAAAAAAAATTGTTTTCGCTTACTCGGGGAGTAAGCCTACAAATTACTTTGTTGTTGTGGGGGTGTGGGGCGGGGGTAGGAAACTCCTATGAAAGCCTAAAAAGGTCTGAAAAAGTTGTTGCGCTTTGAGTTAAAGATACAGGAATTTTAGGATAGGATATTTATGATTTATATTTGTTAGAATGAAAATTTAAAAAATAGTATGCATGTTTAACAGTACAGAATAATTATTTCTAATTAAATATGGCACTTTAATTTTAATTTTCTTTGGTGAAACCACTCTCTATTTGACCGTAGATTTTAGCATGCGCTGCGAGTAAGCTGGAGGTCAGATCACACCTTGTTTTATTTGTTAACGAGTAGGTTTCTGTTTCCTAATATTAGCAGTATGGCTTGAATCATATGAACAAGGTTCATCTGCTGAATAATAATAATAATAATAATAATAATAATAATAATAATAATAATAATATAATAATAATAATAATATATGCTGGAAGAAGACCTTCATTAATACAGGTTTTATTGAAAAAAATAATGGCTATTTCAGCCGCGTTTATTTTGTATAGAAGTTTCTCTATTCTTCTTATTACTGACTTTTCTTCTATATACAAATTGGCTATTAAAACGCCAAATGGGGGGATTCGTGTCAAAAACCTGGTATTTGTCAAATTGGATACATTATACAAAATGCTGTACAGATTGGATCTTGAACCTAATCTGCATTTTGTGTAATAGATTCAATTTGACAAATACCACTTTTTTTTTTTTTTTTTTTTTTTTGTTTTTTTTTTTTTTTTTTTTTTTTTTTTTTTTTTACCTGAATCCCCCACTTGACGTTTTAATAGCCAACTTGAGTACAGAAAAAAGTCAGTAATAAGAATAGAGAAACTTCTGTACAAAATAAACGCGGCGGAAATAGCCATTATTTTTTTTCATTAAAATCTGTATTAATTAAGGTCTTCTTACAGCATATATTATTATTGGATTATTATTATTATTATTATTATTATTATTATTATTATTATTATTATTATTATTATCATTATTATTATTATTCAGCAGATGAACTCTGTTCATATGGTCCAAGTCATACCTCCTAATGTTAGGAAACAGAAACCTACTCGTTAACAAATAAAACAAGGAGTAATCCGACCTCCAGCTTACTCGAGGCGCGTGCTAAAATCTACGGTCAAATAGAGGGTGGTTTCACCAACGAAAATCAAAATGAATACGCCATACTTTATTAGAAATAATTATTCTGTACTGTTTAACATCCACATTATTTATTTTTTACATTTTTATCTTAATAAATATAAATCATAAATATCCTATACTGAAATTCCTGTATCTTTTAACTTCTGTACAAAATGAAAGCGGCTGTAATAGCCATTATTTTCAATATAATTATTAATAATAGTCTGCCAAAAAACGGGTCAAGGGAACTTTGTGCCCCAGGGGGCAGAACAGCGCTGGAATTCCAGAGGCGTCTTCTGATGGGCCCCAGGGATGCGTCCTAGCTTTGTGTGTATGTGTATGTGTGTGTCATCTGGCCTGTCCTGAAGTGTTCTTGCGCTGGATCTAGGAGGGAGGGCGATGACACCACTCCTGGGTTGTGGGGAGGCGGTTGGTGGTGCTGGGGCTAGGTCCTGGAGATAAGAGAGGTGGGGAGGGTGGGCTGGAGCCTCGCTGGAGCGGCTGCCTTCCTTTCACTTTCACAGGGTGGGGGATCTCGCTTCCAGTGGACAAGCGCCCTAGCTTCTTTTCCTAACTGCCCGATGATCGAGAAGAAGAAGAAGAAGACGAAGCCTAGTAACTCGATACCCCGAATGAAAGTGAAGGTTTTGTCCTGCTTTCTCGCCGAATCTGACCCGTCCGGGAGAGGGACTTTAAGTCTGGAAAAAAAAAAAGAGTAGAATAATACGAATAAAAAATCATATACATCTGGGAGACTTCTGGACGAGATTGACAGAAAGATTGGCTCGTTTCATACCCTGAGAAAGGTGCGGAGAGACGAAAGGCGTGTCGGGTTTCATGGTCATTCTCTTCTCTTTTAGCTAGTTTTGATTTTTTCGTCGTAGAATTTTTTTTTTTTTTTTTTTTTTTTTTTTTGGCGGGAGAGATGTTTTTAGGTACGCCGGGGAAAGGTGGTTTGAAGATCGTGTCGTTATATTTGATATTTCGCGTCAATATTTCTGGCTTTGATTTGAATTCGGGGCATTTTTTTTATTATTGTATAGTTTGTCATAGCGGTAATAGCATGAAATCTGCGATTAACGAAAGAAAAGAGAGAAAAACTTTGGCAATCTCGTAAGCCTTTTCGTTAATTGTTATCAGATGCCTGAACTAAACTACAGAACCAGAAATGACATCAATAATAGGTACCCTTCGAACCCTAGCAGGTGCGACCTCTCTCATTTCTTACACTGTACCTCCTGTCATATCCTTTGTTCCATCTTACTTTCCGACCTTTCTATAAATTGTATCCTAGTGCAACTGCTTGGAGGTTTTCCTCCTGTTACTACTTTCAGAATTCTTGCTGTCGCTTTCCATTTCAGGGCTGAGAGACCTCGTAGGTTCCAGCGTTTGGCCTCTGGCTTGAATTCTATGTTCAGTCCAGTCTTACTTTGCTATTGAGTGACGTGATTATCTTTAAAAGAAATGCCAATAGAATCAGCTTTGATCTTCCTTTACGAGTCAAATCAGCGTCAACAGAAGGAAGGAAATATTGACGTATACCCACTGACACTGATCCTCCTCCTTCATGAACTTTGACCTTCTGGCTTTAACCTTTTTGACTGTCTGACCACACCAAGTGATGGAAGGTTACTGCAGGTCTGCAGGGTAATCTTGGAGTGTTATTCTCTAACCTCCAACCCTCCCCTACCCCCTTTTCCTCCCTCCCCCGAGGTGATAGATGGAGAGGAAATTCTCGAGCATTTCCGGCAGCCTCCTGGAGGGGCCATTACGATAGAGGGGGGCGAGGTAGTGCAGATTGTTGTTATTTTCGGTGACTGGAAGTCAAGGAGAGGGGGGCGTGGAATTTTTTTAGGCCAAACGCTGGGAAATATGAGGTCATTCAGTCCTGAAATTGACGGTAAGAAGGGTTGGAAGGTGTAAAAGGAGGAAAACCTCTCAGTTGCGCTATGAAACAATTGTTAGAGAGGGTGGAAAGTCAGATGGAAGGAAGAGAATATGAACGGAGGTGCAGTAAAAGGAATGAAAGAGGTTGCAGCTAGTGATCAAAGGCCCTTTATCTGTTAGGGGGTTAACAGATAAAAGTCAAAATCTTTTACATTCTGAAGCTCCTAAGTTTGTTTTGCATAGGTCCGGATTATACCTCCTCAGGAGTAGACTTCACATTTACTTAATCCCATCACAACACCAAAGAGCTTAAACCGGGATGGTTCAAATTTTGACGAAGGAAATTCCTTGTAAAAGAAATATCCACTCTGGATATGACAGTGGACTCTGAATCAAAGATTATTTGTTTTCCCCTATTGTATGATGGTAGATTGGAGACGGGGGCGTAAGGCTCGCAGCCTCATCTGTTTCGTCGGTTTCCCAGAATTCGTCAGAAGTAGCTCTACAACATAGGTGTTGACAAGATCCCTGTTTAGTGGTGGATGTTTGTGCATTGCCAGAGGACCTTGTGGTAGGAGTGGTAAGAATACTGCCACCGAAGGTCCTGCGTGTCGTAAAAGGCGACTAAAAGGACAACTGCTGCCTTGCAGTCTTACTTTTTAGTTAAAGGCTAGGCCCACCGCCAATAATTGTGGAAGTCTTACTTTTTTGTCAGAGGCTAGGCCCACTGCCAATAACTGTGGAAACTGCTGCCTTGTAGTCTTACTTTTTAGTTAAAGGCTAGCCCCACCGACAATAATTGTGGAAGTCTTACTTTCTTTGTCAAAGGCTAGGCCCACCGCCAATAATTGTGGAAACTGCTGCCTTGTAGTCTTACTTTTTCGTTAAAGGCTAGGCCCACCGCCAATAATTGTGGAAACTGCTGCCTTGTAGTCTTACTTTTTCGTTAAAGGCTAGGCCCACCGCCAATAATTGTGGAAACTGCTGCCTTGTAGTCTTACTTTTTAGTTAAAGGCTAGGCCCACCGCCAATAATTGTGGAAACTGCTGCCTTGTAGTCTTTCTTTTTAGTTAAAGGCTAGGCCCACCGCCAATAATTGTGGAAACTGCTGCCTTGTAGTCTTACTTTTTAGTTAAAGGCTAGGCCCACCGCCAATAATTGTGGAAGTCTTACTTTTTAGTCAAAGGCTAGGCCCACCGCCAATAACTGTGGAAACTGCTGCCTTCCAGTCTTACTTTTGAGTTAAAGGCTACTGAGATTGCGTTCAATTTTCGAATTACTATTTATAAACGGGACGTATTTTGCTTATTGCCTTGTTGTTTCCCCTTATTTTCTGACATCAGTCTATAGCAGGATTTTCCCCTTTCTTTCATTCCCACGTTTCTAAATCCAGTCTCTCTCTCTCTCTCTCTCTCTCTCTCTCTCTCTCTCTCTCTCTCTCTCTCTCTCTCTCCTGGACGGGCCGGCCGTGACGGTAACGGGCCTTTGTAACCCAAAATATAACTGCGATAAAAATACTTCTAGCTGAGTGACTGGTTGCAACTCTCGTGAGAGTTTTCGATTCCTTCTCCGTGAAAGTGGAATTGGTGCGAGTTTCTCTCTCCTGTCTTCCGCTTTTCATTCTGTTCTTCCTCTTTTCATTCTGTTCATTTGCTGGTCCGCCGGTATGGTCGCTAATGTCGTGGTATGCCGCTCAGATGTGGCGAGTTCGCGCCTCCCCAGGGCGATGAAAAAATCACTGGCTCTGTGTCATGATCTGTTACAACCGCTGCAGTGTTTGGGGCGTCTCTGGTGGTGGTTGGTTGGAACCAACATTCTTTGATAGCTTGAATTTTAAGTCGGTGGCCCCTTTGGGTTGGTTGTTACGTGCGAATAGGTTTCATCTAATAATAATGATAATAGTAATAATAATGAATGTTCGGTAGTTCAGTAATAATTATTTACTTGAACAGTATAGAAAATGGGATGAGTAATGCAGTACAGGTAAGATCGTTTTGAGAAGTGTACCGAGGTCATTTGAGGTTTGCCGAGGTTAATTTGAGAAATAATTTTTCGAGATAGTCTGAGAAATTCGTCCGAGGTAGTTTGAGAAATTTGTCGAGATTTTTTGTGAAATATGTAGAGATATTTTTGTGAAATTTGCCGGTATAATTTGAGAAAAAATGTGCCGAGATAGTTTGAGAAATTTACAGATAATTTATAATATAATATAATATAAGGGCGTATATATATATACTATATATATATATATATATATATATATATATATATATATATATATATATCGACAAATTTTTTCTCAAACTATATCGCAAATTTCACAAAAATATCGCTACAAATTTCACAAACAATCTCGACCAGAGGGCACGCTAAAAAGACGGATTAATTATGCAATATATATATATATATATATATATATATATATATATATATATATAATATATATATATGTATGTATGTTTCCATGTGAATTTGATGTTAAACGATATTTGTGGCCTAATATTCTTCAATACGAGTAAGCCACGCGAAATATATGACAAAAATTCTCTATCACACACATACATACATACACATATATATACATATATATATATATATATATATATATATATATATATATATTATATATAATATATATCTATAATATATTAGTATATATATGTGTGTGTATGTACGTATGCATGTATGTATACTATATGTGAGAGAGAACTTTTGTCACATATTCGTGTGGCCTACTCGTATTGAAGAATATTAGGCCACAAAAATATCGTTTAACATCGAATCACATGGTAACTATATATATATATATATATATATATATATATATATATATATATATATATATATGTGTGTGTATGTACGTATGCATGTATATTGTACTATATGTGAGAGAGAACTTTTGTCACAATATATTCGTGTGGCCTACTCGTATTGAAGAATATTTAGGCCACAAATATCGTTTAACATCGAATTCACATGGTAACTATATATATATATATATATATATATATATATATATATATATATATATATATATATAATCATAATTAATCAGTCTATTCTTGGCTTGCCCTCTTGCGGGGAAACATCTCTTTAGCAGCCGAATTTTGTTATGTCTTGACTCGCCTGGTCTCATCTTCACATTTTGCCTAAAACCAGCTAGGACTGACTGAAGACTTGTCCACT
>NC_087209.1:7492112-7497112 GCF_015104395.2 Macrobrachium nipponense | reverse complement strand
TTTGTATGTTTACTAAGGCGCATTTTTCTATTCCAAACTCCATCCTGATGTCCCCAGTCTGGATTAGGGTATCTATTTCCTTAATGCTCTTACCATACAGCTTGATGTCGTCCATGAACATCAGATGGTTCATTCTGTTGCCTCTTTTCTTGAGTTGGTACCCGGCATCCATCTTCTGTAGTACTTTTGTCATGGGAATCATGGCTACTATGAAGAGTAGTGGGGACAGTGAGTCGCCCTGGAAGATCCCTCTCCTGATATTGACCTCTGCTAGTCTTATTCCAGAGCTTGTAAGTATTGTATTCCAGTTGCGCATTGTATTTTTGAGGAAGCTGATGGTGTATTCCTCTGCCCCATATATTTTCAGGCATTCTATTAGCCATGTGTGTGGTATTATTATTATTATTATTATTATTATTATTATTATTATTATTATTATTATTATTATTATTATTATTATTTAAGAATATTTTATTGCTATTATTTTTTAAGAATATTTTATTATTATTATTGTTGTTGTTGTTGTTGTTGTTGTTGTTGTTAGGATCAACACCAATTTCAGCGTAACCAATGGAACCGAATTAAATAAAAAAATTTGTACATTCACGTAAATACCCACCCCTCCCCCCTCCTAACATCCATATCTGTGAAAACAGGGCCCAAACATTTATTGCATTAATGCCCCATTCTCCGTTTTTATCGCAGACAGGAGGCAAAAGCACTGGATGCCAAGTTGCAAAGGAGCCCGATCAACATCTCTCCAAATATGAGATCGTTACATTCCAGGACCTCACGACGTCGCCTATGTGAATTCACTTTTTAGTATCCTTGACATGGTCAGCCATTGGAAGAGGAGGGCCTCGGGTAGAGGGATCCAGATGCGCCTGGAATGAGGTCAGGGTATTAAGAAAAGTAACTTAGAATAAGGTGATGTTGATGGCATTTTCTTGGTGAAAAGTTAAGTATATCTTAGTTTTACCAGACCACTGAGCTGATTAATAGCTCTCCTATAAAGGGCTGGCCCGAAGGATTAGATATTTTTTGACGTGGCTGGGAACCAATTGGTCACCTAGCAACGGGACCTACAGCTTATTGTGGGATCCGAACCACACTATATCGAGAAATGAATTTCCGTCACCAGAAATAAATTCCTCTGATTCCGCGTTGGCCGAGTCGGGATTCGAACTTCGGACCACCGGATTGGCAGCCGAGCGCGAAAACCACTCGTCCAGCGAGGAACTGTTTCTGGGTGAAATAACTTGAAATACAGTGATGTTGATGTCAGCTTAGAGACGTCGTCTTGGTATTATTTGAGGTTCTTTGGAGCGTTCCTTCGGCCCCTAGCTGCGACCCCCTTTCGTTTCTTTTACTGTACCTCCTTCCATATTCTCTTCTATCTTACTTTCCACCATCTAACAGTTGATTCATAGTGCAACTGCTTTGAGGTTTTCCTCCTGTTACACCTTCCAAACATTTTTACTCTCAGTTTCAGCTTTTGAATGACCTCATAGGTCCCAGCGCTTTGGCCTTTGGCCTGAATTCTATATTCTGTTCTGTATTCTGTTACTAAATCAAAGAACATGGAGTGAAGATTAAAGTCTTGAGAGTATAATTTAATGACGTTCTAATAATTAAATCATGAATATGAGTTAATTATGACCAAATAGCAATAAATTTGACCAAGAATCCCAAAATAAAAAAGCAACAATTAAATGCAAAAAATATAGATAAACAAGCATAAACAGAAAAAGATTAAAATGCATGAAAGCACAACGCGTAACAACCAATACATAAACAAAATTCATCAAAAAGCAAGGCGTACCACTAAACAAAATAGATTAGTATAATAATACTAAAAGCAGAGGGAGACGATATGAAAGAAATCCTCATAACAGATACAGGCAGAAAGCAGACAGATGTCCTATCAAAGATATTCCCCAGGAATGAGAAGAACAAGGTCTTCCTTCCATCTTCCTTCCAGCAATACACGCGTTGGTAGCAAGAACGTCTATAATGAAAGTCTAACCTCATCTTTATGTTGTCTCCTGTATAGGGGGTGGGGGTGGGGGGGGGGGTTAAACGGAAGGAGGAAGGGGAGGGGGGGGCGAGCAATTGAGATAAAACCCACGAAGACCTGAGAGAGAGAGAGAGAGAGAATTGAACGAATCTTCATTCCGTATTAGTAGATGGGCATAAAGTACAGGAGGTTGTGGAATGGTAGATAGAAAAAGGACACCTGTTCGAATGGGCGTCGCGTATCGAGATGGATCAGATAGAAGTGGGTGCATCTCCTGCCACTCTCTCTCTCTCTCTCTCTCTCTCTCTCTCTCTCTCTCTCTCTCTCTCTCTCTCTCTCCTTACAGTTACTGTAGGGGAGAGAATGGTGGTTATTTCAACCCTGATTCATCGGTTTTTTATTAGTTTTTCGTATTTTATGCTTCAATGCCGATAGTCTTTTGTTTCTCTTTTTCATTTTATCTGAATATTTCGCCAATGATGATTTTCAATGGCGATTCTAGAATTCGTATCTAGGCGCTTCATTTATAATTATGATGTTGCAGGAAGAGAAGGAAGGAGGAAGGAGGGAGAGAGGAGGAGGAGGAGGATGAGGGGAAGGGGGAGACACAACCTGATCTCTGAGAGCGTCATCTGATCAGACGTCTTCCCCCCAAGAACTTGTCATTAAAGACTCGAGTTTGAAAAAGACAAAGAACTCGTTTAATCCCCAAACACCAGGCCATCCTCCTCCGCCTACTGCCTCTGCTTCTGCTTCTGCTTCTTCTTGAATCGCCTGCAATGCAGCAGCCTGCTTTCTACAACTGCTGATCAGCCTTCTCCAGGTTCCAGTTCACAGGGGCCCAGAGATGAAGGAGAACTGACTGTCCTTTTACGTTATGGAAAGGACACCTTCCATGGCCCTCTCTCTATCCTGTCACGTGAAGCGCCTATGCCACTCGATTGTATCATTATTATTGTCGCTTGGTGGCTGTTTTTTTGTCTGTGGAACATAAATAGGATTAAAATGATACCATCTCAGCAACTCTGTCTGAAAATAATAAATTAAAACAAATGAAACTTGGTGTTAGAAAATGGAGTTCATCATACCAAAGAGAGTGCCATTTAGCAAGTAGTTCTGACACGTCTCCGAATAGGCCATACCCGTCTGACACATGGGCACTTGATGGGCTGTCCACATAACCCTGCTCCCGAATGCTCAGAATGTCAGAATCTACATTTTCAGTTGTTCCAGAATGTCAAAATCGACATTGTCAATTGTTCCAGAATGTCACAATCTGCATTTTCAGTTGTTCCAGAATGTCAAAATCGACATTTTCAAGTATTCCAGAATGTCATAATCTGTATTTTCACTTGTTCCAGAATGTCAGAATCTGCATTTTCAATTGTTCCAGAATGTCAGAATCTGCATTTTCAATTGTTCCAGAATGTCACAATCTGTATTTTCAATTGTTCCAAAATGTCAGAATTTGTATTTTCAATTGTTCCAGAATGTCAGAATCGACATTTTCAATTGAGGAACTGTAAACGAATTGACCAAATATAAAAAGTGATAATTATATGAAAATACAAAAACACATGGGAGATTTAATTAATGAAAAAATACGAATTTAAAAAATCTCGACTTATTCTCATTTTAATCATTACCCTTTTTTTTGTGTGTGCAGATGGAACCGTGAGTAAATGTATTTAATGTGTACATTATTCCAGTGTGGAAGCATAATTATGCCTTTTTGCTTATTACTTTTTAACATTCCATTTTCATTCACCATTTTGTCCTAGTGCTTGGCCATATGGCCAAGACCTGGTACTTTTTAAAGGTTATTGTATATGAATTCATATTCGAAAAAGGTATTATTATTATTATTATTATTATTATTATTATTATTATTATTATTATTATTATTATTATCGGGCCAACTCAATGAGAGATGTTAATCAGCTCAGTGGTCTGGTTCAACTGTTTAATTTAATAATAATAATAATAATAATAATAATAATAATAATAATAATAATAATAATAATAACTTTATTACGGTGTTAATAACCTAGATGTTGTAACGCCAGTCTTAATAGATGCAAATCAATCAATTCTCTCTCTCTCTCTCTCTCTCTCTCTCTCTCTCTCTCTCTCAAGGATCATACACATAATGGCACTTGTGTAACGTAAAGTATCGTGAGCTCGCTTGCCCCCCTCCCCCCCCCCTACCCTACCCCCACCCCATTCATTTCGGCTTCGTTTGTGAAAGTGAGAGTATTGGGGAATCATAAGAAAATCCCCTTGACGTAAACTGATATGATCTTTTTACCACTGCGTCCAGTCCTGGACGCTTGGAAATGTGGGAGCGACGACCAGGAGGCGTTTTTCCTTTGTTTCTTTTGTTTAGTAGATGAGTCACAGGGTATATATAATATTTATTATTTTCTTTATTCTACCTTTATTATTACTGTCTTGGCTGACGTATATACATGTGTGTTTATACAAATACACGTGGCATTACGTGGTAACGGATAAGTGTTGGACTCTGAAACTGATCTCAGTTTAAAGTTCAAAACTGAACTCGGTGTCGAACTTTGAAACTGAGATCAGTTTCGAACTTTGAAACCGAGATCAGTTTCGAACTTTGAAACTGAGATCAGTTTCGACCTTTGAAACTGAGATCAGTTTCGACCTTTGAAACTGAGATCAGTTTCGACCTTTGAAACTGAGATCAGTTTTGAACTTTGAAACTGAGATCAGTTTCGAACTTTGAAACTGAGATCAGCATCGGACTTCTGAAAGTGAGATCAGCGTCGGACTCTTGAAACTGAGATCAGCGTCGAACTTTGAAACTGAAAGACCTCACCGGTCACAGGGCTTGGCCATAGCCCTAAATTGTATATTCTATCACCTGTGTCTTTGGTATGCATGTGCCTTCAGAAAGCACAAAAGCATTTTAGGGCCAAAGGCACCATCCTGAGTTTAAGGGATCAGGAATCAGCCG
>NC_087209.1:7474612-7487112 GCF_015104395.2 Macrobrachium nipponense | reverse complement strand
TCTCTGGAACGTTTTTCTAGAAGTGCTGTTTTTCTCGAACGTTTTTCTGGAACTTGTTTTTCTGGATGTGTTGTTTTTCTCTAGAACGTTTTTAGGGAAGTGTTGCTTTTCTCCCAAACGTTTTTCTAAAAGTTGTTTTTTCTGGAAGTGTTTATCTCTCGAACGTTTTTCTGGAAGTATTGTTTTTCGGGAGTGTTGTTTTTCTCTGGAACGTTTTTCTAGGAATGTTGTTTATCTCTCGAACGTTATTCGGGAAGTGTTATTTTTCTCTCGAATGTTTTTCTGGAAATGTTTTTCTCATGAACGTTGTTCTGGAAATGTTTTTCTCTCGAATGTTGTTCTAGAAATGTTGTTTCTCTCTCGAATATTGTTCTGGAGGTGTTGTTTTTCTCGAACGTTTTTTGGGAATTGGTTTATTTCTCGAACGTGTTTCTGGAAGTGTTGTTTTTCTCTCCGAGTTTCTGCAAGTGTTGTTTTTCTCTGGGACGTTTTTCGGGAATTGTTTTTTTTCTCTTGAACGTTGTTCTGGAAGTGTGTTTTTCTCTCGAAACGTTTTTCGGGAATTTGTTTATTTCTTGAACGTTTTTCTGGGAGTGTTTTTTTTTTCTCTCGAACGATTTTCTGAACGAGTTGTTTTTTTCTAGAACGTTTTTTTTGGAAGTGTTGTTTTTCTCTCGAACGTTTTTCTAGTGTTGTTTTTCTCTCGAACGTTTTTCTGGAAGTGTTGGTTTTCTCTCGAACGTTTTTCTGGAAGTGTTGGTTTTCTCTAGAACGTTTTTCTGAAAAGTGTTTTTTTCTCTCTAACGTTGTTTTGGAAGTGTTTTTCTCTCGAACGTTTTCCTGGAAGTGTTGTTTTTCTCTCGAACGTTTTCCTGGAAGTGTTGTTTATCTCCTGAGCGTTTCTCTTCAAGTGGTTTATTTCTCTTGAAATGGTTTTCTGAACGTTTTCTCTCTTGAAATAATGCATTTTTTTCTCTCTCATATTCGTTATTATATGCGTCATCTTACTTTTTTCATCTCATTTCGTTGTATGTCGTTCATTGGCGCCTCTCTCTCTCTCTCTCTCTCTCTCTCTCTCGTATTCTTACTTGCATCTTGCTATCCACCCTATCCTATCTATTGACTTCCTGTGTGTATTTTGAATCATTTAACCTATTCGTTATAAAAGCTGTTCTCTCATCCGAATGTCGGGGGCTTACTCTCTTAGGGTCCGGAGGGGGGTGGGGGTCCAGGGGTGGGGGGGGGGATGGGGGGGGGGGGAATATAGGGGATGGGGTGGGGTAAAGGGGGGAGGGGAGATATCCGTTATCGAATCCCATCAGCCTTTTCGTTCTTTTCGCTCCCAAGGTCGACCACTTGGTTTCATTTTTGTTTCGTTTCTATCCTTTAATTTTTTTTATTATTTATTTATCGATTTATTATTTTTTTTACTGAAATCGAAAATTCTTGACCGCAAACTGCGGTAACCAGAAGGTGGACCCCTTATCAAAATGGCTGCTTGTTTCCTCAACCATTGCCTCTCTCTCTCTCTCTCTCTCTCTCTCTCTCATTGTTTCCCGTATGGATGGGGTGGGGTGGGTGGGGATAGTGCCGTCAGTGCACCTCATTCGGTGTAATGTAGGCATTACTTAAGATTCTTTGCAGCGTCCCTTCGGCCCTTAGCTGCAACCACTTTCATCCCTTTTACTGTACCTCCGTTCATATTCTCCTTCCATCTTACTGTCTTCTCTCCTAACAATAGTTTCATAGTGCTACTACTATGAGGTTTTCCTCCTGTTACACCTTTCAAACCTTTTCAATGTCAATTTCCGTTTCAATGCTGCATGGCCTTAGTTGCCCCAGTGCTTGGTGTAATGCCAAAAATCTGGTTTATAATTCGAGTGTATCTAATTGTAAAAATATTAAGTAAATGTAATACTCAAAAGAGATTGTTCAACTTTGAGACCCGAAATAATTAATAATTCAATTTGAATTAGGGGTTTGAAAATAATTCAGGTCAACTTTGAGGTTCATTGAGACCAATGTAATTCTGCTCAGCGTTGAAACCAAAGTCATTCGGTTTAAGTTGAAGAATCTAAAATAATGCACTTCATTTTGGGACTAAAATAATTCCGCTCATCTTTGCGACTCGAAAATAACTCAGGTCAATTTTGACTCCCGGAAATAATTTTAATTAACTAAATTATTGATTTCAAGTTTGAGGCGAAAATCTTTTAAATCGGTTTAACTTTGATATTCGAAAATAATTCAGATAACCTTTGATACTGGAATATAATTCAAATTTATTTCAGCTTGAGACTAAAAATAATTCTGTCATACTTTGAGACATTTAAAATAATTAGATTTAAACTTTTAGACTCTAAAATAACTCTGTCCAACTTTGATACTCGAAAATGATTCAGTTTCGAGACTAAAATAATTCAGTTCAACTTTGAGACACTTAAAATAATTCAGTTCAACTTTTACACTTTGACACTCGAAATAATTTAGTTCGAGGACTAAAATAATTCAGTTCAGCTTTGAGTTCAACTTTGTGACTCGAAAATAATTCAGTTAAAAATAATAGTTTATGTTTCTTACTTTTGACGTGAGTTTTCATGAAGACAAATTAATGACAGATAGAAACAATTCATAAAAAAACAGTATGCATAACTACATCTAAATAGAAACTAGAAATCTAGAGAGAGAGAGAGAGAGAGAGAGAGAGAGAGAGAGACCTTACCTTACAGACCTTACATCTTGTTCGGGTTGCCCCAGTCCCTCAGTGTGAGGCACCTCTAGTGTCTACCAGAGAGTTGCTAGTACATCTTCCGGTATATTTTGCATCTTCCAATCTTGGATGGTCTGGGATGCAGTTTTTTTTAGATATTTGTCGAGCTTATTCTTAAACACATCTACGCTCACTCCTGATATTCCTCAGATGAGCTGGCAACGCATTGAATAGACGCTGCATTATCGATGCGGTGCGTAAAGTGGATTAATGTCCTGTGTGCTTCCTTTTTTTTCCTGGTATAGTTTTGGGCACTATTAATCTACCTCTGCTTGCTCTTTCTGATATTTTTATTCCATGATATTTTCTGCTATTCCTTCTATCTGTTTCCATGCCTGAATTATCATGTAGCGTTCTCTTCTCCTTTCTAGACTATATAATTTTTAAGAATTGTAGTCTTTCCCAGTAGTCTAGGTCCTTAACTTCTTCTATTCTAGCTGTAAATGACCTTTGTACACTCTCTATTTGTGCAATATCCTTTTGATAGTGTGGGTACCATATCATATTGCAATATTCAAGTGGACTACGAACATATGTTTTATACAGCATAATCATGTGTTCAGCTTTTCTTGTTTTGAAGTGCCGTAACAACATTCCCATTTTTGCTTTACATTTTGCCACAGAGTTGCTATTTGATCATTGCATAACATGTTCCTATTCATCATCACACCAAGGTCTTTACTGCTTCCTTATTTGTGATGGTCTCATTATTAGGTCCCTTATATGCATATAGCTTTCTTTCTCTGTCTCCATAATTTATTGATTCAAATTTATCAGAGTTAAATACCATCCTATTTACCTCTGCCCAATCATATACTTTGTTAAGGTCTCTTTGTAGAGCGTTCCTATCTTCATCACAAGTAATTTCTCTACTTATTCTTGTGTCATCTGCGAAACTACTCACTACCGAATCTTTAACATTATTGTCTATGTCTTCAATCATATAACAACACCGTATTGCAGCTAACACCGTACCTTGCGGCACACCGGATATTACCTTGGCTTCATCCGATTTCTCGTCGGTTGCAATAACTATCTGTTTTCTGTTGTGTAAAAATTCTTTTAACCATCTTCCTACTTTATCCACGATATTGTGTTTTCTAATTTTCTTCGCTTAATATAATTATGGTCTACTTTATCAAAAGCTTTTGCAAAGTCTAAATAAACCACATCTGTTTCATTTCCGCTTTTCTATTTTTGAATATGTTTTCACGGTGGACTAACAGTTGGGTTTGTGTACTTTTTCCGGGTACGAAACCATGTTGCCTCCTTTATTAACAAATTATTTTTTATTAAATGTTTCATAATATTTTTCTTCATTACCCTTTCATACACTTTCATAATATGTGATGTTAGACTCACAGGCCTATAATTACTTGCCTCTAGTCTTGATCCACTTTTGAAAGTAGGGGTAATATATGCTAATTTGTGCTCATCATATATCTTGCCTGTATCTACACTTTGTCTTAATATATTGCAAGTTGGCTTTGCGATAGAATTGAACTACTTTCTTTAACAAATAGCAGGAATTCCATCAGGCCCTGCAGCAGCTCCATTTTTAATTTCATTAATAGCCTGCACAATATCAGCTTCATTAATATCTATGTCAGCTAAATATTCACTATTTTTCATCCCTTACTTTCTATACATTATCTTCATTATCTATTCTAGGGTGAATTCTCTCTTATATCGTTCTGCCAGTATGTTGCAAATTTCCTTTTTTTTCATTCGTTAATCTCCCTTCAATTCTCAGAGGGCCTATTTCTATTCTTCTTTTATTCATCTTCTTCGCATATGAGTATAATAGTTTTTTGGGGTTTTGCTTGATATTTAATAGGGTTTTTTCTTCCAAGTACCCGTTTTTTTTCATTTTCTTTTGATTGTATAATCTTTTTGTCTGCATTTTCTATCTTACTTTTTAGTTCTATAACTTTCCATGCAGTTTTTTTTTTCTTTTGCAAGACCTTTTTTTCCACTTTCTGATTTTCTGGAACAAAAGATCCTTCTGTCTCTTGGTATGCATGAATGATGTTTACTTTTTCTTCTTCGGTATATATTTTTCCACTATTATCTCCAATATTTTATATAATATCTCCGTATTTACCCTTATGTCATCACTTACGAAAATGTTATCCCAATCTTTGTTTAATTCTTCATTAATTTCTGACCACATTTTTATATTTTTACTGTAGAAGTTGTATTTTCCATATCCTTCCCACTTTTTCATTTCTTGCTTATCTCTATTTTCACTTGCTTTGGAATGAACTGTTAATTCTATGACATTATGGTCCTGAAATACTCGCATTATAAACTATTATTTCTTTAACATAATTCATCTCGTTCACAAATACTAGGTCTAAAGTATTTTCCTTTCTTGTTGGCAGGTGATTTATTTGTTGAATGTTGTATTCTAGTAGCATATCTAATAGCTTTTCAAATTGCCTCTTATCTTCTGCACTACTATTACTCTCTTTTTTATATGTATAAGTACAACCACAATCTCCTATTCGTCTTTCCATTCTACGAAAGGAAAGTTGAAAGTCACCAGATAGGAGATAGTCCAGTCCTTGTGATTTCTACATATATCATACCAATTTTTCAATTATTATGTCAAACTCTTTAGTATTAGGAGGTCTATATATTACTATGGTTTCATCAATTTTTCAGATTCAAATTCTACCGCTATTAGTTCACATTCTGAGTTACTATATTTCTCATATATTTTTCCTTGTTTTTTGTCTTTTTTCCCATATATTGCGGTTCCCCTTGATTCTATTTTTTTTCTATCTGATCTATAAGTTTGGAACCCTTTTATTTGATCATCATTCCCAGTCTCTTGGGAATACCAGGTTTCACTTATATTCATTATATATATTTTCTTTTCATTTTGGGGGGGGGGTTAGTTCTTCTAAGTACTCTATTTTTCTTTTTGAGTTACTCGTAACTAACCCTGCGATTCATCACTATGATGGGTTGCGTGTTTTCTCCTTCATTTAATACTGATAGTAATAAGGATTTTCCCATGTCTCTTTCCTGTTGTGGTATGTTGTTCTTTTTTTTCATTTCCAGAAATTCTGACATTAAAAATCCAACTTTTTCCATAATATTTGATCTTCCTTTCATCATAATTATTAATTTTGTGTCTGAATCTGCAATTTTCTCCGTTTCTGCAATATCCTCTTGCATAATAAATACAGTTATTATCTCTTGAGTAGAATTTCGGAGCTGATGCTTTGAAATTTTTTGCTGACACCTCTGCATATCTCATTGGTGGTTTGCTTTTCTCTCTTTTACCTGATATTTCTTGATTTCTCTCTTTATTTGTTTCTTTCTTATTTTGGGATGTTTTATTACTTGGTTGGTTATTTATTTGATTATGATTCATGGCTACAGGGTGCATATATTTGCATTTTTTTGTCGAACTTACATCCTTTTCCTTCTTTTAGGTTTTTACTATTTTTTGGATGCAGATCTCTGCAATCATCCCCATATCCTATCTCAAGTATGCACATTTACCATATATTTCATAGTTTTGACATATCTTAGGATGTTTGTAAGTAACATCTAATTTCTCCAATCTGCAATTCCCTCTTTTCAAAAGTTGCAGATTTTGTCTTTCTTGTCTATTTTTTCCTCTTTCCCGTCTTGTATAGATCTGGGTAGAGCCTCTTCGGGATTTGCTTTTCTGTTGTCATATCGTAATTTATTTCTTCGTAGGTATGCTGCTTTATTGCCTCATATGTAGTATCAATGAGTATCTCTGCATCCATACTTTTATCTGTTCTTTGTTTTCCTTATTTTTTTCTGTCATTTCATTTTTGTTTACTTCTCTTCCGTTTTCCTCTTCTTCTTTTTCTTCTTCTCTTCCTCTTCCTCTTCTTCTTCATCCTCAACTATTTGTACATTCAATCTTGATTTAATAACATTGTCTATCCATGATAGACATGTTGAACAAAAAATTCTTGTATCTTTTCTCAAATCTTGTATTACCTCAGCACACTGTGGATGGGTCGGAATGTTGCATGCAGCACATTTTCTGATTAGGTTTTGTGGATTGACTATGCTATACCAAACCTTACACAGTTTGCATGCTTTTGGCATTCTTTTTCCTAATGCAATCAATTAGTATATTCACAAGATTTACCTTATTCATTTTCTTTGTCGGAATATGTTGGTTTATGTATATTTTCTTTATGAGTCTCTTGACCACTTGGATTTTATTTGGAACTTCTTCAATTATTTTCAAGATGTTTTCATTAGATTTGTTCCAGTTTGAAGGATTATATCCTTCTATATATCTAGAATGCTTTGTATCTTTTTGGTTAGGGACTGTTGCTGAGAATCATAGATGAGAAATGCCAGTTCCCTTCCTGCTACCTCATCGTATTGTGAATCTGCTAAGCACGCCAAATTACGCCACCTTTTCCCGCAGTTGGAACTTACTGCCATCTTGTTCTGATTTATAGTATTACACTTGATAAACTAACTTAGAGACGCTTTATCCTACTATTTTCACACTAATCTTATCACCGATAGTTCACGAACACTTCTAGATATTTCTCAAATTCTAGTCGTATGTTAAACTTGTGATATCTGTTGATTATTGTGACTTTCACGCGGGGTACGTCTCACCAAGCAAGATGAGAGAGAGAGAGAGAGAGAGAGAGAGACGCTAACTGAGGTTAAAACTTGCAAGGTCAACTTGTGGTCAACCTCGGTCTGAAAGATATTCGATGAACGAGAAATTTAATGAGAGGAGAGGAGGGGAGAGAAAGATCGGAGGCGTTCGCTGTAGCATAGGGTTCCTCCTCCTGCACTGCACTCTCTCTCTCTCTCTCTCTCTCTCTCTCTCTCTCTCTCTCTCATCTCTCTCTCTTTCTCGTTTTTCCTGTCGTTATCATGAATTCCTACCCACTTTGAAAATTTGGAATCTGTCTTTTCGTCTATTTAATTCTCTCTCTCTCTCTCTCTCTTCTCTCTCTTCTCCTCAATCTCGTCTCCTCTCGGCCTCTCTCTCTCTCTCGCTTTTCCTGTCGTTAAATTCCTACTTTGAAAAATTTGGGATCTGTCTTTTCGTCTATTTAATTTCTCTCTCTCTCTCTCTCTCTCTCTCCTCTCTCTCTCTCTCTCTCTCGTTTTTTTTTCCTGTCGTTATCATGAAATTCCTACCCTCCTTTGATTTGAATCTGTATCTTTTCGTCCATTTAATCTAAATCATGAAATCTACTCTGATGATCTGTATGCGTCATTTATCTCTCTCTCTCTCTCTCTCTCTCTCTCTCTCGATAATGCAAGGTTTATATACTGATACAGTATACAAACCTGACTTTATGGTAATTCATGTTAATTAGGTAAAAAGGTATTAATTTTTTATTTGTTGCCATGTAAATACCAGCCATATTTTTTTGCGTTCGTTTCCTCCTTGGAATTGTCTTAAAATTATTCGCTATTCCTTGTTTTATTAACTTGTTGATTTACTCTTTTTTAATAACTGATCTCTCTTTTCTGTATTTCCCTTTAGCTTTGTATGTTACTTCTTTAAAATGGACAACATTATGACAGTCTTTAGAAGCTGGAGTTTTCAAGTCAGGGGCTCCTTTTTATTTTTGTGGGATTGTTCCAAATGAACAGGGTTCGTCTTCTGAATAATAATAATAATAATAATAATAATAATATAATAATAATAATAATAATATAATAATATAATAAAAGTAAAAATATTAATAATAATATAATAATAATATTTAACCGTATGTAACTTCCTCCGCCTCGTTGTTGTTGTTGTTGTTCGTCTTCTTCGTCTTCTTCTTTTCTTCTTCTTCTTCTCCTTCTTCTTCTCGTTCTTCGTCTTCTTCATTCTTCTTCTTCTTCCTTCTTCTTCTCTCCTCCTTCTTCTTTTTTTTTCTTCCTTCTTCTTCTTCTTCTCTCCTCCTCCTCCTTCTTCTTTTCTTCCCTTCTCTTCTTCCGTCTTCTTCTTCTTCTCCAATCTTCTTCTTCTTCTTCTTCTTCTTCTTCTTCTCCTCCTCCTTCTTCTTTTTCTTCTCCTTCTTCTTCGTCTTCTTCCCTTATTCTTCTTCTTCTTCTTCTCCTTCTTCTTCTTCTTCTTCTTCTTCTTCTTCTTCTTCTTCTCTTCTTCTTCGTCTTCTTCTTCTCCTTCTTCTTCTTCTTCCTCTTCTTCTTCTTCCTCTTCTTCTCCCCTTATTCTTCTTCTTCTCTTCGTCGTCTTCTCCTTCTTCTCCTTCTTCTTCTTCTCCTTCTCCTTCTTCTCCTCCTTCTTCTTCTTCATTCATTCATAGTCTTATGTATTCCGCGCCCATAATCCCCTTGTCAGTGATCCATATTCTTTTAATTTCATTATCTTGTCTGTGTCTACTTTCTAATCTTTGTTATTCCTTTGTGACTGTATAATGACTCTGCATCTCTCTTATCTGCGATGTAGCTATGTAATGGTTCCGCTTACCTTGTCGTCTGTGTCTCTTAAATGTACAGAGGCTGGAATGTACAAGTCAGAGAGAGAGAGAGAGAGAGAGAGAGAGAGAGAGAGAGAGAAGAGTTTGCTGTTTTTTTTAAAGAAGAGCAAGACGAAACATTATGGTGAAAGCTGTGTGAACTGAAAGATAGATGTAATGGAATAGGAGAGAGAGAGAGAGGAGAGAGAGAGAGAGAGAGAGAGAGAGAGAGATAAATATACTGTATGGAGAAGGGTCTCTTGAGATAGGATTTTGCGAGGACGGTGTGGAAAAATGGAATGCAGCCATTCTTAGGACGATTCTTTTCCCCAGATTCCACAACAATCAAATGGGAGGAACTTGGACAGCAACCAACCCACAGTTATCCCAACCTACAACAGAGTGTGGGAAAATGAACAGCAAATTCATAGTTATCCCAATTGCTTTCCACATTTGTCAACAGCAAAGTTTGGATAGACACAGTTATCGTAATTATCACTGATGGTTTTGTGGGAAAGTGACGCTTTTGAAAGTCCTTTCCACAAAAAAGTGGGAAATTGATACTTTTGAAAGTCCTTCCAAAAGAAAATTGAGAATATTGACACTTTTGAAAGTCCTTTCCAAAAGAAAAAAATTTGAAAATTGACACTTTTTTGAAAGTCCTTTTCAAGAAAAGTGGATAATTGACCTTTGAAAAGTCCTTAAAAAAAGCGGGTGGTGGTTCGAAAGTCTTGTCCAAACCAAAACAAAAGTGAAAAAATCGATACTTTTGAAAGTCCTTCCCAAAAGAAAAGTGGGAAAATTGACACTTTTGAAAGTCCTTTCCAAAGAGAATGGGAAAATTTAACACTTTTGAAAGTCCTTTCCAAAAGAAAAAAAAATGTGAAAATTGACACTTTTGAAAGCCCTTTCACTGGTAGTAGCCAAGACGTGGGAATCACCAATGGAGAGTTTCTGCGAATTTCCCCTTCTGCCTTTTAATTCACTGAGGTCCTCGACCTTCTTTTTCCTTTTCAGTTCTTGCCATTGTATCCACATCGTGTTCGTTTGTTCCTGTTCCTGCATTCCGTTTTAGTTTGTTTATTTCTTATCTTTATGTTTAGCTACAGCTGATTGACAGTCCACTTAGTCAGTCAGGTCCTTGACAGATTCACTTGCATCTCATTTAGTCCCAGTTAGTTATGTCCATCTCCATCTCATTAACTCGTCCTCAGGTTCTTTTACACCTCATTACTATAAAAAAAAGGTGTTCTTGCAGCTCACGTCACCTCAGTTTTAGTCCTTGTCCTCATTTCAGCTCATTTAACTCTTGTCCTTGCGTCCTACTCATGTTCTTAACGATCGTCTTGCTTGCGTCCTCCTTCAAGGGGTAGTGAGATCTTGTCACTGCGTCCTGGTCATTTCGAGCTGGCCTGGCCAAAGGAAAGGGTTCGTTATTATTATTATTATTATTATTATTATTATTATTATTATTATTATTATTATTATTATTATTATTTCTGAAGTAAACTCACAGCAAATAACCAAAAGGTTACTGTATTTTTGTCCAGCTTCCAGGGCCGTGATGTGAAATACCCGTACAGAGAGAGAGAGAGAGAGAGAGAGAGAGAGAGAGAGAGAGAGAGAAGAGAGAGAGAAGAGAGAGAGAGAGAGAGAGAGAGAGAAAATGAAACGTAAGGGTTATTAAGTGAATATTTGATCGTCAGATATCGAAATTAACACTCCAAGATGAATTAGGAGAGGGGATTGTGCCTTTGAACAGAGGATTATTCTGGTCTAAGGACTCTGAAAGCCCAAAGTCGAGAACATTCTTATTCTGCTCTCTCTCTCTCTCTCTCTCTCTCTCTCTCTCTCTCTCTCTCTCTCTCTCTCTCTCATTAAGTCCATTAAATTAAGGTGAATATAGAGGAAATGAGTGACAAGGGTAAAATATAAGAACAGAAACTAATTACTGCCTGTTATAGCGAACTCCAGTTTTCTTAGTATGGACTTAAGTGCATCTCTTATTATAGTTTTGTGCAGGAAGCCTGAGCCGTTGCAAAGGATAATCCAATCTACCACTACTACTACTACTACTGTTGTAAATTTTTCCAAGGGCATGAGGATCCGAAGGACACGCTTTGGAATACCTCTTAGAAAAGGAGAGTCGTTCTCAACCTCCACACAAGACAATATTGACCTTGGCAGAAGTTGTGTCTGGCCTCTCCCGCTCTGTTCTTTCTAACCTGAGGGCATTTTGTATTTGGTTAGTTCGGTTAGCTGGGAAGGCTGCGTCTTAACATTGAATTTGTCGAGTTTTGCCAATTATTGTTCCGGTGGGTTGACAGTAGCGCAGGTGCTATCAGTGCTTGTTGAAATGTCTTTGATGACAGGTCATAATTACGAAAACCATGAAGTGGTTGAATTTCCCGACTCACATCACAAACTGGAATTAATCATTAGCCGTTGTATGTAAAAGGACTTAGTTTTATGTATTTTCTGTTTATTTTTAGTGCAGTTAACGTTATAAATGTTTGCACTTCCCATCTTTTGACGTATTTCTCGTGTCGCCTCGTATTGTCCATGTAAATTCTTGCATATGAATATTAAAAGTAATTCGTTTTGAATCCTCGAAAAACCAGCGGCGTATAATGTATTCAAATGCGACATATCCAAGAGCCCTTTATAGCTTTTGGTAGTATTTATAACTCCTTTTATTATTGGAAAATCCAGTCTTAAACTTTATACAAGTCCAAGCGACAGAGATTAAGAATCGTTGCTCATACTTCTGCTTTTATTGGCAAAAGCCGCGATCGTATCAGCCATTTGAGCGTAGGAGTGCGTCCGGGACGGAGGTGAGGCAGTGTATCGGTTAGTATTAGTAGTAGTAGTAGTATTAGTAGAAGGGGTATATGCCTTTGAAACGTGGACTATAGGCGGCTCCTTGAATGCAAATGAGGAAAGGACCTGCCTTCCTTAGGCGACTTCGGTCGAAGAAGAAGAGGAGGAATCGTATAATCGTATTATGGAAGACGCTCCTGACTTGGTCTCGTGCAGGGAACGTCTTCGTTGAAAGTATTGCACTGTTGCCAGAGAGAGAGAGAGAGAGAGAGAGAGAGAGATAGAAGGCTCTCTCAGTCTGTCTAGCAGGTGCGACAGGGACAGGAGGAAAAGGGTTGAAGAGAGGAGGGAGAGAAAGGAAAGGTGAGCGAGGGAAGGAAGAAGAAGAAGAAGGAGCAAGGGAGGGCGGGTCAGCCTAGCAGAAGCAGACCTGGTTACCCAAGAGAAAGGATGCCAGGCTC
>NC_087209.1:7457112-7472112 GCF_015104395.2 Macrobrachium nipponense | reverse complement strand
CTTACTCTGATTGTACGAACACAAGCTGAATTATTGAATACAAATAAACAAAGAACGTGTTAAAAATGTCTAAATGGGCAGTTTTCAGTATTTTATTATATATCTAAACATACATATATACATCTGACTTCACTTAGAGACATACGCAGCTAGAATTGCAATGGGATTCAATAAGACTTGAAATAAAAATAAAACAAATTTATATCCTTTAAAGCTTCCAGGATGTTCAGTCATTAAACTGCACCTGGAGAACTCACTGTAACCTTATACTGTTGCTTGCAGTCTGTGTATTGGAGAAGCTTGCATATTCCCCGTTGCTTGATGATGGCATATCTGTTTGATGCATTGGAATATTGGCACGTGACGTTGGTTGCTGTAAACTCTATTGACATGTGGTGATGAAAGCGCATTGCGGATTCTCTCTCTCTCTCTCTCTCTCTCTCGCCAATACAGTCTTGTAATCATATTTTGTATCTTAATGGTCCGGTTAAAGCAGGAGTAGTAATCTTCTCTCTCTCTCTCTCTCTCTCTCTCTCTCTCTCTCTCTCTCTCTCTCTCTCTCTCGCCTATAAAATCTTGTAAGAATATTGTATATGTTAATGGTCCGGTTAAAATAGTAGTAGTAATTCTCTCTCTCTCTCTCTCTCTCTCTCTCTCTCTCTCTCTCTCTCCAATACAATTTTGTAAGGATATTTTGTATCTTAATCTCAATGGTACGGTTAAAGCAGGAGTAGTAATCTCTCTCTCTCTCTCTCTCTCTCTCTCTCTCTCTCTCTCTCTCTCTCTCTCGCCAATACAATCTTGTAAGGATATTTTACATTGTAATGGTCCGGTTAAAAAGATAGTAGTAATATCTCTCTCTCTCTCTCTCTCTCTCTCTCTCTCTCTCTCTCTCTCTCTTTCCAAATTAAATCCAGGTTACCCCATCTCTACCCAATTTGAATCCTGGTTGCTTCTCTCTCTCTCCAGTGAGAAGTAAGATTTTAACACAAATATTATGTGTTGTGAAGAAATCATTGAATCTCTGTATGAACCTGTTAGCATGATAAATATAAGTTATTCATAAAGTTTTAGCATATTATTTTTGGAAATTTGCATATCCCCCAGTTCCATAAATACAAAATGTCTGGCTTCCTCATTACCTGCGTAAATGTTTGCAAATACACTTCAGAAAAGAATCATATCAACCGGTATTAGAATGACTCCTGCCTCTGTTACAGCCACAGTCCGCTGCAAGGGTTGAATACCCTCCCTCACGTTAGGCCTAAGAAAGCCTATTCAGAGGTCTCGAAGTGTTTTTGTGTTTGTGCCTATTAGGAGAGCCTACCTTCACTTTCTTCCTGTATAATCCGTTTTGTTTGTTTTCCATTTACATCGTGTTTCTTTTATGTATTTTTAATGTGATTCCCTTTTTCACTTTCTATATAATCCGTTTTGTTTGTTTTCCATTCATATAGTTTTTCTTTTATGTATTTTTAATGTAATTCCTTTTTTCACTTTATTTCTGTATAATCCGTTTTGTTTGTTTTCCATTTATATCTTTTTATTTTATTATTTTTAATGTAATTCCTTTTTAAACTGCAGTATAAAACGTACATTGTTATGTGATGATTTAGTTTTTTATTAAGAAGTTTGATTTCATCCAGGAATTAATCTGTTGAATCCACTACTGGTTGCAGAATAAGGTCACAGAACAGTAGCCGCCTTTCGAAGCAGAAAGATGCTAGTTTTATCACACTTGTGTAAGAATGGTAATGGGGCTTATGCAACAAAATTGAACAGAGATTTTGTAAACGATGGTTGGAATGTCCGAGCTTATTGTTTAGCCAACTCTCCTTTACGGAAGGGAAGTGTTGTTGTTGGAAACGATTGAAAGAAAACGGGGTGAAGCTGTTGAGATGACCTGTTTACGTGGTAAACAGTAAGAAGAATGGAAAGGGTGAAAAATGTGGAGATATTTAGAATTGGTAGGAAAGTCAGCTCTGGTGAAAGGACGGACCACAATATTTTGAGATGGTTTGGGCATTTGCAAAGAGTGGTTGATGGATAGGTAAGTGAAGTAAAAGGATGGGATAGATGGAATAAAAGTGGTGTTGAGAGGAAAGGACAACCATATACAGGAAAACAAGAATGCAAGAATGTGTGGTAAATCGCATACTATGTTTTAGCAGTGTTTGACGCTATGGTCATGAATTTTCTCTGTTATGTACAAACTGGCCAACGTTATGAAATACTGATAGCTAATAATTGTTTTATACTTATTCAGAGAGTGAAAACCATAAATCTTTTTTGGTTGGTGTTAATGTTATCGGTAATATGCCTTTATTTGCAACCAGGTTCATAAAATGGGACAGTGGTGTTTTATCTTATTTTGTTTAACTTATTTTTTTATTTTTTACTTTTTTTTTTTTTGCATCCAAAAACGTCTTGCTTAAGCAGACAACACCCAGATTTAACTAGTCATACGATTAGTCACACAAGGAGCAGCGAAGTTAGATTACTCGAGCTTACCTATATATATATATATATATATATATATATATATAATATATATATATATATATATATATATATATATTATATATATATATATATATAATATATATATATATATATATATATATCATAGATTCATTATGTACTAGGCCGGCCTTTGAAATGCATTATCTCTCTCATGATTATTTATCATTTCCTTTGAAAAGGACTAAAGAAAAGCTCTCTGGTGGATTCAGGCGAAATCTTTCGGGTTTTTTTTATCGGAATCTCTCTCTGTATTAGTTTTGTACCTGAACACTTTTGATTTGTCCCTTCAGGCAAGACATTTTTGTCCAGGTTGTTATTTGGTAAGAAAAGTGGATGTAGGTTTATGAAACTTTTGGCGAATATGCAAATTTGGGAATTCCCGTTGATATCTCTCTTTCCTCTCCTCCCTCTCCTCTCTTCTCTCTTTCTTTCTCTTTTTCCTTTCGTAAATTATTATTTCTTCTCCTTCCTCTCTCTCTCTCTCTTTCTTTCTCTTTCTTTCGTATTTATGACATACCTATTTCATTTTTCTGATCATTGGAATCCTGTATTCTCTCTCTCTCTCTCTCTCTCTATCTCTCTTCTTCTTTCTCTCATCTCTCTCTCTCTCGTTCGTTATTATGAAATTACTATCCATTTCTGATTATTTGAAATCTGTATTCGCCTCTCTCTCTCTCTCTCTCTCTCTCTCTCTCTCTCTTTTCCTTTCGTATTATGAAATTACAATCCATTTCTAAAAATGTGTAATCCTGTAGTTCGTTTGTTTCTCTCCTCTCTCTCTCCTCTCTCTCTCATCTCGCTATCTCTCTTCTCCTATCCTCTCCTAATCTTTCTTTCCCTCTCTCTCCATCTCTCTTTCATTTCGCCGGCCGGCTAGACGTCGGGGATCGTGCTTGCGTTGTTAACTAAGGTCACAATGGCTAAAGGATTCAGGTTTTTCTCTCTCTTTGTCTCGGGAGGAGTAGAAGGAAGAAGTCCTAGACGTCCTACAGGACAGCGAAAGGAGGAGGATCAGATTAGGCGTTTTTTGTCTGAAGACTTTTTTTTTTTTTTAATTTAATTTTATTTTTATTTTTTATCTTTTTTTTTATACTGATGACCTGTTGCAGATAAAGAGCTGCTTGATTAAACTGGATTATTATGTCTTATCTATGTATATGATGTACATATATACATAATATATATACATATATATATATATATATATATATATATATATATATATATATATATATAAGCCACAATAAGGTATATGACTGTATTTTTCAAAATACTTTTTTTTAATTGCAGGGAGCTTTCGACCGTTTTTTCACCCTGTTTTTTTGTATTTCGAAAAATACAGTCTCATATTGTGTCTTTTAACTGTATCTCCGGTCGCAATATATATATATATATATATATATATATATATATATATATATATATATATATATATATATATATAAAACAGGTTGGTTCACTGTTCCTGATTTAGTGACTTTATGAGGAAAGATACCATTAACCTTCGTTTTTCTGTGGCAGTAGAATGAACACCGCCGGCTTTTTGAGTTTATTACACGAAGTGTTTCTTTTATCAGAGTTATGTTAACTGTCTGGACATCTTCGCGAAGTGTATTTACACATGTGTCGCTTGTATCAACTTCAGCACAAAACTTCCTTTTGTGTCAAGAGTGTCTCTTATAACTTGTAATCAACTTCATTCGATGTAAGAGTTTCACTTATTATCAAAATTAAATCATGGGGAAAACAACTTGTCCCACCCCCCCCCAAAAAGCTCATTATCAGAATTAAAGAATTGCGAGGAAAAACTACTTTTTCCTTCCCCCCCCCCACCCCCCAAAACTCTTTAGTGACCCCACCCCCCCAAAAAAAAAAAAAAACAAAAAAAAAAACTTGTGACCATTTTGTTTTCCTAAGGTGAAAGCAAATGGATTTTTTTATATTATTTATTATTTTTTTTTTGTCGGACACGATGACCACTGGAAAGTTGAACAAAAAAGGTACCTTGGTGTTCGCACATGAATATATTATTAATCATTTTTTTTATGATCCTGTGATATGTTTGGCGAGGTAGGCCTAACGTGGAAGTCGCGCCTACGTCATGGTAGTCGCGACAAGAAGAAGGTTTTGTGATGTTCGTGTTGGTACTTGTAGTAGTAATAGTATAGTAATGGAGAACTGAATAATCTTTCTTTGGTAGTCAGAATTTAGTCTTAAGACCAAGATCGAATTAGGACAGTGTGGAATATAGATATATATATATATATATATATATATATATATATATATAGATAATATTATATATATATATATATATATAATATATATATAGCTTGATGATAAATAATAATGCCAAGACAGAAAGAACGTTCTTTATTTTACGAGCTTTCGAGGTTTAAAACGTCATCTTCAGGCTGAAAAATGACAAGGATGAGAAATCACTAAAAATTTCATTAAAATGAATTGTCTTAATAAAAGCTTCAGTAAAACAAAATAAAAAACGAATATCACATTGAAACTAAAAAATTACGAAAAAACTAACTAAAACAAACGCAATAATATATATATATATATATATATATATATATTATATATATATATGTATATATATATAATCTATATATATATATATTCAATGTAGCACGAAAGTCCACGTGCTTGAGAATATCATAAAATCCACGTATACGATGGCGAGTGAAAACCGGGACTTGGAACAATATATAAGTTAATATTGATATATTTAATTTGAGTATTTTTTAAAAATAAAGTTCATATAAAACTTCGTCTCCATTTTACCTGGACAATTGGACTTACTTCGGTTATACTTCTAGCAACACAAATACACACACACACACAAATTACATTATGTATGTGTTACTGAAATTGTAACAGAATGTAGTTCAACTGAGCAAATAAAAGTAAAAGTAAAATGGACCCTAAGTTTCGTCTGTACCGTTTTAAATATTAAAAAAAACAAATAAATTAAATATTCTAATCACCTTGAACCGTTAACCTTCTCTTTTAGATAATAAGAAAATAAATATATAAATGAAATGAATATTCTGATCACCTCCTTGAACCGTTAACCTTCTCTTTTAGATAATAAGAAAATAAATATATAAATGAAATGAATATTCTGATCACCTCCTTGAACCGTTAACCTTCTCTTTTAGATAATAAGAAAATAAATATATAAATGAAATGAATATTCTGATCACCTCCTTGAACCGTTAACCTTCTCTTTTAGATAATAAGAAAATAAATATATAAATGAAATGAATATTCTGATCACCTCCTTGAACCGTTAACCTTCTCTTTTAGATAATAAGAAAATAAATATATAAATGAAATGAATATTCTGATCACCTCCTTGAACCGTTAACCTTCTCGCAATTAATGACAAAAATAAACACACACACACAAACTCATTAATATACGAAATGAGACATAAATGTGTTTAGAAACTAACTGGCCAGCCCTAGGAGAGTTAATATTAACTCAGTGGACTGGTTAAACTAGAAAAAAAAAGACAACTAACTTATGTTCATGACCTGTTCGGCCACTGATATATAGCTAATAGTTTATCACTCTAGCGACACCATAATAAGAAACCTATTAATCAGCCATCCACTGGAATACAGTGAAAGTTCCTTGGTCCTTGGCGTCCAAGAACGGGCAGCCATCCTGCCTGGCCATATAAGAGCTGCAGATGGGGAGATTGTATATAAATACTGTATGTGATTGTAACGTCTCCAGCGAGGAGGCTGCTGGAGGCTTCCTTTGTGATGTCGCAAAGGGCCCTGTTCTGTTTCTTGTTTATTTATCGCTTACTCGGGGAGTAAGCCTACAAACTGTTGTTGTTGTTGTTGTTGTAGGGGAGTAGGAAAGGTCCGTGGAAGAGCCTAAAAAGGTCGAGTTCAAGATACAGGAATTTTAGGAGAGGATATTTATGATTTATTTATTAGAATGAAAATGCAAGAAATAAATAATATGGGTGTTAAACAGTACAGAAAATATAGCATATTTATTTTAACATTCATTGTTGAAAGGACTCGCTATTTGATTGTAGAATTTAGCACGCCCCCCGACTAAGTTAGAGGTCGGATCACGCCTTGTTTTTCTTCGGCTTTCTCACGTAGGGCAAAATTTCCCTAATGGAAAATGGTAAGAATAACCTTGGTTTGTCTGTGCACAAGTGCGCTAGTGCGCGTGCGTAATGCGGATGTAGGCAGACTCAGATGTAGTCAGAAGTTTTTATGTTTTTTGCAAGAGTTTTTTTAATGAAATATCACTTGTTTGAAGTTGTTTATCATTGAGCCATAAAAAAAGGCCAGTTTATGAGATACAGATTGCCAACAACAACCTTTTATCAAGCTATCCATTGAACCAGCATCAATTTTCTACATGAGCTTAAAAATACCGATTTCTGATTTTTTTATTCTAATTACTCTGAAGATTCTCTCTCTCTCTCTCTCTCTCTCTCTCTCTCTCTCTCTCTCTCTCAGCAAGATTGCCAAAAACAACCTTTTATCAAGCTATCTATTGAACCAGCATCAATATTCTACATGAGCTTAAAAATACCGAATTGGTTTTTTTTTTATTCAGATTACTCAGAAGATTTCTCTCTCTCTCTCTCTCTCTCTCTCTCTCTCTCTCTCTCTCTCTCTCTCTCTCTCTCTCTGAGCAAGATCGACACATCACGGACGTTAAAAAATAGTTGTGTGAATTTGAAGCGACCTTGAGTGACGTCATATGCGAAAATGAGATGATAATCTAATTCCAGAAGCCGTGATCAAGATCCAGAAAGTCCAGAAAAGCAAGCAATCTGCAAAACAATTTTGGATTCCAGCAGCGCGTCCTCCTCATTACCACATTAGAGCAGATCCCAAAAACGGGAGAGCTAGGATTATAGTATAGTTCGACTTTGGTCACATATTGTAATCAGACATCGCGAGTCCAGTTGGAGTCCTTTACTTACAAGTTAAACAAACCCGGATGCGACGAGGAATCCTTTCGTCGAATCCTTCTCCGTGATGCGTCCTTTGATTTCAGTGCCCTTTGTGTTGGCCAAAAGGACGTTTTTAGAGATTGCGTTGCGGACCTTATGAAGTCTGGGACGTTCGGTTTTGCCAAGTTAGGCTAACGTATCCCCCTGGGGTGCCCGAATGAAAAGTGAATTCGTAGGATAATTTTATTTGCTTTCAGCAGTGTCATTACGAGGTTGGGGCAGGTGGTTGGTATGTGGGTGGGTAGGAGATGGGTAGTGGGACGTAATGGTAAGATATTCATGAACAAAAATTCATTATTATATTAAGAAGTCAGGTATTGTAGTGCTGAAATGGAAGTTTACTTACTCTCTGTTCCCGTTTCTTTACGTGCCCGAAGTTAGATCATCCTGAATATCTTGAGCTGCTCCGATGTGTCAAGTGTCAAGAATGTTTGTGGAAATGTTTGTGTGTAGATCAAGGAAATCTTTGCGAATTCTGTTTATCTTCAGGAAATTAGCTATTCAGAAGGCCTTCCAAGTCAGATAATACCAATTGATAGATTTTTAACTCCTTCTGTAGCTTAGAAACTCAAACTTAAGATTATCATTAACATTCTTTTAAAAACAAAAATATATTTTTAAACCTTAGCAAATCCTGTTTATCTTCAGGAAAATAGCTATTCAGAAGACCTTCTAAGTCGGATAATACAAATCGAGAGACGTTTAACTCCTTCTGTAGCTTAGAAACCCAAACTTATGATTACCATTACCATTCTTTTAAAAACAGATTGGTATTGTCTCGTGTTCCCAGGCAGAATTCCTTCATTTACCCGTATATGAAATTTTAACATTTTTTTTTCCCCCGTGATGTATGACCACACCTGAGATTAACCCTTGGGAACGAAGTGAAAGTAAAAGGAAATGCGCCTCAGGTATTCCAGGCTGACCGAATTTGGAAACCTGAGATCGTTGGGACAAAAGCATTTACAAGAAGCATAATAGGATTCCTGTCATTATAAAGCAATTGTCTTGTTGAAAGGGCTCCTTCAAAGGTGCTTAATTAAGCTCCCTCTGTAAAACGTTCTTTGTATTTTACACAGGATGTCCTTGCAGAAATATTTCTCTCGACATTTCTACAGAACTTCGTGAGATTCTCGAGAACTCGGCCCACTGAGCAGCGACCGTCACTAATGAAACATTTGAATAAGCAACTGCAAAAGCATTTTTTAAAAAGGTTCTCAAGAAATATCAAGGCGGCTAAATGACTTAGGCAGCAGTGCGTGATTCCATTTGTGGAATGATTCTTCGGCTGTAGAGACTCGAAGGATGTTTGTTTACGTTTCTTGGGCTTCCGTGGGAGATGCAACTTTTGGTGGAATTCGAGAGTAGGAGGAAGGGAAAGGTATTTCTCTCATCTTCTCCTTGAAATTCTTACTGTGAATACATAATGAGCTAATTAAATTCTCTCTCTCTCTCTCTCTTCTCTCTCTCTCTCTCTCCTCTCTCTCTCTATCTCATCTTCCTCTCTCTCTTCTCTCTCTCTCTCTCTCTCTCTCGGGAAAGTCTTTGTATAACCACACGAATAACAGACTTATCAACAAGATATGTAGAATGTCATTGTATGTAAATAGTTTACCAACAGACCTTCTCATTGATCTTATTATTTAATATCAAATATTTAATATATTTACTATATATATAGATATATATATAATAAATTGTAATATATATATAATATATATATATATATATATATATATATGATATATATATATATATAATGTGTGTGTGTGTGTCTGTGTGTCTGTGAATCAGTTGTCAAGGTGCCTAGTATTCTTTGTTGAGAAAAGTCCTGCGATTCGAAACCAAATCTTATTCTTCTTCCCGAGGGAGATTTCATCATCTTGATAAACAAACAGGTTTTGAAACTGATTCGCATATCGATAAAAGGCTTATTTTTAAAACGAAAACGATATGTACAAGCTCGGTATTCCTTTACGTTTTCGTTCTATCTTGTATATTTTTGTAAAAAAAAAATTCGATTCGTATTGATGGTTGTTCGAGCCATAGAATGTAACTTTATCCCCAGTCTGGTGGCGCTGGAAAGGTTTTATATCGAATCGTATTGCCTGAGTATTTCCTTAATCTTTTGTGTAAGTCAAGAAGCAGCCTTGTCATGAGTAAATCTTAAATCATTTTAACTTAGAATAAGTGTAATTTGGTTAAGTTTTAGCTGCATTTATAAATATTTTTGTTCAAGGTCAACAGCTGATGCCAGCATTTTGGTGTAAACATTTTCAGAAAATGAATTTCATTTATTTTCATTAAAGGTATTTAGTTTATTTTCAGAAACTGTATTTCGTTTATTCAGAAAAGATGTGCTTTTATTTTCAGAAAATGTATTCAGTTTTTTTTTCAGAATATGTATTCAGTTATTTTCAGAAAATGTATTAAGTTATTTTCAGAAAATGTATTTAATTTTTTTCTCAGATAATGTATTTGTTATTTTCAGAAAATGTATTCAGTTATTTTCAGAAAATTATTCAGTTATTTTCAGAAAATTTATTATTTTCACGAAATGTAATCAGTTATTTTCACAAAATATATTAAGTTATTTTCAGAAAATGTATTCAGTTATTTTCAGAAAATTATTCAGTTATTTTCAGAAAATTTATTATTTTCAGGAAATGTATTCAGTTATTTTCACAAAATATATTAGTTCAGAAAATGTATTTAGTTATTTTCAGAAAATATATTTCGTTTATTCAGAAAATATATTCTTTCATTTTCAGAAAGTGTATTCAGTTATTTTCAGAGAATGTATTCGTTTGTTCAGGAAATGCATTGGCTAATTCAGGAAATATATTCGGTTATTTTCAGAAAATGCATTTGATTTTATTTTTATCACTGTGTATAAACATTTTTTCGTTTCAATTGTGTCAGAAGAACGTATTCGTCCTTATTTTCAGAAAATACATTTGATTTATTTTCATAAAATATATTCGTTAATTGTGTCAGAAACGTATTCGTCTATTTTCAGAAAATGGATTTAATTTATTTTCAGGAAATGTCTTTCGTTCATCTTCAGAACTTATATTTCATCTGTTTTAAAAAAACATAGTTTATTTTCAGACCGTATTTTAGTTTATTTTCAGATTTATTTCGTTTATTTTCAGAAAACGTTAATAATCTTCATCTTCTGAAATCGTATGTAGCTTATTTTCAGAAAATGAATTCCGTTTATTTTCAGAAAGTGAAATTTCGATAATGTTCAGAAAATTAATTTCATTTACTTTATTATTAGAAAATTAATTTCGTTTATTTTCAGAAAATTGATTTGGGTTTTTTTTCAGAAAATTAATTTCGTTTATTTTCTGAAAATTAATTTAATTTATTTTCAGAAAAGTAATTTTATTTTCAGAAAATAATTTCCGTTAATTTTCAGAAAATTTATTTCGTTTGATTTTTTTTTCAGAATACTAATTTCATTTATTTTCAGAAAATTGACTTCGTTTTTTTTCAGAAAATTGATTTTATTTTATTTTCAGAATATTAATTTGGTTTATTTTCAGAAAATTAATTTCGTTAATTTTCTGAAAATTAATTTCGTTTACTTTCAGAAAATGAATTTTGTTTTATTTTCAGAAAATTAATTTAATTTAATTTCAGAAAAATAATTTTGTTTATTTTATCATCAGAAAATAATTTTGTTTATTTTATCATCAGAAAATTAATTTCGTATATTTTCTGAAAGTTAATTTCTTTTATTTTATTTCCAGAAGATTAATTTCGTTTATTTTCGGAAAATGAATTTCGTTCATCAGAAAATATCTCCCGTTTATTTGCAGTGAATGTATGCCTCTATTTTCAGATAATGCATTTCCGCATATCGCAATGACACTTAACGTTAGTTCTTTCTTTGTCCATACAGATGTAGTACTGGCTTTGAGAGTAACCGAAAACGCCTACGAAACTTATGGCTGAGAGAAACAGCTGACAGTCACCTGGCCTTCAGAAACCAGCAGGTAAGTCGAGGAGGCTGTGCTCTTCTTTGGATCTAAATAAAGGAATGTAACATTAGTTGTCCCCATGAAATCCTGTGAAGTGGACGTTTGGATTCAACTCGGAATGCGAGGATTGCAATAAAACTATTTTGGTTCCTGGGATCGTGTAGGGTAAGTTCCGATAAGGATCTACGATATTAAGGTGAGAAGAGGCAGAGAAAAAGTGTGTGGAAAGAATAGACGAATAAGAATAGAAGAATAGGGTAAGAATAGATGGGGAACAAATAGTTGGGTAAAAATAGACAAAGGAAAAGAATGAAATATGTTATTGTAAGAGATGGAGAAAAAATGTTTGGGTAAAAATAGACAAAGGAAAAGAATGAAATATCTTAGGGTAAGAAGCGATGGAGAAAAAAATAGTTGGGTAGAAATAGACATAAGGAAAATATTAAGGTAAGAATAGATGAAGGAGAAAAAATAGTAGGGTAAGAATAGACTAAGAAGAAAAAGGGTAGGATAAGAATAGATGAAGAAGAAAAATATTAAGGTAAGAATAGACGAAGAAAAAAAAATAGAGGGTAAGAAAATACACAGAAGAAAAATGGTAGGATAAGAATAAATAAAATAAAAAAAATGGTAGGGTAAGAATAGACGAAGAAAAAATTTAGGGTAAGAATAGATGAGAAATGTTAAGAGTAAGAATGGATAAAGGGGAGAAATATTAAGGTAAGAATAGGTAAAGGGGAGGAATATTTTGGCAAGAATAGACACAGGGGAGAGTTTAGCCATTGAAACCACTTTAGGATTATAATGCAACAAGCGCCCCAGTGGCGAGATCGGTATGGTGTCGGCCTGCCACCGCGGTGGCCGCGAGTTCGATTCTCGGGCATTCCATTGAGGGGCGAGAGATGTGTATTTCTGGTGATAGAAGTTCATCTCTCTCGACGTGGTTCGGAAGTCACGTAAAGCCGTTGGACCCGTTGCTGAATGACCACTGGTTCCATGCAACGTCAAAAACACCATACAAACAAGCAAACAAACAATTAACAGAGGCTAAAGGGTGTCCTTATAGAGAGAGAGAGAGAGAGAGTAATCCCAAAATCGTGATGCAGTTTCAACTTATGCGAAAGCTAATGAAAACTGTATCTTCGGTTTTCTTGCCGATAATAGTACAGTACAGTTGAAATACAGTTCTGTCTGTACGACTGTCAGTATCAATAGGTCACTTCTGTATGCACGTGTCATATGGGTCTCTCTCTCTCTCTCTCTCTCTCTCTCTCTCTCTCTCTCTCTCTCTAAGTGAAGCAGCCTTGGTAACCATTCCTTGCTCCTTAGGGAAACCATTTTGAGAGAGAGAGAGAGACAGAGAGAGAGAGAGAGAGAGAGGAAAGGGCTGGTATTTCACCCCCTCCCATATATCTGCCGGCGACTCCTAGGATTACTGGAGTGAGTCTTTCATTACCTCCTCTCTCTCTCTCTCTCTCTCTCTCTCTCTCTCTCTCTCTCTCTCTCTCTCTCTCTCTCCCTGTTTCGCAAAAAGCCTTCCAGGTCGGTTTCGCTAAGGAGCAAGGAATGGTTGTCAAGGTCTGCTTCACCTGGAGAGAGAGAGAGAGAGAGAGAGAGAGAGAGAGAGAGAGAGAGTTACGGAAGTCCCACCGGATGAGGAATTAAGTCTTATTTATGGAATTGTTTCTTGATCTCAAGTGATTTGTTTTAGCTTGAGGTATTTGTTAAATGTTTTTACTATGGTATATTGACATAAGCTGTGCATCTAATGTCTAGGCCAATCCCTTACGACTCTCCTGATTGGCTGTTGATAAGCCAACCACAGGGCTGGAAACTCTCAGTCTCTCTCGAGAGTTCACGTAGGCAGGATGTAGTATATTCCACCTCTCCTGAGGGATACGTTTTTCAAAAGTATACCTCAGGAGAGGTGGAACATACATCCTACCTATGTGCACTCTCGAGAGAGACAGAGTTTCCAGTCCTGTGATTGGCTTATCAACAGCTAATCAGGAACTCTACTCTCTTTTTGTTTCTTCATTTCAACGAGAACCCCTAACAACAACGAAACCATCAGAGACATAACCTCACCCCCCTCTCCAACCGGCTCCTGGAAGCACCTTGGCCCTATGCAACAAAACCCCCAAAATAGCCTGCTAGAGCCGGCATTTCGGCTTTCCTGTCGCAATCGGGGGCATCATCACCGTGCCCGCAGGGCAGAAGAAGAGTTTTAGACTCGTTCACTCGAACCACAAACCCGTTTTCCAATGGTTTACCCGACGAAGCCCTACGATGAGGGGCACGCCGGTAGCCAGGTAGGTAATACTATGAGGGAATCCGTTGCCCGTTGCTATCTGAACTATTGAGTTGTTTGTTGCCTGTTATTCGGGATTAGTTTTGTTCTGCTTGTTAGTTGTTGTCATTGTTGTTGGTCATCTGTTCCAGAGGAGGTCAAAGATAGGAAGGTCAATCCGCTGACGTATATGTTTGTAACTTTAGAATCTTGCTTATTGGTTTGAAGTCTGCTTTTATAGGGAGTTTGATGGTAGACTGGTACACGTAACTATATTATATATACGGTGTTTTTTTTTCATGTAACTGTACTTTGCCATGTTTTCATGTGAAGTTTAATGTCAGACTGATAAAGGTAACTGCGTTACACGAAAGACGTGCATTTTGCCCCTGGAGTGTCACTTGAATTTATCTAACTTTTTAGCAGAATTGCAAACACTGCTTCAAATGAAAAAATACAGGGTGTCCACAAAGTCCCAGTACCATTCTGGGCAATAAATACTTGTAATGGTACCGGGACTTTAAGGACAACCTATACATTCAAGATTATGGTATTTTTCATTTGAAAATACATTCAAGATTATAGTATTTTTTATTTGAAAATATATGGAAGATTATAGTATTTTTCATTTGAAAATACATTGAAGATTATAGTATTTTTCATTTGAAAATACATTGAAGATTATAGGATTTTTCATTTGAAAATTCATTGAAGATTATAGTATTTTTCCTTTGGAAATACATTGAAGATTATAGGATTTTTCATTTGAAAATACATTGAAGATTATAGTATTTTTCCTTTGAAAATACATTGAAGATTATAGTATTTTTCATTTGAAAATACATTGAAGATTATAGTATTTTTCATTTGAAAATACGTTGAAGATTATAGTATTTTTCCTTTGAAAATACATTGAAGATTATAGTATTTTTTCTTTATTACTTGAAGATTATAGATTTTTCTTTGAAAATACATTGAAGATTATAGTATTTTTTCTTTTGATTTTTCATTGAAATACATTGAAGATTATAGTATTTTTCATTCGAAAATACATTGAAGATTATAGTATTTTTCATTTGAAAATACATTGAAGATTATAGTATTTTTCATTTGAAAATACATTGAAGATTATAGTATTTTTCATTTGAAAATACATTGAAGATTATAGTATTTTTCATTTGAAAATACAT
>NC_087209.1:7427112-7452112 GCF_015104395.2 Macrobrachium nipponense | reverse complement strand
AATACCGTCTGTGTTGTAGCTGTCCTGGTCCTAATTTCAACCAGCAGGAAATGACAGGTTTAAGACACAAAAACCCTTCGAGAAATTTCGTCTGAACTTTCGGTATATATTGCTTTGTGGTCATGTTAAATAATATAATGATAATAAAAATAGCTATCCGTTAGCTTCCCATACAGTAAAAGGAAGTGTTTAACTACTGTATATCATAATAATAATAATAATAATAATAATAATAATAATAATAATAATAATAATAATAATAATAATAATAATAATAATAATAATAATAATACCTAATAATAATAATAATGCCTCTTGCCAAGTGTCACGAATGTTTATAAGCTCAGATAGGTTAAAGTATGTTAGGTTAGAATAGTGGCTGTGTCATGTATACTTGAAGAGGCAGGTGTTACCAAGCCCTTTTTTTAAAGCACTTTGATTGTAACCCTTCTCTAGGTTAGGCAGTGGGCTAAGATTAATAAGGGTAGTAGACTAGTTGTTGCCAAGTGACGGCTTTTGATAAAAAATATTCAAGGGAAAGAAGCAGTTTTCTTGGAAATAGAGAGATGAGAGAGAGAGGGGAATTGGCCTGATAGTATTATTGTCACTATCATCATCATCAGTTACTCTAACGCGTCTCTGGAGTCATTATAGAATTTCAAAGAGCATTTTCACATTCATTTTTAATGAAGGACAAAAATTGGAGCTAGGTAGAATGGATAGTAAAACCATCACTATCATCGGGTTCATTATCATCAGGTGCTTTAACGAGACCATTAGCCTATGTAGAATTTCAAAGGATTTTTTTGTAATGAAGGGGGAAAATGAAAATTGGAGCTTGGTAGAATTGAAAAAGTTGGACGTTTGCAGATACAGAATAAAGATAATGGCTGAAAACAGAAAGGACTGCAGATAGGGCCAAAGGGAAAAGAAATCTACAGGTATGTATCAGTATTGCATGACTAAGTTACCTGTTCAGCGACTTGCTGGAAATCAGACCTTAACAAACTCTTGCTCCCCTTGACAGAGTAGTGTACCTTAATTTACACTTTTCACTTTGTTCCTTTTAATTCTCCTTCATTGGTCATTGGTCGCTCATAATTAAATTCACTGCAGTGCCTTTTGGGTCATGATTTGTTAATTCCTTTTGCATTTCCATTCCGTTTCACAGAAATTTGATCATAATTCTTTCTTTCATTTTTTAAGACTATATTCCTGACAAATGCTGTTTGGGTTTGTGAAATTTCTTTGTGCAATATGGAGGTGCAGCATCTGTTTACTGATCATGTGTTTACCGTTAGGGGACCAAAGCCCCATCTCATTGTCTACTTTGGGATGGCCTGCCATTCTTGCTGCAAGGTGCAAGTGGTGTTTGGCAGATAATGATGTAAATATTGCTTTCCTCTAAAAAGTTGACTGAGATGGCGTTAGTTTTACAGATGAGAGGGATTACAGTTAATTCCTGGGCTGATAAGTTCTTGCTTCTTTACGGACACTTTAATAATAATCTAGGAGAGACCATATAATTAAAACTGTCATTGCATACATTCAGCACTCTGCAAAAAGATTGCATGTACTTTTAGTAAGAACCCTGTTAATCTTGATTTAGTTTGCATTGGTTCATCTGTATTTCATGATTGAAAACCACAAAATGTTTCAATAAAAAGGTTAAGAAAATAAATCTGTTACAAATTGTCTAGAAATGATAGACTGTATTTACAAAGGTAACAACAGAGAGTTTTTACAAGTATACAACATAACCTACAAATTATGTACATTCTCACAAGGATAGAATTTGAACTGTCAACAACTTTCAGTACGTTTTTTTGTATCTAAATAGAAGGTAATAAAATTTCTGTATAAATATACTTGGGTTTTTTGCTACCAAGGTACTAAACTCATTCATGTAGGCTTGAATGATGCGAAATAGAAAAATGGAGTTAGGTAATCAACCATTGAGAGAGCATTATCAGTGGTGACAAAAAACCAAAATAATATACCAGAAAAGGACGCCATTAAGGCTGGCGGATTGTACAGTATGAACGACCATTTTTCGAAAGAGATGAAAGGAGAGAAATTACCATAGATCAAATACTGTTATAAATGTGCACAATACTCCCATTTTTCTCTTATCACAAAATAATGGGAAATGTTTAAGTCTATATCACGTGTTGTTTGTCATGAATTAGCCTCGGACTCTAACTCAAGACAACGGCATCATGGTCTTAATGCTAAAAGAATGGTGCGAGAGAGAAATAAATAGAGTACAGTACATTCAAGAATGTGGTCAATGTACATATTCGTTGTTTACTCTTTGAGAGGAAGTAGAAAAACACAAATCACACAATTTCTCCAGAATCCACAATTAAAGCTTATTGCTGGAAACTTTTTCAAAGTCTAAAAATGAGAGTACATCTTATGGAAACAAACCATTTTGAGTATTATATAATAAAACAAGGTAAAATGTGGACAACATTCCTCCAGTAGCTATGATTACAACTCCCACTTAACATGTTGAGTACTTTATTAACGAACTGCTTGAGATACTTATTACATTCGTACATAAAAGAAAAACACACTGTCATTTCAAATTTTTACAACCAATACTGAAGTTCTTAAAGATGACCACCTTACACACACTTGGGTATTAATTACTATCAATAAATAGCAAATAAAAAAAAGCTTAATTCCATTCCATGAAATCGTTAGAAAGGATAAAAATGTCGAGAGTATACGTAAAAAGTTTTTCATCCATCGTTCATAAAAACTCACTCGGTGACATAGCAGCCCTTTTCAATTTCATGTATCATTACACTACACTTTTCCTTTTTCAGAGGAGCCTTCAAAGTTCAAGTTTCTCATTTGGGAAAGGTTGTATCACAAAGTATAAAGGAAGATATAGATGGGTCTCCTAAGCTTCGGAACATTTTGGTAAGTCAACGTGGAACGAAGAGTGGGGCAAATCACACAAGTTGGCTGCACAGGACTAGGAATGAAGAGTATCCTTGGAAGTGGATGGAATTCACAGTTGCCAGTGAAGGTATGCTTCAAATGTACAGTAACTATTAAGTGACCAGCAACTTTTTTCTTATTTTGTGATCCTTGGCTGGATTTCGACGAATGATGGTGTTCTCATCACCGTGCCGCCTTCTCCTCAAGACAAAATTAAGGTCATACTGAGTATTGATAGCGTAATATACATTAGCTGAAGCTGGCAACAACATTTCTGAAAAGATAATCATCATCAAAATGTGGACAAAGGTGTATTAGACTCATTTTTAATACTAATAATAATCAAGATATTTGTTTCCAGTTAGTTCATGTGAAAAATAAGAACAAAATGTTGTAGAACAATGGCATCTATGTTTGTGTTCATTAAGTGGGGTAGAAAGTAAGATCACATTTTTTTTTATTCTCTGTTTGGATGATCATACCAGTTTCAACCTTTACAATACTGTTCAAAGTTTGCCGTAAGAGCAAAAATACCCAGTAGTACATAATATAAATTGAAGAGGTGTCCTACTGTTCAAAGTTTGCAGTAAGAGCAAAAATACCTGATAGTACATAATATAAATTGAAGAGGTGCCCTAAACTGTATACGAGTAAGAAAAGGCTGGTTATGAATTTCAAAGGACTCATCCCCGATGATTGGTACACGAAGATATCCAAGGTATGTGGAAAGGAAGTTGTATTAGCACCTCTCAATCCCATTAACATTAGTGTCTCAACCCATTCCTCAGATTAGTGTGGCAAAACTGAACTTAGAAAGAACTACACCACTTTTAATCAGACCTGCTCCTTGAAAAGTAGCATGGAATTACACATCATGGGAACAATGCCAAAAGTAATTAGTTCCTAAGGAAGTACAAACCATTGCCTTTTGTGTACAAGTAGTATCCTTCAGGGTGAGATGGATCAGCTGTTAAAACTTGGTAACAAGTTAGTTAATTGGTGGTAAGAAAGTGATTGGGGGAAACCCCCCACTCAGCTGACTGCCAAAAACCTCTTTAATCTCTATTCTATTTAAGAGGTTTGTGATTTTCCAAGATGATCTGAACAAGAAGAGTAAACAATGGACGTGTAAAGGATGTAAATGTGTGCTGAAAAGTGAACAACAAAAGTTGTAAAACACTTGAGTGGAAACTTTGCCACTTTACTCCTTGGCAGTGCTGAACCAGATATACTGTAGATGTAGAACATATTAAAAAGTTCAAGTACTTTATTCATCCATTAACAGTAGGTGAATGATTTAATGGTATACCTAACAGACTGGAAATATATAATTTATATACCAAACTGAAATTAACAGATGGATGAGTATACTTAAAATGATATTGTTAAACTACAATAAAGTTTTGTACATACTTACCTGGCAGATATATACTTAGCTATAGTCTCCGACGTTCCGACAGAATTTCAAATCTCGCGGCACACGCGACAGGTAGGTCAGGTGGTCTACCTTACCCGCCGCTGGGTGGCGGGGAGTATGAACCAATCTATCTCTCCAGCCAGATTTTTTCTCTTTCACCTGTCTCCTGAGGGGAGGCTGGGTGGGCCATTAGACGTATATCTGCCAGGTAAGTATGTACAAAACTTTATTGTAGTTTAACAATATCATTTTTGTACATGAACTTCCCTGCCAGATATACTTAGCTGATTGGCACCCTTGGTGGAGGGTTAAGAGACAGCTAAAGTAATAAGGAGAGATAAGAAACAACTGATGTTGTAGGATATAAATAACCTTGGTTCTTACCTGTTCAGGCAGAAGACTTCATTGATATTATCTCTGAGTCTGCGTGTTGCCTGGAGAGCTACAGCTGGAGTGACGTGACCTGATGCTGAAAGACTCTCGGATCTACCACTGGGATATGTGATCCCTTGTGTGGTAGAATCCAAGTCGGATCCTGTTAAAGGGAGTTCGTCCCTATCTTAACAGTCCTAACCACTACTACTGCAAGGAGACCACCACTCATCAGACCACCTAACCAAACTACTAAAGATTAGTATTACGACCTAAAGAGATGCCTTCATGGCATCCTCTTTAAGGCAACCAACAACAACAAATACAAGGGGGAAAAATTTATACTACTAAACAGGATGAGTTTCCAGCTCCCTGCCCCAGCACTGAATCCGCAGATACGTACGGGCCCAAGGCGAAGCATTTTTCGTAAGTGATTCTCACATCACGTAAGTAGTGGTTCGCGAACACTGACTGACATCTCCAGAATGTTGTCTCCATCAGATTTCGCACGGACATATTCTTGTTGAAAGCAAGAGAAGTTGCTATGGCTCTTACTTCGTGTGCTTTCACTTTAAGAAGCCTAAGATGTTCTTCTCTGCAGGATCCGTGTGCTTCTTTGATGAGGCTTCTCAAGAAGAAGGACAATGCGTTCTTCGACAATGGACGAGTAGGCTCTTTTACTGAACACCACAGTACCTCTCGGTTGGCTTTCAGTTGCTCTGTCTTCTAAGGTAGTATTTCAACATTCTCACTGGCAAAGAGTTCTCTCGGTTTCTTCTCCTACCAAAGAAGATAACCAGAATCTCGAAGTTCTGGGCCATGGACTTGATGGGTTCTCATTCTTTGCAGAAAAAACCAGGAGGAAAAGAGCAAATGAGAGAGTCCTCCTTAAAACCCACATTACCATCAATCGCCTGAAGCTCACTCACTCTTCTGCGGAAGCTAGAGCCATCAAAAAACAGAGTCTTCCTGGTAAGGTCTCTGAATGAGGCTGAATTAGGGGGTTCAACCTAGAGGACCCAAGGAATTGAAGGACTACATCCAAATTCCAGCTAGGTGTCTTAGATACTGCATTTTCGTTGTATTAAACGACCTAATAAGGTCCTGTAGGTCCTTATCTTCCGATAAGTTTGAGCCCCTGTGGCCTGAAGACATTCGCCAACATACTACGATAGCCTTTATCGTCGAAACGACTAAGCCACATTCTTGTCTTAAGATAAAAAGAAGTCTGCGATTTGATTCACAGAGGTACTGGAAGAGGAAACGTTATTCCTCTTGCACCATCTTCTGAAGAAGCACATCCCACTTCGATTGGTACACTCGTAATAATGTGGAAGACCTTCTCGCTCTAGCGATTGCCTTAGCAGCTGCTGACGAAAAGCCTTTCGCTCTGACCAGTTTCTGGACAGTCTGAAGCCAGTCAGACTGAGAGCGGGGAGGTTTTTGTGGTACCTGTCGAAGTGGGGCTGTCTGAGTAGATCGCTCCTTAGAGGAAGCGATCTTGGAAAATCCACTAGCCATTCCAGCACCTCTGTGAACCAATCTTGTGCTGGCCAAAAGGGGAGCTATCAAAGTCATCCTCGCGAATCTGACTCTGCGAACTTTTTTAAAGTCAACCCCAGAATCTTGAAGGGGGAAACGCGTATACATCGAGTCCTTTCCAATCGGAGTAGGAGGGCGTCTATCCCTATTGCTCCTGGATCCGAGATGGGAGAGCAATACAGATCCAGTCTTTTGTTCTTGCAGTTGCAAACAGGTCTAAGAGAGGCCTGCGCCCCACAACTTCCAAAGGCTCTGGCAAACATCTTGGTGCAGAGTCCACTCTGTGGGAAGGACCTGATCTTTCCTGCTGAGGAGATCTGCCCTTACATTCCTTTCTCCCTGTACGAATCTGGTGAGAAGTTTTATCCCCCTTTCTTCTGTCCACAAAAGAAGATCTCTTGCTGTTTCCGTACAGAGAGAAGGAATGCGTCCCCCCTGTTTCCTGATGTATGCCAGAGCCGTGGTGTTGTCCGAGTTTATTTGCACAACTGCTCCTGTCACATCTGACTCGAACTCCTTCAGAGCAAGCCACACGGCTATTAGTTCTTTCCTGTTGATGTGCCAGGAAGACTGGGTCCCCCATCCAGGTTCCTGACACCTCCTTGGTTCCCAGAGTCGCCCCCCAACCTCCGTTTCCGACATCGGAGAACAACACCAGGCTGGGTTTCTGGGATTGAAGAGGCAGTCCCTGCGAGAACTTGTCGGGATCCGCCCACCATGCTAACCTCCTTGATTTGAAGAGTAATTGACAGGGAGAACTTCAAATCCTGAGAAGGACGACTCCAATTCCGATGAAGAAATTGGATTGGAGCGGTCTCAGGTGCAACCTTCCTAGGGAAACAAATTGCTCCAGTGAGGAGAGCGTCCCCAGCAGACTCATCCACTCCCTCACTGTGCATACTTCTTTCCCTAAGAAGGTTGTTGACTTTTTCGAGTCCCCTGGGCTATCCTCTCCTGTGACGGAAAGCCGAAAACTCAGAGAGTTCATCTGGATCCCAGATAAACGCACTCTTGAGCGGGAATCAGACTTGACTTCTGCAGATTGACCAGAAGTCCTAAGGAATAAGTCAAATCCAGGGTTTTCTTCAAGTCCTTCAGACAACGATCTCTGGAATTGGCCCTTATAAGCCAATCGTCGAGATAGAGCGAAATCCTCACCCCTTCCAGGTGAAGCCATTGTGCCACATTCCTCATGATGGCCGTAAAGACTTGGGGGGCCGTGGAGAGGCCAAAACACAGGGCCCTGAATTGGAAGATTCTTCCCCCCATCATGAATCTTAGAAACTTCCTCGAGGAAGGATGGATTGGTACGTGGAAGTAAGCGTCCTGTAAGTCCAAGGACACCATCCAGTCCCCTGGACGGAGTGCTGCTAACACCGAGGCAGTGGTCTCCATCGTGAACTTCTTCTTTTCGACGAAGAAGTTCAGGGCGCTTACATCCAACACCGGTCTCCATCCTCCTGAGGATTTTGGAACTAGGAACAGGCGGTTGTAAAAGCCTGCCGAAAGATGATCTGCCACTAGTTTCGATCGCCTCCTTTTCCAGCATCTGGTCTACCGCTAGTCGGAGGGCTTGATTCATGATGGGGGTCCCTGTATCTGGCCGTCAACTCCCTCGGGTATTCGTCAAGGGAGGCCTCGAAAAGAACGGGATTAGATAGCCCTTCCTCAAAATAGACAGGGTCCAGGCCATCTGCGTCTTTGCCGGGCCCAGACTTCTGCAAACTGTAAAAGCCTGGCGCCTACAGTTGTCTGAAGGACTTGAGTCTTACTTGGGAGGTTTGATTGACTTCGTAAAAGTCCTCCCTCTTCTGTTTGGTTTCCGACCTCTGAACGAAGAGGATCTAGAGGTAGATGCCCCTCGAAAGGGTTTCCTGAGAGGTCGGCTTAGCTTTCTTTGTCTTAGTCTGGAAGGTAGGGGCGCGTGGCTTCCTTGCAGACTGTGCTAGAAGGTCCTGCGGTAGCTTTGGCAGAGAGAGCCTTCGAAATGTCTTGAACCAGGTGTTTAGGAAACAGCTGTGTAGAGAGCGGGGCAAAAAGCAAAGACGATCTCTGAGCATGTGAGACCGAGTTTTGTTAAAAATGAGCAAAATACTGATCTTTTCTTCAAGACCCCTGCTCCAAACAGTGAAGCTATTTCGCTGGCCCCATCTCTCACCGATTTATCCATACAGGATAAGACACAATTCAAATCCTCCGGAGAAAACGTGTCCGGTCCTTGAGTTTTCTGGCTAGGACTCCGAGGGCCAATCGAGAAAGTTGAAACTTCCAAGACTCTAAGAAAAAATGCCTTTTAGAATGTGATCCATTTCATTCATTGCCCACGTTGTTCTGGCCGAATTCAAAGCTGATCTTCTAGTGGCGTCTACTAGTGCCGAAAAAATCTGCGTCAGCTGAAGACGGAAGGCCCAGTCCCAAGGGTTCTCCTGTCTCATACCAAATCCTGTCCTTCCTGAAAGCTTCGACGGAGGGAAGGCAAACATTGTTTTCCCCGCTTCCTCTTTAGTACGCATCCATGAACCGAAACTCTTGAGCGCTTTCTTCATAGAAAGAGTCGGCTTCATTCTCACACACGAAGATCCTTTCGTTGCTTTCGCTGTGGAGAACAACGAGTGTGGAGAAGGAGGAGCAGTAGGGCTCAAAGACTCTCCGAACTCCTGAAGGAGAAGTTCTGTGAGCTTCTTGTACGAAGAAACTGTTGCCGATGTATTAGTTTTCTTCCTCAGAGGCTTCCTGGTCTTCTTGAGGAGGAGAACTGGATGAGGATCCTTATGAGAATCCTTAGATGATTTCCTAGCTGGGGTACAGTGCGATGAAGGAGACAAACGTCTTGAATGAGAGAAGATTCCAAAGTAGAAAGGCGTACAGGAGGAACGACGAGTTGTAAAAGAAGGGCGCTTATCCGAAAATTCTTGTCTAAACTCGCATTCTCTAGAAAGACCACGTCTATCCCTAGGGAAACTACGAGAGGGAGAGCGCCTGCTAGATCCTGGCGCCGATCGCGAGGAGAGCGGCTACTAGGCGCCGAGCGCCTATCTGTTACAGGGCGCTTAGAGGAATCCTGGCGCCTACCAAGCGGCGAAACGTTGCTAAAAATAGGGCGCCTTTCAGGAGCAGGGCGCTCGAGAGGCTCTTGATGCCTACGAAGCGGGAGAGCGGCTGCTACGCTCCGAGCGCTTAAACGGAACAGGGCGTTCGGCGAGATCTTGGTCCTTACCGAGGGGAGAACGTCTGTAAGGCTCCGAGCGCCTAACAGAAGCAGGGCGCTTGAGGCGTTCTTGACTTCTAGCAAGAGGAGACCGAGAGGAGTTAGGGAGTCTCGAGAAACGAAGAGCGCCTACTAGGAGAACGAAGCAAACGAGGATCAAGGTGTCTTTCTCCAGGAGAACATCTACTAAAAGAATGACGCTTACCAGGAGCAGGGCTCCTACTAGACTCTTGATGTCTTACAGGGGAGGAGCGAACTCCATGCGATGAGCGCCTACCAGTCACGTTATCCGACGCCCGACTACAGTAGTCGGAAGGAGAAGTGCGCCTACTTCCAGAAGGGCATTCCCTAGGTTCTCTGAGAAGACGAGGAGAAGAAAGAAGAGACGGCGAAGACGAACCAAGTCTTCTATGACCTGAGCGACTCTCTCTTCTTGCACGAACTCTAGAAGAAGGAGAAACAGAAGGGCTGAGCGTCTACCCGAGGCAGGAATCCGATTTGAGGAAATATCTTCATAGTCCAAGGAGCGCCTATCCGTCGAATGGCGTCTCGACACCTCCGAGCGGGAGTGGGTGTTCCTCTCGTGAAATGTTACGATGAGTAGAGAAATCCTCAAAGAAGGAGAACGCCGATTGCAAGGAGAGCGCTCTTCCGACGAAACGCGCCTCGATCTCTTGATCGGGAGAGACAAATCCTTCCTTCTACGCGATCTCGATGCCAAGGAGTCCGCCAAGGCTGTGATCTGAGCTTGTAGGCCCGCTAGTACTGCGAGAAGGAGAGTCCCCAGGATCTTTCTTCCGAAGCAAGCTCAGCGCGAGGCGCGGGAGAAGGAGGGCGATCACCGGATCTCCTAGGCTTCTTTGCTTGCAAGGAAGCTACATCAGAAAAGTCTTCTGGGCTGGACGCTAACGTACTGAAGAGCCTCCGCAGCCCTCTTCAACGGGCGTGACGCCTCCTTAGAGCTCCACCCACGCTTCGGCGAAGGAGAAGAGGATGACGAAAAACACTGGCGAAGAATATTCTTCTTCTTACGATCCAAGGCAGCCTGGGAGCGAACTTCAGGATCTGCCGAGGGGACGCCTGACCGGTGGGGGCTCTCCCTAGCCCTCCTGCGGCTTTCGACTTTCCTCCTCCACTGGAACTGGGAGTCTGGAAGAGGTCTAGGCCTGGAGGCACTAAGGAGCCGGTCAGACGCACCCTCCACATCACTGGGTACACTGCACTTATCATCACTGACACTCTTACCTTGCTCGGTACGAAGATTCTTGTCTTCCTTAGAACACAAGGAAGCTTTTGAGGCCGCCGCCTCCGAAGACGAATCTACGGTCTTCGGTGCGGGGAGCAGGAGCTGAGACCTGGGAGGAAGGTTCTAAAACTACATTAATGTTAGTTTCATTCTCACTCATTCTCGACCTGCTCGAGCTCCTTGAAGAAGCTTTACGTACCCTATCCCTTTCAAGTTTCCTAATATAAGAAGACAAAGAGCCTTATATTCATCTTCGTTCAAAACCTCACACTCTTGACACGGGTTACTAAACGAACATTCATTCCCCCTACATTTAACACAGAAAGTGTGAGGGTCCACCGCAGCTTTCGGTAACCTCACCTTACATCCATCGTCACACATACTCTAAACAAACCGGAGTTTTGGAACAGAATCAAAATCAGACATTCTACAGGAAAATCCAGCGCAAAGTCAATAACGGTCCACAATAAGCGTATGCCAAGCCAACATAGAGCGAATACGTCACCAAATGTTCAAATCAATCTCCAGGCAAGCGAGAAATGAAGAATATATCGAAGAAACGACAACAGTTGTTATCGCTTCAGCGACAGAAAAAAATCTGGCTGGAGAGATAGATTGGTTTCATACTCCCAGCCACCCAGCGGCGGGTAAGGTAGACCACCTGACCTACCTGTCGCGTGTGCCGCGAGATTTGAAATTCTGTCGGAACGTCGGAGACTATAGCTAAGTATATATCTGGCAGGGAAGTTCATGTACAAAACTGCCATACATTATCTACATATATATGTATAGCTATTTTGTGGGTTTCAGCTCTAATCATGTTATATGTTCACTCTTGTTTTTCAATTTTTACTTCAAAAATTTGCATATAATCAACCTTTCAAACTTCACTGTATGTTGTAAAAATAGAAACATATCAAGTGCTTTCTTTTGCAGACTGTGGACGTGAGAGCAGAACTGTGAAGACAAGAGAACAACAGATGGGTGGAGAACCAGACACTTTATAAGTTAGAAGATCCATTTTTTATTGCTCACAACAACGAGAAACATAAGTAGCCTTAAATGCCAATGGGAAGGATACAAACATTTAGAGACCCTACTTGTACATTATGAAAAATAGATATTGTTATTAGAGTGCATGAAAAGTGTACACAATAAATGATGTTTCATGTAAAACAACAGCTATTATACAAGTATTACATTACCAAAGACAAAGTTACACTACTTTAATAGAAGGCTAACAGCACTCACTTTAGCTAGACCAATGTGTTATAATTTTTAGTTCCTATAAAATAATTATGTAAAAAAAAAAAGGACACACCACTGTGCTGTTTAGAATATCACCTGACTAATATACCTCCCATCAGTGGCAATGTTTTGTGTGTAATAATTTCCCTCCCTACTGTAATGACATTAACTTAATTATTTTGCATTGCTTTAGACTTTTTGCCCATTAAAGTAAATTTTTGTTACTTTTGTCCAGTTTTGTGCATGTATGTCTCTTTGAAGGCTAGACTTGGGTCTTTTCCTCCCCTCAAATGGGTGTTGTAATTTAGTACTAGATACATCACCCACGAAAGTTTTTATCTTTTCATGTTTGATGGTACTTTGGCTGTTCCTCGCCCATTTGTTTTCATCTCCGCTAGTGATGTGGGGCTGTTTTGAGTGAAATGCGGTTAGTTGATGGCTCCCTTTAGAGAGGTTTTCAGTGCCAATACTATTCTCAGGTTGCTTGTGACAATTTGCTGTATCAATTTGAAGACATCCTCAACGTTTTGCCGCTGGTGGCATCTTGGGGGTGCTGTTCCTTGCCACCCCTCTTCCTTGCATTATGTATTTTTGGAGGCAAGCCTGCCCATCATCTGCCCTTGCTTTCAGCTTACTGAACCTCTGGAGTCAATAGGGGCCTCCCAGGGGCAGAGAAAAAGGTTAGATCCCAGCCCCTGTTTGATTGTTACCATCATTCTTACCCTAAAAGATGCCCTGTGTTGTGTGCCTATTTGTGGCACGGTGAAATCTGTCACAAGAGACAACGCTTCGCTTTGTGGTGATAAGGTACAACTTTATATCCGCCATAGTATTGGAGGGATTATGGTTAATGTTTTTTTAAACTGATTGTATGTTTAATTGGTATTCAAGTTTGTAAATTAATTACTATCACACTGACCCTGTGTATGTTGTTTCCATCACCATCACAGTCCTTACTCTTTTACTAAAGTGTGCTAGGTAGCTAGGTGTGTGTGTTTTTGGCATTGTAATTGTGTATTTTTCTTCCCTAAAATACAGTCTTCAAGGGATTTCTTTGAAATTTTAAGGTACTTGTAATAAATAATTAAAATGTTTAGTGTTTAGTTTGTCTGTATCTTTCCCTTTGAGAAAATACTTCTCATTATCATAGTGGTAAGGGCCTTAAGGTAGATAGCAGAATTTCTGAACTCGCCATCATCTCTTAGGGTTTATTACACTACCTATGTAAAGTTTGATATTTATATTTGTAATAAGTATCCAAATAATTATGTTTTTATGGTATATATCTTTTTAATCAACGGTTCTTAATGTGTTGATGAGAATATTTTTATACAAGAAGTCCCATACTAGTTACCTGACACACACTGCTATTCAATTCCATCATGCGTAAAACACAATAAATTGTTACTACCTTGATATTTTAACCTGGGATGAACTCAGCTAAAAAGACTATTTTATTATTATCTAAATTCTCCCCACAAAATTTCATAGTACTGTACTGTATACAATGAATGGCTTTACCGTATCAGGCTGCTAATTTCATAGCTTTATGAACCAAATCCAGACTAATGGTGATACATTATGCTAAATGCACGACTGTTACAATACTTACCACCATCAGGAAGAAATTGTGCCAACGTGTAGTCTTCTGGGTTGCCTTCAAACCCATGCTTTTCCATTGCTTTCCTTATTACAGAGATCGTTCGCTCAGAGTTACTGAGCATGATACTCTTGTACAGGTTAACTCCTGCAAAACAAAGTATATTGGTTTTATATCTTATCATATTTCATCGTGGTACTTTATTATAGTGGGCTAATATGAAAAAAATCCAGTATGTCACATGCATACACTATTTACATTATACTACGTTACCTCGCATAATACAAAACAATACTACTCTATTTTAATTACAGTACAAAATAAAGCATTAGTCGTACAGGAGTGCTTGATATTCCAAAATATTATATAATAACTAGGCATAATCAGAACGTGTTAAACCACTCGCAAAGAAAAAAAAAGACCCTTACCATCTACTTCATGAGCACTGCTTTCTATAGAAACTCTGATTATGTAGAAATCAGGGGTAATGTAAGGTGAGGGTGTAGGCTGTTGCTGCTGGACTTGCTGGGGAGTACCTGTCTGCCGTTCAGGTGTACGGCCTGAGGCAGTGGTACCTCCAGAATTTACGGACACATCCAGTGATGGTAAAGAGGAGCTGCTTGATGATGTGGACATCTGGAAAAATTAAAATAGTGATTATTATGAAAAACTTCGTTATATTAGCACTTTGATCACATGAAAATTTCAGCCTTATCTAACCACCAAAGTTTTAAACCTGTATATTAAGTCTGAATTAATTAGCTTAAACAAAATGTTGAAAACCAACCTTTCTTTCCAAAGAACAAGAATCATTATGACTCAGCGGGGTGTTGATGGAGTCATTATCGAAGAAGAACTGACTACTTGAGGATCCACTCGATGTGCTTGCAATGCTGTCGTTCTTTCTGTGACCAAACCTGAAATATCAAAATTGTTTAAACTTCAAAATGCACACATTCCATAAGAATACTTTGTTTCTGAGACAAATACAAATGAACTTTACATCCTGCAAACTGTGAATATGGTTTATAGTCTGTATTTTCTTTTAACTACCTTTACAAAGTCCATCACATAGTGACAAGTCAAATGTTTTACATATTAATTTAACTTCTAAAGAACTTTGTGTTGCTTTTATTCAGTGCTGATAACCTGCCCTACTTTTTCCAAATTATTTCAAGAGAAATAAAGTTCTAACTAAGACATACTGAGCTCTTTTCCTCATTTTGCTTTCTCTTGTAGATGAAGGAGCTGAGGATCCTTGAGGCTCAATTTGACAAGAAAGTCTCCAGGCTTCTTTGTCGTCCAAAACTAATACAGAGTCCCACCATCGTTCAAATCTCTCGTCTCTCTCCATCTGGTATGCATTTGCTGCACCTTGCAGCAACCGAATCTGTTGGTTACAGTGCTATTGTAATTAATCCATAAAAGGTACAAATATTTTACAAAATTTTTATGGCTTCAAGACTTTTTAAATTTACAGGCCATTTATAAATTAGTCTTTTACATGTGCATGATACAATAAACATGGTAAAATTCTTGTTGAAATGTATTAAATTGACATAACTTAAAAAGATCAACAGTAGCTGAAAATGTATTTTTCATATACACGACGAAGACAGGATGAATTACAAACAGTATAAGCAGCAGTAATGAAATAAAAATGTACTGTCTGCTAAATTTCTCTATTACTGTACACTAAAATCAATAAAGGTGAATTTTTGCATCATTCAGCATTCATGAAAGCCTGGTGTCTATTTTTCCTAATGAACATACTTCACTACTATATGATGCTACATCACTTAAATTATTAACTACAATATAAAATACAGTTTACGTATTTATACTTTAAGTAACCAGCAATATGAAAGTACATACCTGTGCCAAAACCTCAAACTCCTTCCTTTTTTTATCGAAGTTGATGAGCCCATTTGCAACAGTGTCTGGAATAGCTGTATCTATCATAGTGAGATCAGTCAGGAATGTGCCAAGATAGGGAATAGTTCCATAACTCACAGCCTGGAAATTAAAAACAAAATGGTAATTATTTTAAAGTAAAGGACCTGAATATGCCCATGCTTCCTACATGAATCATGGTCATCGGCAAATATCTAATTTTATGATTCATTTGTATTACAAAAAATTATGGCTGCCATCACCAGACGTCAAGAAATCAGAGACTAGAGTAAAAATATGCAAAATTCTCATATAATCTCTTGGAAAACTATCAGCATTTCTTAAGGAAGTTTTGATATTCATTTTCTTTGCAAGTATGAAACAAATAGGGGCAAAAGGTATGGCTGAACCACAGTTTGCAAGCAGTAAATTTAAATTTTTAATTGGGAACCAATGCTTGTGCCTGGGCAACCTTCACGTTGAGTAACTTGCTGTCAAAGGGCCAAGACTTGCAAATGGCGCATCAGTAGCTCTTAAGGGAAATCAGTAATAGAAGCACAAACTCAATTCATTTCACTGATGCAAACACTAATCTCAATACTTACCAAAGGATTAACAGCTAATTTCTCCAGTGCTTTGTGAAGATGTCTGTCATTTGCATGTACGGTTTCTGCATGCTTAGCTGTGCCTTCCTTCATTAGCAACTCGCGTTGGTAGAGTTGGTTATTCTCTTCACTGAATATCCTAGCTAACTCCTCAAACAGTTCAGCCTGAAAAATGAGATACTTTGTAAAGAGTGCTGGCATTTTGTGAGGTGCATATTGTGTCACAATGCTTTCAACAGACAAAGCATTTTGTCTCATCAACATTTATAGGTATCAAATAGAAATTAAAGTACCTTGTCCTTTATCACAGCTCCCCAAGTCTTTTTTAATCTATAAATGGGGTTAGACTGTAGTCCGGAAATTATTGCTTTGAGGGAGGAGAAGTTTTTGTGCATTCTTAATTCCTGTAAAAAATAAGATAAATACATTATAGTAGTGTTTCTGTATCATGCATAATACGTTTGCATACTCTACTACTGTGTTTAAGCTTATGAGTTTCCAAATTTACCTCAAAAACAAAAAATAAAGCGACAACGATCCTTCAAAGATAATAAAGATATTCTTTCATATATTATGCAGTAATGAGCATTTTTCTTAACATCTACAAGGAAATTGTCAGTCCTCTCTATAAATCAAAATCATAATGAAGATATCTTCATTTTTTCTGGTAATACTATCTCTAATAATAATAAAAAGGAACCATATCAACTAGGATTTCAAAGGATACCTCCAAAGTGAAAACCATTTTGATAGTTCCTCTACAAAAGAAACATCAGCCATTTACCTGAGCAATGTCAATCCATTTTACTATGAGTCTTGCTCTTTGTGACGGCTTGAGTTCTGTGTCTACAAGGATGGTGGACTGTACCCGGAAGCTCACTGCATTGAACTGGTCAACCGTGGCTGTGACAGTAGCTGCAGAGTCACCTCGACCCCGGTCACGCCGAGACCAAACTGACCCTAAACACTGATGGGCTATTACATTCTTGAAGAGAACCTGGAAATAAGCATTAATGTCATTACTAAACTCTGGGTTTTTTTCCATATGTTGTATTGTATTTTTCCACTGTATTACATGTACATATTCCTGAAAGGAGTGATTCATGCTCCTAAAAATTAATAAAAAGGAGGTTCTTAACATAAACACTGATAAAATCAACTTAATGCTTATCTGTACTGTACAGCTGATAACTATATTTGTATTTTGTGTTCTTACAGTGTCCATCCGAGTTAGCTGCTGCGCGAAAGTCGACTCAGAGATATCCAGGAATTCGTAAGGCTGATGGTCACCGTTCTTCATGGGGGAGGAGGAATGCACTCTTATCTCTTCGCAGGATAATATTCTCTCCAGCATGGGTGACCCTGCAAGAAATTTGCTTTACAAGGAAAGTGTCCTATACATTATACTTAAGCAAATTCTGATTAAAGAGAATCTTGTATGACCTTTACTTAGCTGTTTTTTTTTTTTTTCAGTATGTATACCAGAGAAATTTTGAAGTTGAATTACCTTTGATATCTTCTTCCCTCCTCATCTTCTCCAGCTTGTAGCCCACTTTGATGTGCAAGTCTGAGCCAGGGAGATGCACCCTTGTGAACTCCCTCAGCTGCTGTAGGCAGGAGAACATGGGGGGATCTCTGAAGTCCTCTGGGTAAGCGTCCAGCCATACTTGTAGGGTCAGTCTGAGAGCTCTGTAAGTAGAGGGTAAGAGTGAGGGTACTGTATCTCAATAATGATTAAAGCAGTCTCAAGATACTGGTTAAAACTGCTGATGTGTATATTTGCTATAATAACTGCTATAATATATGAAAGGTAAACAAGTGACTTATTATTTTATTGTTGCCAAGATATATCTATAAATAATACGCAAGAATCACAACACACTTGTGATATCTTCACTGCAGGTTGGCCATAATGAGGAGGAAATAAAACTGAGTACCAAGTGCTTTTGTGAAGTTGTTAGACGTTTCCAGGATATAAAATGCATAATTACACTAAAGTTCCATGTGCATTGTTTTTCATTTGCTGCTCTGTGGCGAACTAACATATTTTTGACAACTATAAGTTAAAATATCATCACAGTGCAGCTAGACTTATAATTGTTTTTTTTTGTCATATTTTCCTCAGTTGTTGATGTTTTTCCTGTCATTCACTACTAAATACAAATTACCAAACAACATAATGTTACAAATATAATACTATTTACAATAAAGCTAAAAAAAGCTCATCATCGAAGTTAACTTACTTTTTGTGGTCTTCACGCAGATGCTTCTGAACGTTAACCTTATTACTACTTGAGTCAAGGGCGAGGTAGCGGTCGAGGATGAGGTTGAGAACTTGTCTGGTGGAGGAGAAGGTGCGGTAGGTTGCCAGGAAAACATTCACGAAGGTCGACTCCAGTTCCCCACTGTCCGAGGCCAGGGACTCGATCAGTTTCTCGAGGGTCCCCGCCTTCAGGAACTTCACCCGAACCGTCTCCCACTCCAAGTGAGAGATTTCATCATCGTCAGACTCCTGAAGGAAAACAATTAATTAATAAAAATAATGGAAACCTGTCATCCTTTATTATATGGTCAAGCTTTGGGTTTCTCTTCTCACTTTTGTTTTTCCTTATTCCAGTTTCTAGGTTCATTGATGCTTGCTTATATGGCCTGTTGTTGATTGAAAGTGTATCATTTACTATAAATATGTGATTAAGTATGTTTTGATACCTGTTAACTATTTAAAACTAATTTGGAAATCTATTACCTTTTTACATTTTGTCAATTAACTCAATAAAAATCTGTTTTTATTAGTGAAAAATATATTATTCAAAACCTATTGTTGCTTTAAATACCATATATCAAAACCATTTCCACATGACTTATTTCATAGATACGAAACATTTTTAATTTCCGGTATAAAAGTAAAGTATATATATATATATTTTAAATTCTTGAACCATCATGAATAATCATAAATATTAATTGACCATTTGAAATTTACTTGAGTATTGGGTACAAAGACAACTACCTGGTAGTAGTAGTAGTAGTAGTAGGTGGGATATGCCTCTGAAACGGCTCCTACTCTATAGCATAAATATTCTCTCTCTCTCTCTCTCTCTCTCTCTCTCCTCTCTCTCTCTCTCTCTCACCTGAGTAATGCTTCTCGAAGGGTGGTGATATCGGACTTTCTTCAGGTACACGGTGTATATGGCGCCTTCGGATTTTTCCTCGCCCCACAATCGCCATGTTGGCGCCTGGAAAGAAAGGAAGGAATTGTGTTAATATTCTAGTCTCACATTCTTCTTCATAGTTTAAAGAATGAAAACATACCTCATTCTTCTTATGGTTAAAATTCAGCACACTTTCCTAAACGTTCTTTTTGGAAAAATGCTAACATTTTTCGAGACAAAGTAAGACATTTGTTGTGTCCTCATTCAGTTTTGAAATTTGTTATGGTTACTCGACACAAAACTATACTCTGTTTTTTTTCATCTGTCCATCTGCCTGTGATGTTTTTGTATGGTAACACTGCGTCCCGCGCTTTAGATAGTTACATTCAGCTCACATTCAACAATTATAATAATATCCTATTTCGAATATTAACGGTGTAATTCGCATACAGTAAATTATTAAAACACTTTTCAATCGCAAATGCACACCCAGATATCCTTTTATTTAACCTAACACTTACACACAGCGTAACTAATTTATTTACCGGGACGCAGTGTTACCATACACAAACACCATAGGCAGATGGACAGATGAAAAAAAACAGAGTATAGGTCTAGTTTGGAGAGAACGGTCATGGGAAATGTCTGCCAAGATGAATGACATTATTACTGCTTCCCACATGTTTTTATAACGCTAACAACCAGCATTACGTAAAGAAATGTTTACCTGACCATTGACCAAGACTTTCACCAGCAATAAATATAAGAGTACAATATTGGAGTAAAACCACACAAGCTACGATACTCGAAGATTTCGCCTTCATTTCAAATAAGGAGTTATATTTTTGTTAAACTCCTCATGTACCCTAAGTTAAGGGCGTCTATTATTGGGTCATAATATTTTGTGCACGTCACGAATAATGAATAAATGCTAATAACGACGGAAGTACACGGCAGATATGTCAACATTTCGTTGTTTGATAATCGGCCATTCATAAAAATATGCAGATGGCTTCTTCTGAGTTTGCTGATGTTCATGAATTAGTCTGCACTTGCAACTGCACGAGCTCTTGCACTAAGCAGCCATCATCATCATCATCATCATCATCACTGACGTAATCAAATCATGGTTTTCCTCTACCGAGCCGTCTCTCAGACGGGCTCTTTCTCTCCCTTAAAAAGATAACAATACAGACAAAACAAAATCCTACACAATAGATAAACGGTTCGTTCCTTTCACATTAACTCTCGACTCCCCCCCCCCCTCCCCTCCCCTAATGTCTGCTTTTCCTCATACACTTAGGGGGTGAGGTCATAGAGATCAAGGTAAAGAGGGCAAGGATCCTTCTTGCCTATTTACCCGAGAGCCCTCTTCCACCAACATTGTATAGGTAGTACTACTTTGACCTTGCCCCTGGTTCCTTGGTCTAGGTTACGCTGGCTTATGCCAGCAAAGGCCTTTGCCCTAAGGTAGTCCTACGGTTAGTAAGGTGTCAAAGGGTGTATGAAGCTTCTTTTGGACCTCAGGACTTCGACAAACCAACAAGGGCGGCCCCACTTCTAGGCCGATGAACGTTCATAGTACTAATCTCTGTGCTTTTGTTGAGTACCCTAGGATACACGTACCTTGCAAATTGCTATTAAAATTAAACGCTAAATGCTGACTAAGCTTCAATTCAAAGAAACACGAAGAACAGAATGTTTAATTAACGAACACACTTGCAATCCCCATTATATTATTGTTTAGATAAAAGCACACAAATGAATACATTCAGTATATCAAGTTGGACTTCGCATAGGCCTAAACCTACTTACTTACTACGAGTCCAAATTCATGCTCTCGGGTCATATTCCAAAATATATCAAACCACTTGTGGTGAAACTGATGTCAGTGACCATTAAACTACAAAATAAAGCCTCTTTTTATGGCTGTAGCCAATTTTATACTGACAATTCAAGTTGCTAACATTACATCATTTTTTTTTCTTTTATTAAGAAACATTACTTTACAAAATTATATTTTACAATTTTGTATATACATTATAAGATCTATGTATAATATAAAAGTATTACAATTTTATTATTTTTCTAAATATGTTTTTAAATGAGAAACATACTGATTCGTGAGAATTTTGTTAACATTAGACTTAAATCCTATAATATTTACATTAAATGTATTTAACAGTCTATTCTTTATACATTTAATAATTTGCTGGTCAGTACTTATTCCCAAATATCTTGCCATCCATATACTTGAAATTAAATCCGCTATTATTACCATTGATGTATTTTCATCCCTTTTTGAGTTCGCTTCAAAATCTAGTTTTAAAATCCTTAACCTGCTATTAGTTTTTAATTTACAACATTTTCTAAGCAATTCGAATACCCAGGACAACAAATTCTTAATCAAAGGACAGAAATATACCATATGCATATTAGTTTCTATGCTTTATCGTGGCTAAAGGCTACAATAACCTCGAGAATTCCCGCTAGGCTCAGCATAACTGCTTACTAGTAGTTTGTGCGTGACCTTCACTCGATTACCTTTTCAGTTATGATGTAATGAGGTTAACAGACACTCAAATAAGCTCGAGAGAGCACATGACCTCATTGGAAGTCGCATATGTGACATACACGTTACAATAATGGCTTCTTAAGCAAGCCTACTCATCTATATACCCACTGAGCTCGAAAGGAAAAAATGACATACCCCAATAATACCTACAATTAACTCATGATGCACATTCAAAGTCAGTTCACATATGCTCTGTTATACCTGTATTAACAGTCACGTCTCTCATGAGTCTGTTTTATGTTGCAATATCATGCAACGTGTGCATTAGCAATGTAAAACCTATAGTGCTAATCTGGCAGCTACATAATACTAGGAATGATATTACGTCAGCATTTTAATAAATGCCTTGTAGTTGTATGATTCCTTTCGGTGTCCTAGTATGCAATGTCACATAAGATTTGCTTTTCATTACTGTAGATTGAGATGGCCTTATGCCAGCATTGGTCAGATTGGTAGATTTTTCCTCTTAATATTAGCTGGATTTTCCTGATAGGAGACTCATAAACAGACATGGCCTAAAGGTTGGGTTTCAACAGATGCAATCAAGGAAAATTGAGAGAGAGAGAGAGAGAGAGAGAGAGAGAGAGAGAGAGAAGAGAGAGAGAGAGAGAGCAAATCAAGGGATAAACACTATTGGCCTAAATGCGCCAAAAGAGACGTTCAATTTGCAGTGTTACCTAAACACCATAAAATAGGCTACTTGTTCTCATAAAGTACATCTAAGAAATATTTAATCTCAATTATTACTTGCAAGACCAAAATAACTTGTGAAAAACTGAACATCTTGCTAACAGCAGACAACACAACCAAAGAAAAATAATAATGACACAGGGACTACGAGACCCATCTCCCACGTAGGCGTGAGAGGAGCAGAGGTTTGAAATGTCATACCCAAAGTGCGATGTATTGTAACCAACAGACTAAACAACGGATTCCCAGTGACTGACTCAAAGGCAGTACACTCGTGCATTAATCCGTCTTGGCGGCAACATTTGTCAACGGCTTGCGTGCCCTTCCACATTTAACAGTTCGGAGTCCTTTCGTTGGCACTACTGGTAGATGCTTACCACCTTCGCTCCTAGTGCTAAACGCTGTATTAAAACGACTCTTTAGTAGTTTTAAGTAATACTATCACTCCTAGTACTACTAACTGGATCAAATGGACTCGTCCATTGTTTGAAGTAATGCTATCATTCCTAGTACTAACTGGATCAAAACGACTCTTTATTAGTTTGAAGTAATACTATCATTCCTAGTACTACTAATTGAAAAGAGACTCGTCCATTGTTTGAAGTAATGCTATAATTCCTAGTACTACTGACTGGATCTAAGCAACTTGTCCGAGGTTTGAAGTAATACGATCATTCCTGGTACTACTAACTGGATCAAAGCGACTCGTCCATAGTGTGAAGTAATACTATCACTCCAAGTACTAACTGGACCAAAACGAATTGCCAATAGCTTTAAATACTATCACTCTTAGTACTAACCGTGCCAAAACGACTCGTCAGCAGTTTTAACACTTATCACTCCTAGTACTAACTGGAAACAACTGAGTTTTCTCAAGTTTCTTTCTGTTGTTCAATATGTTTTAGTAACTAGACTTGCTGAAATTATTTATAATACCCAAGATATTAAAATTATATAAAATCTTATCTGTATACGGAGATATAAAAATGACCTTTTCTATGGGTTTTTGCCGTTGTGAAACATCTCTGCAAAATTCGCCGACTGGTTTTTCTTTAAAACAGTATCACAAGAAATTTAAGTATATTGATCTATAAAAAATTATGACTATATATTTGTTGATTTTGTACATAGATTACATATATATATTGTATATGTATTGAATTGTAAAATGAACTTTTAAATGTATTTTTTTTAGAGAGAGAGAGAGAGAGAGAGAGAGAGAGAGAGAGAGAGAGAGAGAGAGAGAGAGAGAGAGAGAGAGAGAGAGAGAAATGCTTTAGAATTATTCACTGCTGCTACAACTGCATACAAAAATCTTTTTAAAATCAACTAAAATACACAAATATTGCGTAACAAACATTTAAATAGCGTCAGGAGTTAATTTTTAATAACACCTAGTAATCCACAACGAGGAAATACCAGATTTATTAACTTCAATAATCAATTTCATCAAGTATCCACATTCAAAATTAACTTGACAACAGTTAAAAAAGAATCACGGGTTCTCTACTTTAAATAAAACACGGGGAACAGGGTCAACGTCCTTGCTTAGTGAAAAACGAAAATGATCTTTACAGAAGCTTGTTACTGACCCAGCGCCACTTTCGCAGCCAGTGGCAATGGGTGGCAATGAGTACAAAGGATTACTGGAGAGAATCAGCTGTTAATCAAGTTAAAATCTACGTATATCTTTACATGTAGACTAAGTATACTATATACGTATTCTATACAATAATTGATATGCATGTTTCCTTTACCCAACTTATTTATTTAATAAATAAATGGGGAATGTTGGTGAATTAGCAACAAAACGAGTTAAACACTTTCTGGTACAAATTTCTTTTCAGAGCAAGGAAGTAATCCCTGTCTAAACAGTTCTGGGATTAACGTGGAAAAAAGTATAAAAGAAATAAAGATATAAAGACAAGAATCAAGTCGTAGTAACACCCACACTCTGCCAAAAGGTGGTGAATCAGTAACAGCTTATGTCTGGCGTTGGTCTGCTGTGTACTAGCTAGTATACGTTCCTTTGCCTAGATACAAGGAATTGGCGCCAATCTACATCTAGAACTAGACATATCCAGTTATATATTTCACTCAATACCCAAAGGTAACCACACATTCCACAGCGCAGAGTTGACACCCCCGATGCTCTCTCTCTCTCTCTCTCTTAGTACGAGTTACGCAGAAACATAAGCCTATAAAATTTCTTCGTCAAAAGTTATACAAGTTTCCCCCAAGCGAAGAACATGCTAAATCACACTCACACACAGACACACGCACGAACACATCACACACGAGTCACATCAATTCTAAAGGCATTAAAGAGAGAGAGAGAGAGAGAATTAGCATTCCGAACTTCTCGGTCTAAATAGAAGCGATGCATCATTCCGCCATCGATTTCATGCAAGTGCATATCTAAGTTAAGGCGTCAATGTCATGTCACCGATTTTGCACATTCCTTTCGCAACGGCGTGGGATTGCACGATCCTCCTCCTCC
>NC_087209.1:7397112-7424612 GCF_015104395.2 Macrobrachium nipponense | reverse complement strand
CTGGATGGTTAAGCTATTATGTGTAATGTATTACGCCGATTTACAAAACCGAGTAACTCTCTCTCTCTCTCTCTCTCTCTCTCTCTCTCTCTCTCTCTCTCTCTCTCTCTCTCTCTCTCTCCAGACAACGTTAAACTGATAAGAAAAAACATCATCATATAAAATATATTTACATTAGTAAAACTGGCACCACACAAAAATGACTAACAACTTTTCGTTAAACTGATCGTTAAACTCACAATTTCGTTAAACTGACAATTCCCCAAATTTACAAAACCTAAAGGCAGAATCAAATATAGTGGAAAGTATTGTTTCTTGTCCCTAAATAAAGCAGCGTATATATGAGAACACACGTAGTTACTTGGAATTTTAGTATATACAGATATACTGTATGTATGTGAAATGAGTATGTATATACAAATTCAAATTCAAATTCAAAATGTTTATTGATATACATCAAATGGAGTGTAGAAGCATGCTGCTGCACCCACCTACAAAATTCGAAAATAAATAAAATAAAAAATAAATAAATACATAAATAAAAATTAAAAAACAGTAATGAAAACCAAGTATTTTACATGAAAAGAATTTTAGCCTAATTTATACAAAAGCAAATGCGTATATGTACGTATATACATAGCAAATTCAGGTAAATGTTGAGCTATAAAAAAACATAACTGTATTTGTTGATTCTGTACGTAAATTACATACATATTGTATATGTACTGTATTGTAAAATGACCTTTAAAATGTATTTTTTTCAAATAAGAGAGAGAGAGAGAGAGAGCAGCGTAAGTCAAAGACACACTGGCCAGCGCTGGCATAAGGCCAGCTAAATCTGCAACAACAATATCTGTCAGATTTGATGCGTAAATACGCACACAAAAGGAGGAGAATGGACGATGATATTCTGCGGGTTATGTACAAACATCAAAAGGTGCAAGAATAAGAAGGAAAAAATGTATATATATAAAAGGACGGACATAGCGTCTTACGTCATCGCTAGCATAAGGATTATTTTTCAAAATTTTACCAAGTAGTATAGTAGTACTATTATTATCGGTCTAGATTTGAAAAGATAGAAAATATTGCAGATAGGTGTAAGGTTAAAACAAACGTAAATATAACAAAACAGCAAACATAATAACATAAAATATATACAAATAAACAATAGTAAATATAAAAAAACCCCACAAAACAAATCAATGAAGCAGGGCAAACATTAACAAGTCAACAGATCCCCAAACAAAATATTTATATATATATATATATATATATATATATATATATATATATAAACAGACAACCAAAAATGAATTTAATATATGCTTCAAAAACAGCCACAAAAGGAACAAATACAAATAAAGCGAAAATCATCACGGCTAACTTCAAGTGGCGCACCAAACCTCACGCGATGCCTTTTCATCCTTCATTAGTCTAATGGTGTAACATTACACTCCTCACGTTTATAATTAAACACATTTCACTCGCCCGAACTAATCTGAAGGCGTGTTTGTAATTGCATCAAGATGAACGGATGATAACCCTGAGGAGGAGGCTTCTCGGGTGAGTTGGATCATTTTAAAGTAGATTTACGTTGAAAGTCTTCAAATTATTAAACTATACTCTGTTTTTTTCCATCTGTCCATCCGCCTGTGGTGTTTTTGTATGGTAACACTGCGTCTCAGGCTTTAGATAGTTACGCAATGTGTAAGTTTTAGGTAAATAAAAGGATATCTGGGTGTACATTTGCAACTGAAAAGTGTTTTATTAATTTACTGTATGCGAATTACAGCGTTAATATTCGAAATAGGATATTATTATAATCGTTGAATGTAAGCTGAATGTAACTATCTAAAGCCCGAGACGCAGTGTTACCATACAAAAACACCACAGGCGGATGGACAGATGAAAAAAAAAAACAGAGTTTAGTAGCAATTACTTAGTTTTCAGGCTCTCAAGTGTCAAGGTCCAGCTCATCAAATCTAAGTAGATTATGTAAGTATGACACAGTGAACTCCAAAAAGGCTTCGAAAATTTACAGAATAAACACAGGTCTTTAAAATAACGTAATACAATAAGGCTAATCATTTAAATTAATGTAATAACTAAAATATCATGCAAGCTTTTTTTTTTTTGCAAACTGGTTAGGGACTAGATGACCAAGACAAAGTTAGAATTTTTTTCTCTTTTATTTTAAAAAATACACTTTAAAGGTAATTTTACAATACAATACATATACAATATATGTAATTTATGTACAGAATCAAGAGTTAGAAATAGGTCATTCAATGTATTTAAGACACTAAAATAGGCGTTACAATATCAAAGGTAAAAGACACGAAGCAAATAAGTAATATATATATATATATATATATATATATATATATATATATATATATATCCCCCTATACGGTGGTGGGTGGAGTCACTTTGAGTCACTGGGGGGAGGGGGGTGTCTGTCCGCCACGGCATTCCAAGAACACAAGAAAATCTAATTGATGTTTCTTGACAGAGAGAGAGAAATGCACTTCCCAGAAGCATTCAACATGCTTTGTTTATACCGAGAGAGAGAGAGAGAGAGAGAGAGAGAGAGAATCACGTGACTCCCGCTTGTGAGGATTAGGACAGTCTCAGTGCAATGTTTGCCGTGTAAGTGACACTGCATTGTATTGCATAAAGTAGTGTGTGTGTGTGTGTGTGTGTGTCCATAACGGTAGTTTTATGAGCTGGTCATTAATTAGTTTGATTCAAGGAAAACTAACAAGTTAACATAACTACGAAATTATATATATATGATGTTGAATTTTATTAAAAAATGTAGTAAGTCTGTTATGCCTTAAACAAAAGATTCCTAAGAGATTTATCTTGTGTCCAAGGGACTTATCTGTCAGTATATTATTATATATTTATGCACAGGATAATATATATATATATATATATATATATATATATATATATATATATATATATATATATATAAATAAGCAAAATCAATTTTATCATTCACATATTTCCTGAGGTATTTACGTATACACTGAAGTAAAGTGCATCTACTGTGATTCTTTAAGTGTGTATGTGTACGTATATATGAACCACTGGATAACATACAAAATATGCAGTACATAAAACAAACCACGTAATACGTTCCTGTTTACTAGACGACAGTTTTGGGTCATTATGAAAACAACCATGTACTTCGATAGTAGCTCACACAAGCGCTACGACCTTAGTGTGATTTCTCTCTCTCTCTCTCTCCCCCCAAAAAAAAAAAAAAATAAACAGCTGAAGTAGAAAAAAAAAAACTCGCTCAAACTTAGACAATAAGAACAGCAGCAGAAGTAACATTAACTGGTGAAAAAACTAATCCCTCCCCTCGCCCCCCCCCCCGGCAACGTAAAGCTTCCAACTGACGAACTTACCAAACCCTCATTCAGAGTCGACCACTTCCCTTCCCTACCCCTCCCTCCCCCACCCACTTCCACCCCCCCCCTCAATCCACAGCCCCCTTCCCATCTGCTCAATTCGATCATCTTACATAACCTTCCTGTTCAAGCGAGCGTTTATTAAGCCACTTGGGGACAATGGAATAAAAATGGAGGAGTGGGAGGAGAGGGGGGTGGGGTGGAGGTTGGGAGGAGGAGGAGGAGGAGGAGGAGGAGGAGGAGGATGGAGGAGGAGGAGGGAGGTATACAGACTATTGGAAAAACGCGATGCAGCTGAGCAGAAACGATCCTACATAAGCAGCTACTTTTTCATGAATGACGAATAACTAGACGCACTCAAGAACTTCTTCCATGAATGATGAATAAGTGATGGATAAATGAATAAATGACTGAGCTTGAGACTCGGCATAAAGCACAACCATTTATTATCGTCGTAATGCACAAAACCTTCGTCTCTCTATCCTTTGCATAATCCTTTGTATGATCTCAATTGACTGGGAGCATCTATCTGATTGATAGATGCTCCAGCAGTCAATGGGTTATTCAGAGTGGCGTATACCTGTGCTTTCACGCGTGACTGAAAGCAAAAGGAAAGGAAAATATAATATTAGATATGGTGTTAACAAAGACTTAAACAGATTACTGGGTATTTTGATTTGCGAAAATCGTGACATTCAACCTGAATTCAATATTGTCAAATATTTCACACGAATGTTGACAAAAATGAAGACAGTAATGTTGGGATTACTAAGAGTAATGTTGAGGGGGCCAAAGTTGGGGGAGAGGGGTAATGTTGGGGAAGAAGAATAATGTTAGGGAATAGGGGTAATGTTGGATAAAAGAATGCTAGGGAATACGGGTAATGTTGGAAACAAGAATAATGTTAAGGAATAGGGGTAATGTTGGGTAAAATAATAATATCAGGGAACAGGGGAAATAATGTTAGATAAAAGAATGTTTTAAGGAATAGGGGGTAATGTTGGATAAAAGAATAATGTTAGGGAATAGGGGTAATGTTGGACAAAAAATAATGTTATAGGGAATAGAGGTAATGTTGGATAAAAAGAATAATGTTAGGGAATAATTGCCCGTTCGAAAGTGGGGAGGGAAGTTCAGGCAAGTTGGCAACAAAGCAATGATGAGCATGACTGCTATAGCCCTTGCCTAATTCATGAAGGGGTTGAAGAAGGGGGGTAAGTTCGGGGAGGTTTCGGGAGGGGGGGGGATGAATGGGCGGTTCTTTGGTCACTAGTTGGGGAGGAAAGTGGTGGGGAAGTTGGGCGTGGTCAGGGTGTCAACATTCCACATAGCACAAATTCTACATTTTATCTCTCTCTCCTCTCTCTCTCTCTCTCTCTCTCTCTCTCTCGCTCTCTCCTCTCTCCTCTCTCTTCTCTCTCTCTATATATATATATATATATATATATATATAATATATATATATATATATATATAACCTCTTATTCATAGCAAAACCACAAACCACAACTATAGCAACAACCTCCTTAGCTTATTACAAAAAAATACTGAAGAAAGTTAACAAAAGGATTTCTCTCAGGGAAAACGAGTCAGGTAAGATGATAACCTGATTAGATGTTTGTATTTTCTCTTCATTCCACAACTAACTAAATATTTTTGGTGTTGATTTTTATTACATTGATGAAAGGAGTAATATTAATTTTCTTAATTATGTTATTAGTGTTTATACGTCACACAAAGTATTATTTCCATCTTATAGTTATATAGGTATTTTTTTTTTTGCCAAAATCAATGGAGAGGATTTGCTTTAACTATTTGTTATTTGCATCATTAGCTGGTTCTTGATTAAAATGCCCATTCTATCGGCCTCAACCCAACATTGCCATTTGGGCAAGCTTCTCAGTAACTCAAACTATTATTATTAACGGTATATTTTACGAAATAACAATATCAGAAAATGTCTTTTGAGATGAATTTCTTCAGTACGCATCTTCACCTCGATCTCCAACGCTTCTTCTCCAACAGTTACTGGCCCCCACCAACCCTCTCCACCACCTCCAACCTCAACTCCCCTCTCAACTAAAGCTCCCCCCCCCCCCCCAACCACCTCCATCTACAGCACCTGTTGCCCGAGCGTAAACAAGATTTTTTTTTTTTATTTTTTTTACTTTTTTTCACTCTCGATGCTGACAACAGCTGTCGAAAGGACATTCAAACAAGGGTTCCTGAGCATGTGTTTGTCTCATTTTTTTTTTTTTTATTAAACAAACGGCCGAGTGTCGCTTGTTTCGGTGTCAAGAACCGCTGGCACTGCGACACCAGTTATACCGCTGGGCATAAATCAATCAATTGCTCTGCACTGCAAAATAAAAATTATCAAATTTCTGGTGTCTGATTTTAACCATTTGAGGTCAAAACCTTTTGAAGATGTTAATTGAAATAAATGGACATATTTACCATGCACACACCACCAAGAAGTGATATAATGGTCACTGTGGGTATACTCGATATGAATAGGGTTCAGCTTCTGAATAAATAATAATAATACTAATTAAAAAAGAAACCCACAAAATTAAATGTGTATAACGTATTTACTTATAAGTATATACATTTTATTTGAATGTTGAGTAAAATAAAATGAAAATACTAGTAAGTAAACACTTTACACAAGGTAATTTTGTGGGTTTCTTTTTCAATCTTCAGAAGAAAACTGAAAGAAGTTTTTGTTTGGTTCAATAATACTCATCTTTCTATAATGGGTATTATGTCTGTCTGTCCGTCCGTCTGTCTGTCACTCAAATCACGGCCAAACGGCTGGTCCGATGGGCATGAAACTTGGCAGGGTTATAGTGGGGACCCCTACGAGCAAATTAATTCCTACTGTCTCCTATTTCCTCGTATTTATTTATTTATATTTTCCTACAACTCTCTCTCTCTCTCTCTCTCTCTCTCTCTCTCTATGCAAGCTGCTTCACTTTGAAGTGTGGAAGAGTTTAAAAGAAAGCTAGACAAAATCATTAGAAGGACACTGTGAATAAACAGTAAAACCTGCTCCTAGAGATAAGTGAACACACGATGTCTCCTCTTAGGATAAACTAATAAGCCTCTGAGACATCCTAATCCTTGTAACTCCTTGTAACTCCTCGTAACTCTTGTACTTATGGTCTGTTAACTCTGAACATAAAAGCTTTCAAAAGAATATTTAAAAGAAGAAATAAAGAAGATAAATAAATGAAAAAAACATTTATAAAATAAAAAAATGAGTTAAAAGACACTCCATTACTAATCACGAAGAACAGATGACACGATTACGTGACAAAGCATTTCTGGGTAAGTGACACATCCCGAAGAAGAAGGGGGGCGTGGTGAGTCAGTCATCTTACTGGCACCACAGTTTTTTTTATTTATTTATTTTTTTTTAGGAAATTGCTGACATAAAGGCAAAGGCATAAAGATGAGATATTCCACCGGGGGCGCCGTGTGTTGCCCAGTCACGAGCTGGATGTTGAAATGCTCGTCTAGTTTGTGAGGTTTCGGAGAAATTCGTAGTTTTAAGATAATAGTAGTAGTGGAGTTTAGTGGAGTTTGTCATAGAAGTATCTCTACAGTTTCCAAAAGCAATGCCTACTACTACTACTACTACTACTACTACTACTACTACTACTACTACTACTAAATAATTAACTAATAAATAATAATAATAATAATAATAATTAATTATAATATCCTGGAAGAGACCCTCTTGAAGACATGCTTCATCTGAAAGAATTGCTTGCGAAGTGTCAATCTTTTCAGTCAGTAATAATAATAATAATAATAATAATAATAATAATAATAATAATAATAATAATAATAATCCCAGAGCAATACTTTATCAAAATGTTTTCTTCAGTTTTATTCATATAATTACTACTACTACTACTACTACTACTACTACCACTACTACTACTACTACTACTAACTACTACTACTACTACTACTACTAATAATAATAATAATAAAAATAATCAATGAAGCAGGTTTGAGATGCTTAAAGTAAACTTAGATCATAGTTTACAGAAGAGGAAACACAATATCACAATTACGTGATTCAGCATCATATTAGCTTCGCGTATTATACTTTAGATTTTCCTTGGCTTTTCCTTAAATACCGAAGACCTGCGTCACAGTCTGATTTGAAGAAGGCTTCGGAATAAGTTAAGACACTTATTAGAAAGATGACATGCATGAGAGATGTATTTCCAGGGAATTACCCTGTAGTCCATTCCATTTGGGGTAGTGTCGTCTGTAATAGGTGAATGTCTGGAATTATTATTATTATTATTATTATTATTATTATTTTATTATTATTATTATATTATTATTTTGATTTTTTTATGGAGGGGGTGAACGAAATTGAAGATATTCTAATCAGCTACTGTTATGGTATTATTGTTGTTGTTGTTATATTATTTATTATTATTATCTTTTTTTTTTTTTTTTTTTTTTTTTTTTTTTTTTTTTTTTTGCTCTATCACAGTCCTCCAATTCGACTGGGTGGTATTTATAGTGTGGGGTTCCGGGTTGCATCCTGCCTCCTTAGGAGTCCATCACTTTTCTTACTATGTGTGCCGTTTCTAGGATCACACTCTTCTGCATCAGTCCTGGAGCTACTTCAGCCTCTAGTTTTTCTAGATTCCTTTTCAGGGAATCTTGGGATCGTGCCTAGTGCTCCTATGATTATGGGTACGATTTCCACTGGCATATCCCATATCCTTCTTATTTCTATTTTTCAGATCTTGATACTTATCCATTTTTCCCTCTCTTTCTCTTCAACTCTGGTGTCCCATGGTATTGCGACATCAATGAGTGATACTTTCTTCTTGACTTTGTCAATCAACGTCACGTCTGGTCTGTTTGCACGTATCACCCTATCCGTTCTGATACCATAGTCCCAGAGGGATCTTTTGCCTGATCGTTTTCTATCACTCCTTCAGGTTGGTGCTCGTACCACTTATTACTGGCAAGGTAGCTGATGTTTCTTGCACAGGATCCAGTGGAGGGCTTTTGCCACTGAATCATGCCTCTTTTGTACTGGTTCTGTGCAAGTGCCGGGCATTCACTTGCTATGTGGTTTATGGTTTCATTTTTCGTATTGCACTTCCTACATATGGGAGAGATGTTATTTCCGTCTATCGTACTTTGAACATATCTGGTTCTTAGGGCCTGATCTTGTGCGCTGTTATCATTCCTTCAGTTTCCTTCTTTAGCTCTCCCCTCTGTAGCCATTGCCAATTGTCATCGCTGGCTAGTCTTTAGTCTGTCTCATGTATTGTCCGTGCATTGGTTTGTTGTGCCAGTCCTCTGTTCTTTCTGTCTTTCTCCTGTCTCTGTATATTTCTGGGTCTTCGTCTACTTTTATTAGTCCTTCTTCCCATGCACTCTTTAGCCACTCGTCTTCACTGGTTTCAGATATTGCCCAGCCGCTCTGTTTTCGATGTTGACGCAGTCCTCTATACTTAGTAGTCCTCTCCCTCCTTCCTTTCGTGTTATGTATAGTCTGTCCGTATTTGCTCTTGGGTGTAGTGCTTTGTGTATTGTCATTTGTTTTTTCCTGGTTTTTCTGATCTATGCTGCGAGTTCTGCCTTCGTCCATTCCACTATTCCTGCGCTGTATCTTGATTACTGGCACTGCCCATGTGTTTATGGCTTTTATCATATTTCCGGCGTTGAGTTTTGACTTGAGTATCGCCTTGAGTCTTTGTCATATATTCTTCATGATCGGTGTCCTCATCTCTTGGTGTTTTATATCTCCTCCTTACCATTATTCAGGTATTGTTATCCTGTCTCATCTATGTGTTTGATGTTGCTCCCCATCTTGGCTCCCATCTTGGTGGGTTACTTTATCCCTTCAGTTCTCGTTACTTGCCTTTTTGTACTGTTGACTAAGGCGCATTTTTCTATTCCAAACTCCATCCTGATGTCCCCAGATACAATCCTTACAGTCTGGATTAGGGTATCTATTTCCTTGATGCTCTTACCATACAGCTTGATGTCGTCCATGAACATCAGATGGTTGATTTTGTTGCCTCTTTTCTTGAGTTGGTACCCGGCATCCATCTTCTGTAGTACTTTTTGTCATGGGAATCATGGCTACTACGAAGAGTAGTGGGGACAGTGAGTCGCCCTGGAAGATCCCTCTCCTGATTATTAACCTCTGCTAGTCTTATTCCTGAGCTTGTTGTAAGTATTGTATTCCAGTTGCGCATTGTATTTTTGAGGAAGCTGATGGATTTTTCCTCTGCCCATATATTTTCAGGCATTCTATTAGCCATGTGTGTGGTATCATGTCGAAGGCTTTCTTATAGTCTATCCATGCCATGCTTAGGTTGGTTTTCCTTCTCCTACTGTTCTTCATTACCATTTTGTCTATCAGGAGCTGGTCTTTTGTGCCCCTACACTTCCTTCTGCAGCCTTTCTGTTGGTGGGGATGGTGTTTGTCTCCTCTAGGTAGTTGTATAGCCTTTCACTGATGATACCTGTTAGTAACTTCCACATTATTGGTAGGCAGGTGATAGGCCTGTAGTTTACTGGCTATATTTCCCTTACTCTTGTCTTTTTGTACTAAGGATGTTCTTCCTGTGGTCATCCATTTGGGTGCTTGGTGATTTGAGATACAATGCTGGAGTTGTTCTGCTATTCGTGGGTGTAGGGCCTTGAAGTTTTTGAGCCAGTATCCATGGACTTCATCGGACCTGGGGCTTTCCAGTTTGGCATTTTCTTTAGTTTGGTGTCTGACTGTGTCTGTCGTGATGTCTGTGAATCTTTGTTTTTTTTCTCCCTGTTTCTTCTTCCTTGACTTCCTGGAGCCATGTTGCATGTTTGTTGTGTGATACCGGATTGCTCCATATGTTTTCCAGAGTCTCTTACTTGGTTCGGCTTCAGGAATTTCTGGTGGTTGTCTTCCCCTCTTAGTTGGCTGTATAGTCTTGTCTGGTTGGTTCCGAATAGTTTGTTCTGTTGGTATCCCTTATTCCTGTTCATGTACCGTTGGATCTTGTGTGCTTTGGCCTTAAGCCTCTGTTTTACATCTTCTATTGTGTTGTTTAGTCCCCTCTCTTGTACTTTGTATTTCTCGTTGAGTCCTCCTCCCTTGTTTTTCTTGCTTCTTAGCCTTTTTTCTGCCATCTCTTTCAGTTTACTCAAGTCAGATCTCATCACCATGATTTGCTTTTCCAGGCGCCTTTTCCAAGGAGGTTGCTGTTTTGGTTTCTGTTGGGTTGGTTGTGACGGTGGTGTTGGTGTTCGAATCCCCATCAGTTCTGCTACTAATCTTGCTCCTGCATATGTCAAGTTATTTGTTTCTGTGATACTGGTGGTGTGTATTAGGCCCATTATTTCATTGGACCTCACTTGTTTTTCTCCCTTCAATTTCTTGGTGTTGTAGCTTTCATGGAGGGGATCTTTGTTCTCTCTGTATCTGGCTCCATCCATTGTCTAATCTTTTCTACCCATTCCGTCCTCTCTGTTACTTCGTCGGTGTTTCTTCGTGTGTCGTTGTTTGATACTTCATCCTCTCTGTCGTCTTCTGTGGCATCGTCTCTCAGTTCGTCTTCGTGTAATTCGTTGTCGTGTGACATTTCCCTTTCCAGTTCTTCTCTTTCTGTTGGGGAGAGCCAGTTCTTTTTCTTTATGTTCCTTACTTGGTCTGCCAGCCTCTGCTCTGTTTGGGGGTGTTATTCCTCTCATTCCAGATGTTGATCAATCTTCTTCTATCCTCTCTTCCGTCGGGTTGCTTCTGATGTAGCATCTCCATATTTTCCTTATTTTCTTCTCTTGTCCATTTCTTCCTTTTGCCTCTGTAGCTCCAATCTCAGGCTGTTGATTACTGTCGTGGTTTTGATCAGTTGCTGGATGACGACCTCCAAGTACCTGACCGTCTTCCCCTACAATTGGGTTGAATACCTGGTTGCCGGACGAGGCTCCTCTGTTGCCAGAGGTTCCATTTACGTCGTTGTCGTTTATTCCTTCATTTCTTTCCATCATTGCTTGAGTTTTGCTATTAACCCATAGCTGGACCCTACCCTATCAGGGATAGGTACTCATTTACAGCTGAGTAGACTGAGGAAATTATGGTAAAGATCCTTTCCCAAGGAATCAACGCCGAGGAGATCGGTCACCCATCCCAACGACTGACCAGCCCCAATGTTGCTTAACTTGACTTAAGTCTATTGACGACCTAACCAACTCCTCCACGGCGCCACATATTTATTATTATTATTATTATTATTATTATTATTATTATTATTTATTACTTATTATTATTATATTATTATTATTATTATTATTATTATTATTATTATTATTATTCTTGCTATTATTATTATTATTATTATTACTATTATTATTATTATTATTATTATTATTATTATTTTTTTTTTTTTGCTCTATCACAGTCCTCCAATTCGACTGGGTGGTATTTATAGTGTGGGGTTCCGGGTTGCATCCTGCCTCCTTAGGAGTCCATTATTATTATTATTATTATTATTATTATTATTATTATTATTATTATTATTATTATTATTATTATTATTCCTGTTTTTTTCTTATTTTTATCATTACTGTTTTGATTTTTTTTGGAGGGGTGAACGAAATTGAAGAAATAATTTTATAAACTACTTTAATGTTAGGGTATTATTATTATTATTATTATTATTATTCCCGTAAACAGTTCAACAAGATTACTGACTGATATTACTAAACTTACATAGCTTGCCCCAAGGATGTTTCTTAAAGAAGTGAAAACTAGAGCAAGGTAAAATTAAAGAAGATGGACAGCTAAGCTGGAGGAGACCACGAGGAACGGCTGGAGAGTAAAAGGCGGAAAGCACTGCACCTGAGGCATGAGATGGGGCACTGCAGAGAACCTTGAGGTCCACCTACAGTGCGCCGTGCTAAGCTTACTGTATGTGGTACCACCAAAAGTGTGATTTTTTTTTTAGCTGATAGGAAAAACTGGTTTGGGTCCTTACAGAGTCACACTTCGTGTAAATCGTAAGATTAAGGTTAATCTCATGGCATTGGAAATGTGTACCCTCTCTTAACTGGACTTCTGTCAGGGCATTGTTATGATATATACCCATTGCCCCTTGCACCAGACAGCTGAGGTATGTTGGATGTGTCTTCCCTTGTCCTTTTGTCCGGGAGAGGAAAAAAGTAAATAAACAATATAATTATTATATATTATATATATATATATATATATATATATATATATATATATATAAAACCATAGGGATGACGGAAGAGCAATAGAGGTGACTGTTGACCTCATGCTCCAAATGACCCAAGGTCTTATAAACAGAGAGAGAGAGAGAGAGAGAGAGACGAGAGAGAGAGAGAGAGAGAGAGCAAAGCCATCATGATGATGAAAGGACGTGTCACGCTTTTAATTACAGTCTCTTGAATAAGCGTTGCCCAACAGACTGATCAAAAGTACACCACGGATCAATAACACCTTTGAGATAATGTTGACGCGCTAAGGGAGGGGGGCAGGCGAGGAAGGGCAGGGGAGGGGTGTTGGAGGGAATGAAAAGAGAGGGTGGAGGGAGGGGAGAGGGGGGGGGGGGGGGGGGGGGGTTGAATGCCTTAAAGGAGCGCTGGACTTAATGAAGCCAAAGAAGGTCATACGAACGAGTGGGAGGATGTCGAATTATTGAAGACATTTGAAAAATAAAAAAATACTGATAAATATACAAACATAATAAAAACAAGAGGGAATATTACTAATTGAAGGATGTTGAATGTTTAAGACGATTGCAGAAGTAATGATTATCGTTGCAATTAAGCGCGTAAATTCTCGTGGAACAATAATTTTATATATTTTTTAAATTGTACGAACACGCGTAACAAGTTTCTACTGACAATACCTAAGTTGAAAAAGGGAAAACATTGTAGCCAGAATAAAAAATGATAAATATACTTGTTAATCCAGATATATAAGCATAAACATCACTGAAAGACGAGAAAAGTGAAAACTGAAGGTTACAAGAATATAAGTTGTTTAACGAAAGCGGAAGAAATTCCGTCTACCTGAGGCTAAATCTCAGGTGGACCAACCAGAGATAATCACACAGGTAAGCCAAGATCTCTCTTTCCCCCAAAGCTTCAGAGATTAAACAAATAGAGAAAGAATGCCAGGCCTGAGGAAGAGGTAATGTATATACAAAAATTGTTGGAACAATAGAACATCACCAGAAAGTAATTTTGATGTAGAACAAAAGTACAGAAAAAACAAGCTGGGTGAAAGTAATTTGGAAAAAAGACAATTCACGAAATCGGAATAGAAAGTAATTATGATAAACAAGGCGAAAGGAAAGATAAATAAAAATAAATAAAAATACATGGCTACTTACTAAGTTACTCAGACACAGAAAAAAAATAAAAGAAAAATAGTATATTGACAAATTAAGATAAGCCAATTGAGGACCAGTCCTTCCTCGTCACCGCTTTTGAGAGAGAGAGAGAGAGAGAGAGAGAGAGAGAGAGAGAGAGAGAGAGAGAGAGAGAGAGAGAGAGATAGGTCCCCTTACGTCTGCCGTAGGTTCAAGGCAAGCGACGCTGTTGAACAGGTTACTGGGGTAGAGGTGTCCCATTGAGGAGGAGGAGGAGGAGGAGGAGGAGGAGGAGAGGTCGTGAGGCAGAGTAATTTGTGGTCACGGACTGAGGAGAAAAAAAAGTTATAGAAAAAAAAGTTAACCTCGAAGGAGGTTGATGATATAACCTCTTTTTTTTTTATGTTACATTACCACCAATGTTCTGTCAGCTATTATATTGTCACCTTACAGGTCGATAAATATGATTGATGCTGGAGTTAGAAGAAAAAAAGTAAAAAAAAAATTACCTTAACCTCGAAATATTAAAGAGGTTGATATATCCACTTTTTCCTTTTTTATATAAGTTGCAATACATCTCGGGAATTCGCCACCCGGTAGGACGAGTGAACGCAACTCAGTATCAGCTAAGGAGATATTTAACATAATACATTAACTACGTAAAGAAGACACTTATCTCTGCTGACGATTTCGTTATATACAGATCCAGCAGCGAGTATCCACGCGGATACCAAATAGGAAGTCCATTGTTTATTTATTTTATATATTTATTATCATGGAATGAAGCGCAGACCACGAACTTGATGGGCAGACTTTTGCAAAATCGATTATATCTTTTATGTGAGAAGGTTTCCGATAGGAGGCCGACGGGAGGGGTGAAAAAGGGGGTTAATCCCCCTCCCCCCTCACACCCACAACCAACAAAGTTATTAATTCTACCAAACCTAGATGCAATAATTTAAGGCCAGAAATATTGATATAATCTTAAATCTTACAGTTCTTTGTGAAATATAACCATTGGAGAGAGAGAGAGAGAGAGAGAGAGAGAGAGAGAGAGAGAGAGAGAGAGAGAGAGAGAGAGAGAGAGATAAAATCTGGTATTTTTGGGATAACAAGTTCAATAATAACATTTCTAAGATATTGGAAAAATTTGAGAGAGAGAGAGAGAGAGAGAGAGAGAGAGAATCTGGTATTTTTAGGATAAAAAAATCAATAATATTTCTTTAAATTTAGAAACATTTGAGAGAGAGAGAGAGAGAGAGAGAGAGAGAGAGAGAGAGAGAGAGAGAGAGAGAGAGAGTCATCACTATAGCAGCTATTTCCTAGCATAAATACTTAACCTTCCCCCCCCCCCATCCCCAAATGAACAAAAATAAAAAAAAGATTGTAAAGTCCATTCGATCAAAATGTCAACCGACTACAACAACAACAGCAACAACAAACAAAACAACAAGAGAAGGGTTGTGTTGACAGATCCACTCAATGTCAAAAAAAGTCAATTGCCCAAAACATCACAATGGTATCTTTCTTTCTTTCTTTCTTCCTTTTCTTTCTTCGCCTCGGGCAAAATGGGTGGATTCTGCACCGGAAGTTAAAAAGAAAGAAAAAAAAAGTAAACAAACAAACACTGGGATTTATTTTTGGCCTCTGAACCGGAAGTGGTGTGTGTGTTTGTGTTTGTGTATTGGTGGTGGATGTTTGTCGATAATTAAGGAGTTTTTCTCAGGAAGAGTAAAACAGAAATTAGCATTTATGCATATATGTATATTATGAGAAGGAATGGTAATAAAAAACTAGTTTTTTTCGATTTACATATATTTGTATTCTATACATATATATATATATATATATATATATATATATATATATATATATATAGAGAGAGAGAGAGAGAGAGAGAGAGAGAGAGAGAGAGAGAGACTACTAGTCTTTTTATCAGATACTTATGTAACTATGCACTGAAGTTTCTGTAATTACACACACACACACACACACACACACACACACACACACACACACACACATATATATATATATAGTATATATAATCATAAAAATAACAGGACAAAAAATATCAAATTCGTCCAATAAACTGAAGACGGTTCCTTCTCTCTCTCTCTCTCTCTCTCTCCTGAACGACACCTCCGGTACAGATGGACCGAAGAAATTCGACACCAAAAGACCAGTAACCCAAGACCCGGGCCACTGAAAATGCCCATTTGGAATAATATAGGCTGTGGCGATGCCCCGTGTTTGAAGGAAGATTGGGCACGCGAGGTGATGCTGTTATTTCTCCGTGTTGCTGTCCTGGTGCTCTTCTTCGTCCATTTTTTACAACGTTGTTTCTGTACTGGAGATCAACGTTTTTTTTCTTTTTTTATTTCTGGTGCTGTTCCTCGTTCATGTTTCACGATGTTGTTTCTTCACTGGCTATCATTATTCCGCTGTTCGTCGTCATCGCGTTGTTTCACACCGTTGTTTCTTCAGTAGCTATTCCTCGCGTTGTTTCACACTGCTGTTTCTTCAGTGGCTAGCAATATTTTGCTGCTCGTCATCCTCGTGTTGTTTCACACTGTTGTTTCTTCAGTGGCTCTTAATATTCCACTGTTCGTCATCCTCGCGTTGTTTCACACTTGTTTCTTCAGTGGCTAGCAATATTTTGCTGCTCGTCATCCTCGTCTTGTTTCACACTGTTGTTTCTTCAGTGGCTCTCAATATTCCGCTGTTCGTCACCCTCGCGTTGTTTCACACTGTTGTTTCTGCAGTGGCTATCAATTTTCCGCTGTTCGTCATCGTGGTGTTGCTTCCGGTGCTGTTTCACAGTGTTGTTTCTTTACTGGCTTACAGTACTCTAAAGTTCGTCTTCCATTGTGTATATATATATATATATATATATATATATATATATATACCATATATATATAAGTATGTGAACAGCTAATACTGATGTTTCATTTTGTTGTTTCTTTAATCACTATGTCAGTTTTGTGTTGAATTGAATACTACTATTGCTGTTCTATAATGTTCCGCACTTTATCATATATCGAAATCTTTTATCTTTTGAAATGATTTTGACAATTCTCAGATGACAAACAAAGTCCAGAAGAAGAAGAAGAAGAAGAAGAGAGAGAGAGAGAGAGAGAGAGAGAGAAGAGGAGGAGGAAGAGGAGAAGAAGAAGAAGAAGAAGAAGAAGAAGAAGAAGAAGGAGAGAGAGAGAGAGAGAGAGAGACGACAAGGAGGAGGAGGAGGAGGAGGAGGAGGAGGAGGAGGAGAGAGAGAGAGAGAGAGAGAGAGAGAGAGAAGATTTGTGTCGAGTACAACACCCAAACTTCCTAGAGGCTATTTAGTTACTCTACACATAATTTGCAACATCCTGCTTATGCAAATTTATATATAGTTGTCAATTGTCTCCTAAGTGTTCAGGAGACTCGAGATGGTAATATTCTTTGTTACACATCGGTATATCTTTCATTTATTTTGTTTACTTGGTCGTCTGATGTTTCAGGAGGCAAATGAATAAATTTTATTATACAAATTTGAAATGAATACAATCTTACATCATATGCCAATTACTCTGATATGCTTAGAGAGACGAATGATTAAGTAAAATTACTCATATGTCTTGAAGATGGTGATATGATTCATATGTTGTAATAGTAGGAAAAATAATATTAGCAAATATAATTTCAGATGCAAAGGCTTAGAGATATCTAAAACCAAAACGGGCCATCATCTTATTATTGTTACAAATGGAATATCCATTTATAATTTCGAGATATCTTAGTCTCCTTCCCAGATTTATTTACAAAAAACGAGGCAAAATGCGTCAACAACTGTCTCTGGGATATATATAGTTGTAAAGTTATATCCTCTAGTCTATATACTGAAATCTTCATAACTAGTGGCTTTAAAAAATTCAAATTCACGACTGATCAAGTCCTAGGCCAAAGACGACATAGCATAGGAATATGGAATTTAAGCCAGAAGCCAAGCACTGGGACCTGTGAGGTCAATCAGCGCTGAAAAGGAAACTTTGACAGTGAGAAGGTTTGAAAGGCGTAACAGGAGGAAAAAAACCTCAAAGCAATCCCACTATGAAACAACTGTTAGGAAGGGTGGAAAGTCAAGATGGAAGAAAGATGAATATGAAAGGAGGTACAGTAAAAGGAATGAAAAAGGGGGAGGGGGGGGGTTGCAGCTAGGGGGCCGAAGGCACGCTACAAAGGACCTCTCGCTCCGTCAAGACCACACGATAAGTAGGAGCTATAGCAACAAGACGTTGGGCGGCTCAAGTCTCCAAGTCTCCTCCCCTGATTACGGCATTGTTTACGAAGTCGAGTGAGTGATTCAATGACGAGAATCATTACGGAGATCAACAATGACGCAATGCAATCGAAAAGAGATGAATGGTCCTTTCCAGACTTCTCGGAAGGGATGTCTTTATAAGGTCAGGTAAGAGACACACTCAAATTATTATCATTATTATCTATTATTCAGCATGATTTAGATTTATCCCAATTATTAAAGAAGTATCGCTGAGCCAGAGCAGTGGAGTAATAGGAAAAATTAGAAAAGATAATTTATAAGATCAATTCGCTGAATTGTGCCATTTCATTTCATAGAATTTATTTAAAAGAGGATCTTATGCCAAAATATTATTATTATTATTATTAATTATTGTTATTATTATTATTAATTATTATTATTATTATTATTATTATTACATTCAGAATCTGCAAACGCTCATATAGACCATACCAATTATTGTCATTAACTTGAAAAACTAGATTAAAAAAGAAAAGAATATATAAATATATATGTGTGTATATAATATATATATATATATATATATATATATATATATATATATATATATATATATATATATATCTTGCAATTCCACAATGGTCCCGTGGGTGAAGTATATAAGAGATCCTCACGTGAAAATGAAAGGAGGTACCAAGACTTTCAACTTTTATTCCAAAGTCATCTTCAGGGTACACCAGTACCCTAGAGATGACTTTGGAATAAAAGTTTGAAAGTCTTGGTATTATAACCTCCTTCTTTCATTTCACGTGAGGATCTCATATATATATATATATATATATATATATATATATATATATATATATATATATATATATATATATTGAAAAATTTCCTCAGCCTCAAATATTTCAATGAAAGGTTGATCCATCATATATATATATATATACTATATATATATATATATATATATATATATTACACATAAGCCTAAAACCACACACGTACCTACATCCATGATATGTCCACTAAGAGCATTTTACGGCATTAACATACTATATCATCTACCTCCACTGTAAGTTTATGTTCCAGAACAGTGATTATTCTTTAGTAGCAAAATTGAAAAGACGCTCGACAAAATTTTCCAAAAAAAAAGAACGTAACCAGAAAGTCTTATCCTGCCTATACTGACCTTATAATTAACAGCACCGAATCTCCAGCCGGTGAGGTGGACCATTGGGGGCTTGTGTCAGAATTCGAGGCTGGATTTCTCCAGATCACAAGACAGGGAATAACTCCATCTCTTCAAGAAATGACGACGGTGTTCCCTCCGCTCAATCCCATTACTCAACATTCACATCAAAGGCTGAGAACGCTCCCTATAAACAACACTCTCTTTTTCTTCTTCTTCCTCTTTTCTCGTCACTGGAGGGTTTCTCGAGTACGTCGTTCCGTGTACTACCCTTTTTACTATCTTTTTAAAATGTTCTAACCGCCCTTGTCACTTGCTTTCACGTCGATAGGTACAAACGCTTTGTTTGTTATGTTATGTAGTCAAGTTGTATAAAATATAAATATACCTTTTCACGGAAAAAGTTCACTTTTGGTATATCTTAAATTCTTTTTCGTAGCTTGCTTTACTAAAGTAATCGCGCAAGAACTACCACTAAATTATATTTTAGCACCACAATATTCACAACTGTAAAAGAAATAAAAACGTTCTTAAATGCAATTCTGACCATTGTTTTATTTACAAAAATATTTACTCACACATCTATGCTGATATGTAAATACGTACATACATAGATATACGCTTATCTATACCAGAGCAACTGTTTTTTTTTTTTATCTAACAACTCACCTCTCTCTCTCTCTCTCTCTCTCTCTCTGCTTACGATTAATCCAGCCACGAACTAGCACTGTCTTATATTTTCTTAATTTGAAAGAGTCTTTAAGGCAAAGTTCGGCCTAGAAGAACGAAGCAAGAAGCCGCACATCATACACCAACTGACATAGTCACTTAACCCTTAGGCCTATCCATCACTTGATAGGCCTTCTTTGTGACAGTGAATCACTATGAACTTGGCTTGAGGGATGTCTCCCTTCTCCCAGCCATTCTGATACAGGAAGTGGATTATTTGCTGCGAGATAAAAAGATCGAGTATAGTAGTACTTGTCAACAGAGACAGAAAACATAAACAAAAAGCAGCGTTGACACAACCACCTCAAAATAAAAGCATTCTAGATAAGTTAACCAGTTGACATTCTGCATCAGAATTTCTTATCAGCCGAGAGATATCAACATGCAAATTTGGTGACGGTTTTGCAACGAGTAAAACCCAAGAGCAGACAAACAAACACATGCGCGATCACATGCACAGACCAACTTCGCGCGGTTCACTGATCGCACATTGCAATGGTTGAGCTGAATACCCAGGAACAGACGAATCTGGGCAGCAACTTGACCCACAATTCGGGAACAACAGAAACTGCAGATGATATAGGACACAGCTCTATAAAGCCGCATCCTTTGCAAAGCAGGAACTTTTGCATATTGCGCGTAGGATTATCCTTGTGGGCTACACAAAGAACAACTCCTACAGAATCTACAGGTTGCCTTAAAATAAATAAGGACAACGTAAGTTCAAACAACGCAGGTTAGGTTGCTACTTTGTTCCCTGCAAACATAGAACTACAGGAACTTTGCGTAACGCAGGATACACCGTTACACACTTCCTTGTTCCCTACAAGGAAGGAACCACAAAGAACTCAACTTTCATCTCTAGTCCTATAAACTAATACGAACCAAAGTAAGTCTACTTATAAAGTAAGCTAAACGCCCGCCCTTGTCACGGCGCACGGAGGATGTAAAACCAGGAACTGCCAGGGGCTTCATAGGACGTAGGTGACATCCTTCCTGCATCATCCCACGCGCGTCGCGGGATCCCTCGGGGAAGCAAACAGGTTCGATCATAGGATAGGATAGGATAAAGAGGCGGTGGTTCCATCATGACTACCGAACGGACTTCCTGTGGGGCGCCCATAACAGCGTGTTATCCCCCACAGGATTCCTTTTTTGTGATCTGTCCTCTGGGGGTCCCCCCTGTTATGCGTCCGTGTACCTCTGTTATATATACGTATTGATAAGTGGGACTTGGTCTGTCCTTGACGAGTAAACTAATTTGCAAGTCAAAATTCCACGCTGAATGGTACTATCTTGAGACTGAGTGATGATTATGTCTTGTGACGAGGCCGAAGGCAAGGGCAACATTTAAACGTATGCCTCTTAAACACAAACCAAAAGGAAAGACGAAAAATAAACGAGAGAAAGAAAGAACGAAGGTAAGCATGCATAGTAAGATGCTAAAATTGTACTGTTAGGTATATACGTCACCACAGTAACGTCTAACAGTGACGTTACCAGACAAGGAGTGATCAATAGACTAGCTTGACGTTATTTAAAATTAAACACGTAGAGCATATTGAGAAAGGAATAATTTATGAATGAAAATAGCCAAGTGACGAGACGAAGTTATTCCGGAGCACGTCAATGCAACTAAGGGAGTTTTGGGAATACACCACATCAGCCTAGGGTTTGATTCCAAACAATCGAAAGCAGTGGTTGTTTGCGGAACAGGAAATGACGAGAAGGTAAACTGGAATATCATTCCAACGCGTCGAATACACGAAGTGTCAGCACCTAAAAGCTGGAGGGAATGGTTGCAACTGCACCTAATTGATTTGCAATACAAACACATTCCTCCCACTTCGCCTGTATCCGATGTCAGCTGATTCACGACGCTTGGCTGAGCCAGACACACAAACACACATACACAGACACACACAGATTCACAAAGGTCGTGTTTTCTATGCAGTTATGTTCGAGACACGATGAAGTTTATGTTGACACTAAAAACAAGATATTTTTTCTTGGACAAATACAATTATTATAAAAAATAATTAATATATTAATGGTTTTCTGTACTGAACTGATGATGTCTAGGACTGAACAGTTCTGAAATGAAGTTTGTTATTTTCAAACAAACGCAAATCTCTCAAGTAAAAAAAGTTTAGCAAAGATTTAAAATTCTAAAACGATACTTAAAACAATTTCTCACTTAAAACACATCGAAAGCGTAGTAGTAGTACTAGTAGTCACTGCACAGCACTAACGGAAGCTTTAAAAAACCGATCGAAATAGACTGGAGGGAAGGAGCAACGTGTTTATGGCTCTCTCCTCTCTCTCTCCCTCTCTCTTGTTCTCTCTCGCGCGAGCGACTGACTGGGTCTCTCTATCCTACTAACCCGGCCGAGTGCCAAGTGCCAACTGAGGGGAGTTACCGAATACTATTCCCGCGAGGCCTCCGGGCAGCAAGCACCAGGCTGCTGCTAGACTCGAGCCTCAAGGGGCCCAGGCTGACACATTCTCTCTCTCTCCTCTCTATTCTCTCTCTCTCTCTTCTTCTCTCTCCTCGCAGCTGGGTCACTGGTAGGGGTGACGGCTGCCAGAGCAAGGGGGGGTGGGGGGAGGGGGGGGGGGGGAGGAAACAAAAGATCCGAAAAAGGTGTTTTTCCCGTCTCCCATAATTCGTCTTTCCCTCTTCCATGTGACACACATGGGTCTAGTTACCCCTTCTCCTTCCTCAGCATGCAGGTCCGGTACACGAATATGCGTTCGGTACGAGGATGAGCGTTGAGGGATTTGGGCGGAGGGTTGAATTGGGGTTGGGGTGGGAGGAGGGAAAATATAAAGTTGGGGAGAATAGCCCCCCCCAAAACCCCATCTGTGATTTTCCCGTAACCTTTTGTTGGAGTTAGGGGGGGTCGACCTGTCAGCATCTCCTCATCCACGCTGGCTGTGGGATATGACTCATCGCTTGATCTGCGAACTTTCCTCCTCGCTCTCCTCCTCCTCCTGCTCTTTTTACTCCTCCTCCTCCTCCTCCTCAGCCTAGACGTCACGACGCTTACTTGGAAGAACGTCCGCCGTCCGTCCGTCGGCTTCCTGCGGACGTGTAAATTATTTTCGACGTGCTTATCGAACATCCTTCGTCACTGAATGTCACGAAAAGGTTCGTGGCCCCAGTACAAATGACGGAGGTAAACGACCCACAAACGAAGCAAACGTAAGCCTAGGGACAGGCTACGACGACGGTGCATTTTGCATGTTAGTGACGTAGGCCTACTGGATATTGAATTCCTGTCTTAAAAATACATATATTTCTAATTCTACAACTTTACAAAAAACCATAGGTGGAGGTAAGTAATCTAGAAATGGACAACGTAGGCCTGGGGACGGACAAAGACCACGTTGCATTATGCCAGAGTGACGTAGGCCTACTGGCTTTTGAAGTCCTGTCTTAAAAATACACATATTTCTAATTCTATGACTTTAACAAAAAACCATAGGTGGAGGTAAGTAACCCAGATATGAGGACAACGTAGGCCTAGGGACGGGCAAAGACCACGATGCAATTTGCCAGAGTGACGTAGGCCTACTGGCTATTGAATTCCTGTCTTAAAAATACATTTATTTCTAATTCTATGACTTTAAAAAACCGTAGGTGGAGGTCAGTAATCCAAAAATGAGGAGAACGTAGGCCTAGTGACGGGCTAAGACCACGATGCATTTTGCCAGAGTGACGAAGGCCTACTGGGATTTGAATTCCAGTTAGCAAAAATAAACAAAGAAAAATCTTTTATTTGCAATTTTACAACTAAAACACACACACACACACACTCACACACAAACGTACAGTGTGCAGTGGAAGTGACAAGCAAGATACCAGCAAACGGCAACAAAGAAAGGTGCAGACATGGCTCGAGATTCTGTAACCAGAGCAGTGTTGTGCTGCATAAAATGATGCAACCAAGCAATTCCACACAAAGGGTTCCCATCACCTTTTCCCCTCACTGCAAGGTCCGGCATATTTCCCTCACTGCAAGGTCGGCATATCGTACGTAAACAGAGACAAGATTCAATGGAGACTAATAGCTGAATGACACAGTCCACATGAGTGACCCAAAGGGCCAACATGGCCGGACCTGACATGATTCTAATTTTTTGTGTGAATACTGAAACAGTGATTTGCAGTGGGTGCATATTTTAATGTAGTTTAACCATAATTGCATTTCCCTGGTGCATATTTTAATGTAGTTTAACCATAACTGTATTTCCCTGGTGCATTTTGACAATACATATTCAGACATACAAGTGGGGGCAAAAAATAAACAAAAACAGTTATATGAAAAAGGTCTAGATCTATTCAGAGGAATAATCCTCAGTTAGGTCTAAAATGTTCCAAATTCGTAATCTTTGAATCGAATTGAATCTTTCGAGTACAACCTCGTTTCCTCGATATAGACAAAACCTGCTCCTCAAAGTACACCCTTCACTCGATCCTAAAATGGAATATGAAAGAATTATTCTAAAACAATGGCAGCAGCACCACCTCGCCCTCGTAATGCTACCCGTACGATACGGGTAGTCTCGCAGCACAGCTGCGAAGACTTATACCCTTCTCTAAAATTGCCATCCATCACCTTTCACTTCCCTCATGCTGTTCTGTTGTGGTATTTTCCTACTGCTCTCTCTCTCTCTCTCTCTCTCTCTCTCTCTCTCTCTCTCTCTCTCTCTCTCTCTCATACACATTCGCAAGAAGACCATTTCTAGCAACGGCCTACTCTTTTATCTTCCTTCTCTTTTCTTTTGGCTCTCTGTTGTCCGTCACTCTGCAGAGGCACTTGTCACTGTTGATTTCCAAAGGTCACTCACTAGCTATCAATGATGAATGCACCCAGGAGAGAGAGAGAGAGAGAGAGAGAGAGAGAGAGAGAGAGAGAGAGAGAGAGAGAATTTTAAGCTGTACGAAAATCAGCGGAAGATTGAAAATGGAAAAGAAAAAAGTATATGGGTTGGAGAGAGAGAGAGAGAGAGAGAGAGAGAGAGAGAGAGAGAGAGTTCCTTACCAAGGGGGTAAGTACCAACATGCCATGCCATCGATCTCAGATGTTGAGAGAGAGAGAGAGAGAGAGAGAGATCAAAGCCAAACGGCACTATTAGTCATCGGCAACAGAACTGATTTATTTCCAGCGGAATAAAAGCATTAACATGAGCCACTGGATGGGGTGGTTGGGTGGAGGCAGGTGACTACTGACATGGCGGGGGGGGGGGGGGGGTGGGGGGGGGGGGGGGGGGGTGACCAACATCCTCACTCGATATTCTATTTCGACTTCCTTCCCCCCTTTGCTAATTCACTTTTCATTCAGCGACTCCGTTTGTGACGATGATAATGTTACTGTATTACTCACGAGTTGATTATAGGCGCCATGCGTCACTCACTTTCTCGGTAAGAAAGAAAAGCAGAGGAAAAGGTCGCTTCTTATCAAGTCACTGCGGCGCTTAAACTTTTCGGGTAATGATGGCGACACTGTCAACTGTAGGCAGATACCTGTTTTAACTCTAGGCAGATAGCTGTTTTATGGGGAAAAAAGTGCATCTAATGGCAATACGTTATCCACTTCTTTTATGTTATTAATACACTCACCGTACATGCAGGCCTTATTCGAAAAATGTGTGTGAAATGAGTATGTACGTACTACACGGTGTATAGGTATGGGTATATGTATGTATTACATAGTAAATTGAAGTATGTTGAGCTATAAAAAATATAACTATATTTGTTGATTCTGTATATAAATTACATATCTTGTATATGTATTGTATTATAAGATGACCTTTAAAGTGTATTTTTTTTGTTAGATAAAAGAGAAAAAATGCTGTAATCGTTATAGTAAGTCATGGCGCCTCTAAACCGCTAGGCTGATAGCTGTTTTAGGATGAAAATAAATGAGTTTTATGGCGTAATGTTATGCAGTTTGTTAGCTTTATTAATACATTTACATTACATGTAGGCCTGTGTGAGCGTTATTAATACATTTACGGTACATGCAGGCCTAAGTACCAAAATCTCAGTTGTCATCGTTACAGTAATACATGGGACACCTAGGCCTAGAATCATTTTGTTAAGTCCTTAATACAGTTAAAAAATAATTTCACGGGTTGTCTTATATGATAGGATTAATACGCCGAGGTACTTTTCAATGAAACAATATGAAATCGAAAGCTTGGTTGCTTTTACTCTTGAATTTCAGTTTGTGAAAGTACTTCATAATCTCATGCAAAGAGTCAGAGTTGGTTAAAAAGTTTAAAATATTCAAATAATAATATACTATAAGTGAGTAGATGCTGCTTCTACCAGCTGTTAATGAAGCTGGGGATTAATTGCTTGCAGTAGAATCGAACTATTGAAAAAAGCTCTGATATAACCCACTTACATAGGCCTATGGTCATAAAATTTGCCAAATGTTAGCGCTATTGACTGATTGCATATAATACTGTACATACATACAGAGATTGTTTCTTTCATAATATAAGAAATAAAAAACTTAAATAGGCCTATGCAGCGCAATGGTGCAATATCGCCCTTTCGCTGATAGGGATACGAAAGTGGAAAAAGACGCGAACGAAACATGGAAAAGCACAATGAATTAGCTTACGAAAAACATAATCATTATGGAAAGCACGTACGTTTAGATACGTACGGAAGCACAAATACGTGCCCATGCAATAACATAAGCAAGAGTGAGTCACGGACCCCGGCACTGCATGACGTTCAAGCTGCCTGGAAATGAGAGATAGAGAGAGAGAGAGAGAGGGGGGGGGGGGAGGGGGGGGGGGGTGGGGGGGTGGGTGGGGGGGTTAAGATCTGTTTACAGGTATTGAACGCAGGATGACAAGACTGACTTTGGAATTGGTTACAAGGGGGTCCACATCGAATTATAGATGCCGCCGAAGCGACTCGGCCTAATGGAATGTAGGCTCAAACGCTTATCCAAAGAACGTTGCTTATACATTTCTATACATAAGAACTCGCTGATTATTGACTGCTGCAATGCTAAACATGGTAAGGAATACTATGAGTCTATTTGACTCTATAAGTCAGAGAACAGACTAGTCAGAGAGACAGAATACGAATATGGGACGAATAATCTCAGCCAGACGGAGGTATGGTGCAGGTGGCGCCATGTCGCCACAATGCGTCTATTCCAAGTTCCAGGACTGTGCTGGAATTGTAGAGCAAAGCTTTCTGGGCAAAGTGAAGGTGCCTGGAAATATGATCGTTGTGTGTATGATGAATATTGCTTACATATTTGTTTCTTTATTCTTTTTGACAGCATCACTGATTTGTAAAGAGGCTGTTGAATTGTGCAACCATTTCCAAAACTCTTTGTCTTGATTTCTTACGATATATTCTCATTAACTAAGGTTTTCAAAAGCCGCCTTGTCTATTTAATCTTTATTATTATTCTAAACATATTTCGGAAACTCAATGCTCACTTGCCATCTACACACCTTTAAAGTATTTCAATATG
>NC_087209.1:7362112-7392112 GCF_015104395.2 Macrobrachium nipponense | reverse complement strand
CAAGTCACAAACAATCCCAAACAATCGACACACAAAGCAAAGTAATGGAACATGTTCCTCACAAACAAACAGCAAACCAAGCCACAAACAACCGCCCATACAAAAATCTACAGCACACGAAAATTGCCAAAACCAAGGAACCGAACAGGAGGTTGGTTGGTTTCGATTTAGAAGGCATCGTGCCAGCACGGGCTCTTGCTCCTAAAGCAGTCCGTAAACGGAACCGAACAAGGGCGTAATATGCATTGTATACTGAACACACCCCTCGCCATCGTCCCACGAGTCTACAATCCTTCCTTGGGAAATGAATGGCAATAATCTTCATCTCAGGAGCCTTTCTTCTGTCAGACCTCATTGTGAGACTTGAGACTCACACGGCAGACGAGAGAGATTTCGCAGCCATTGAGAACCCCCCCTCCCCCCCTTCCCTCTGCTCATCGCCTTCATGGAGTATTTCCGGAGCAGCAGCACCGAGAGAGAGAGAGAGAGAGAGAGAGAGAGAGAGAGAGAGAGAGAGAGAGAGAGAGGAACCTATAGCGTTCGAGAAGAGGAAGAAAACGAAATCAATTATGAATTTATGATTCCATTGCATTTGTTGATGTACTTAAGTCTTCTGGATCATCTCTCTCTCTCTCTCTCTCTCTCTCTCTCTCTCTCTCTCTCTCTCCTCCACACACACACACACACAGGTACTTACAGTCTGTTATATGTACCATCTATTACTACAGATAAGTGAGCATACGATGTCTCCTCGGATGGACTAACAAGTCTTTGAGACATCCTAATCCTTGTAACTCCTTGTAACTCTCTCTCTCTCTCTCTCTCCTCTCTCTCAATCAGTATAGATTCCCTCTTTCTTACGTAAGTAAATTTCTATTCCTTATAAACACTCGAGACAAAAACACAACAGAATAATCAAGTAAGTCATAATATATTAATACATAAAATCTGGGAAAAAATTATACGTATTTCAATCATCAGATAAGTACGAATAAAAATAAATTCGACGACATACGTTTCCTGTGCGCGTCTTTCATTAAAAAAAAAAAAAAAAAAAAAAAAAAAAAAAAAAAAACTATGAAACGGAAATTCAATCATTCGTATTATTATCGAATGTAACTTACGGTTTTTGCCGTTTTTACGTTTTATTTAAAAATTTGTTTGCCGCTGAAATTATTCGATGTTCTGAGACGCCTCACAATAAACAAACAAACAATAAATAAATAAATACTGTTTTTGAGTAATTTTTCTTGTTATTAAAAGTCAAGAGTAAAATCTAATGTTGTTCTGTAGCCTACAGTGTCAATGTGTATATATGTAAATACGTATATATCGAAATATATGTATATATATTATAGATAGATATTATAAATATAATTAAATATATTATAACATATATATAAAAATAGTATACATGTTTATGGAATTCTATATACATATATTATAGATATATATCATAATATAACTATAATATATTTATACATATATAATAAATATATACTATATATGTATTTATGTGTTTATATATATATATATATAATATAAATCTTTATAGATACACATACATACATACACACACACACACACACACACACACACACACACACACACATATATATATATATATATATATATATATATATATATATATATATATATATTATATATGTATATACATATATACACCTATCACATCTAAATAAAGTGTGTTGTTTTTCCTTAGCAAGACCGGAAAGTGTTGGAATGCAGTGGCGTTGTTTCAATATCCTAAACCCATCAGGAAACACAGGACTCCCCCCCACCATCAATCCCCCCACCCCCCCCCCCACTTTCGCGTCACGATAGATGTAGAACATATTGACAGAAACAAGCACTCTATCCTACAGGGGAGAAATATATACATGGAAAAGTAGGGAATAAAACCTATAATATTTTTAAAGCCATTTCCCGATGAGAGAGAGAGAGAGACTACTGTAACATAATGTATATTAAGAGGCATTGATATATCTTAGATATATATATATATATAATATATATATATAATATATATATATATTATATATAGAGAGAGAGAGAAGAGAGAGGAGAGAGAGAGAGAAGAAGTTTAGAGAGAAGAAGAGAGATAGAGAGAGAGAGAACTTGGAGGTCAAAATTCCTTTAACCTGAATAATAACCTAAGAGCTGCATTCATTACCTCCTGAGGCCTTATGCCAACCACCTCAGGTCATCTGAGCGTAATCATCACCTATTTCAGTCCGAGACCTCTTTTTGAGATCACCTCCGACATCGTTGCTGTGTATCCGAGCTAGGTGTAGGATACATTTATTACTTTGCATACAACAGCCAAAGATTCGTGTGGATACATTATTTAGTTTATATAGTGTGAGAGGATTCAATTGGATACATTATCTAGTTTGCACACAGTTTGTAATGATTAATAGGGATACATTACATTACGGGTGATACTTTCAACCAGCGTATGCAAGGATACTTTATACAGTATACTACATACATTCTGCCAGATGCTACATTACATTATAAAGTATACATACATTCTTCCATGACTTTTCAGGTGATACATTCTACCAGTGTATGAAAGGATACATTAAAACAGTATGCATACATTCTGCCAGGAGATGTAAGGATACATTATACAGTATACATACATTCTTCCATGACTTTTCAGATGATACATTCTACCAGTATGAAAGGATACATTAAACAGTATGCATACATTCTGCCAGGAGATGTATGGATACATTATACAGTATACATACATTCTTCCGTGACTTTTCAGATGATACATTCTACCAGTGTATGCAAGGATACATTAAACAGTATGCATACATTCTGCCAGATGTAAGGATGCATTATAAAGTATACATACATTCTTCCATGACTTTTCAGATGATACATTCTACCAGTATGAAAGGATACATTAAACAGTATGCATACATTCTGCCAGATGTAAGGATACATTATACTGTACACATTTATTCTTCCATAACCTTTCAAGGATTCATTATAAAGTTTACATAATCACGAAGATACGTAAAGATACCTTACAAATATACTCTTCCATGAAATCAGGATACAATATGGTACTCATATGTATCCATAAAAGACGTAAGGATACAGTATGCATCCCGCAGACCTCCAAACCAGTTGTACCGAGGATGCATTGCGTAACTCTATAGAGGTTTCTGAATAACGTATCCGGAGATTACCAGTATACGCCTGTGACTAGTGCAACATGACGCTTTATCCGTTGAGAGAGAGAGAGAGAGAGAGAGAGAGAGAGAGAGTAGCAACAAGTGGGAACCGCTTGCATATCCTTAAAGCTTGCGTGACAAGAGAGAGAGAGAGAGAGAGAGAGAGAGAGATGGATGTACTTTCGTAGCAACAAGTGGAGGACGCTTGCTTCTACTTTAAGTCTGTGTGTGTGTGGTTGAGAGAGAGAGAGAGAGAGAGAGAGAGAGAGAGAGAGAGTGTGTGTGGCGCCCATTCGAATGATACCACCCTTTCTGTAACCACCAATTTTATGACGTGAATAGACTACTCTGGCTGTCATCATGAGCCTTTCCCCCTCAATTCAAGCCAGCTGCAAAACCTCTCTCTCTCTCTCTCTCTCTCTCTCTCCTCTCTCTCTGTACCCATTTCAATCCTAAATGTCTCGAATTATATTATCTACCACCCGTCATCCTCCTAAGACGAATAGAGACGCCCATTTTCTCAGCTCCTTAAACGACTTCCAACCAATCGGGTGTCGTTGCGACTTCTATGGTTGATACAGGCGCGCCTAAATCACCGCCCATCACGAGCGATTTATCAGTCGCCCACGGCATCGTATCAATCAATCACCCGCGACCTTATATCAATCAACCCGTGACCTTTCACAAGGTCTTTCGTCAAATGATCGGGGCATATTTTGATCACTTGTCTGAAGGCCGACTTCCTCTTTTGAATATATCGTTCGCGTTGTGAGTTGAATTAACTTTAATGCAGCTTTCTTTTGATACTTATAATCGTCACTTTTGTGTGTTTTAAAGTGTTTTAAAGTTGAATTAACATTGTTTTCTTTTGTTGCTTATAATCGTCACTGGTGTGTTTTAAAGTTGAATTAACATTGCTTAATTTTGATACTTATAATCGTCACATGTGTGTCTTAAAATTAAATTAACTCAGCATTGTTTACTTTTGATACTTATAATCGTCACTTCTGTGTTTTAAAGTTAAATTAACATTGTTTACTTTTGATACTTATAATCGTCACTCGTGTATTTTAAAGTTAAATTAACGTAACATTGTTTTCTTTTGATACTTATAATCGTCACTTGTGTGTTTTAAAGCTAAATTAACTTAAAGTTGTCTTCTTTTGATGCTTATGATCGTCACTTGTGTCTTTTAAAGTTAAATTAAATTAACACTGTTTTCTTTTGATACTTATAATCGTCACTCTTGTTGATTCTATTTTATTTTCTTTCTATATATTTTTACGTGATATTATTTAATCCCTTGCATGCCTGACTAATGGGAGTTTCAATAATGTATTGAGATTGTGAGTATAATAATAATAATAAAATAATAATAATAATAATAATAATAATAATAATAATAATAATAATAATAATAATAATAATAATCATAACAGCTTTTGAGTTAATTTCCTCTCCATACCTTACTTGCAAACCTAATTTTATTTTCAGTTTGTACAATAATAATAATAATAATAATAATAATAATAATAATAATAATAATAATTGAAAAAGAAACCCACAAATTCAATTTGTAACTTGTTTACTTCTAAGTATTTACATTAAGTTTTACTCCACACTCGAGTACTTTCAGGCCTTCTGTGGCCCATTCTCAAGAGATGTTTGGGATGTTAGCCTGGGTCAAGGCCAGCAGTCTTCTGGAACTTCTTCTCGTTGTGCTGTCATTTATGCGATGGCTGTTCTGGTTTTCTTGAGAGTTGCCATCCCCTCTTTTGTCGCTCTGATATCCTGAGCTGATGGTCAATGGAATTCACCCTTGTGGTAAGGGTGTGGTCACCGAAAGTCTGTTGGCTTATATACCAAAAGCAACAAAATTAGTCACAGGAGGGTAGTAGAAGGTGCGCTTATCAGAGAGATCAAAGTAATTGAAGGAAACAAAGGTTTTACCTCAGAAGATCCCATAAGCCGAGCTTTGATATTAAAAGAAGCTAAGATTGACCCTGCTGACCTGGAGATTAGGTTTCCTGCCCAACAGACTTTCGGTGACCACACCCTTACCACAAGGGTGAATTCCATTGACCATCAGCTCAGATATCAGAGCGACAAGAGGGGATTGGCAACTCTCAAGAAAACCAGAACAGCCATCGCATAAATGACAGCACAACGAGAAGAAGTTCCAGAAGACTGCTGGGCCTTGACCCAGGCTAACATCCCAAACATCTCTTGAGAATGGGCCACAGAAGGGCCTGAAAGTACTCGAGTGTGGAGTAAAACTTAATGTAAATACTTAGAAGTAAACAAGTTACAAATTGAATTTGTGGGTTTCTTTTTTTTTTCAATCTTCAGAAGAAAACTGAAAGAAGTTTTTGTTTGGTTAATAATAATAATAATAATAATAATAATAATAATAATAATAACATAAGTAGCTTCCGAGTCAATCTACTCCGGCACTTCACAACAAACGTAAATAAACTCGACTTGCATTTTCTACTTGTTCCAATTTTAATAAACACGAAAAAGCTTCCAACAATTGTGGTATATAATGGGGTCCCCAAGCACACGTGCCCTCCGGGCTGGTTGACGAGGCGGCATCATTATTCTAATGGTGACGAAAGCAGTGATTTCGCTGATTTCAGGGAATTTCAGGGAATTTCCTCCCCTAACGAGCGCCATTTAGGGAGATTTCCCCGCCACGTGCGACGAACTGGGTACAATAGCAGATTTGGACTCGTTTCGATAAATAAACACTTCAGGTTTGGTGTCAACAGGCGGAGAATAGATTATTATTATTATTATTATTATTATTATTATTATTATTATTTTTATTATTATTATTATCATCATCATCAACCTGAAAGAGTGATAGAAAACGATCAGGCAAAGATCCTCTGGGACTATGGTATCAGAACAAATAGACCAGACGTGACGTTGATTGACAAAATCAAGAAGAAAGTATCACTCATTGATGTCGCAATACCATGGGACACCAGAGTTGAAGAGAAAGAGAGGGCAAAATGGATAAGTATCAACGATCTGAAAATAGAAATAAGAAGGATATGGGATATGCCAGTGGAAATTGTTCTCATGATCATAGGAGCACTAGGCACGATCCCAAGATCCCTGAAAAGGAATCTGGAAAAAATAGAGGCTGAAGTAGCTCCAGGACTCATGCATAAGAGTGTGATCCTAGAAACGGCGCACATAGTAAGAAAAGTGATGGACTCCTAAGGAGGCAGGATGCAACCCGGAACCCCACACTATAAATACCACCCAGTCGAATTGGAGGACTGTGATAAAAAAAAATAAAAAAATAACCTCTGGGGTCACTGACTTGAAATCTAAAAGACTCCAAAGAATATGGTTTTCATTATTATTATTATTATTTATTTATCTTTTTTTTGCTCTATCACAGTCCTCCAATTCGACTGGGTGGTATTTATAGTGTGGGGTTCCGGGTTGCATCCTGCCTCCTTAGGAGTCCATCACTTTTCTTACTATGTGTGCCGTTTCTAGGATCACACTCTTCTGCATGAGTCCTGGAGCTACTTCAGCCTCTAGTTTTTCCAGATTCCTTTTCAGGGATCTTGGGATCGTGCCTAGTGCTCCCTATGATCATGAGAACAATTTCCACTGGCATATCCCATATCCTTCTTATTTCTATTTTCAGATCTTGATACTTATCCATTTTTTCCCTCTCTTTCTCTTCAACTCTGGTGTCCCATGGTATTGCGACATCAATATTATTATTATTATTATTATTATTATTATTATTATTATTATTATTATTATTATTGAAAATAATGGCTACTTCAGCCGCGTTTATTTGATATAGAATTTTTTTTCTATTCTTCTTATTACTGACTTTTCTCCTGCAGTACTCAATTTGGCTATTACAGTGCAGAAGAAAAGTCAGTATTAAGAAGAATAGAGAAACTTCTATACAAAATAAACGCGGCTGAAACAGCCATTATTTTTTTTCAAAAAACCTGTATTAATGAAGGTCTTCTTCTAGCATATATTATTATTATCATTATTACTATTATTCAAAGACGAACCCTATTCATATGGAACAAGCCCATCAAAGAGGCCACCGACTTGAAATTCAAGCTTCCAAAGAATATGGATTTAATTTTTTAATTTGAAAGAAGTAACAGGAGATAATACGAAACACAGAGATAATAGTTACTAAACAACTAAAAATAAAACTACTAAATATACAAATAAATATTTCTAAATGTAAATCAATGATCAAAAACGAAGAAATTTGTTTTATGGCATCTTCGCTCTCCAACTTTCGAGGTCCTATAATTGCAAAAAATCCGCAGGGAGACTGCTGTAGGTAGGATGAATTGAAAAGAAGCGATGTGAAATGATCGAACCACAGTCCTGTCTCTTTTTTTGGAATGCAATTCTTTTGTTCGTCGCCTCCGTGGATTCGAAACAAAAAGGATTGGAACATCGGGACAATTGCAAATTGCAGGAATGCAATTCAGGTTGCTCGAATCCATGTAAGAGATATGAAATAATTTGATCTTTGGGGAGATAAGGAAACTTGTTCCTGTTTTCAATGCAGATATGCACACATATACACGCAAGCACAAACACGCATACACAAGCACACACACACGCATACACATACACACGCATACACACAACACAGAGTCCGAAAGATAACCCTCCCATGACCTCATATTTCTATTGTCATTACACACATATACACAAGCACACACATACGCATACATATGCACACACACAAACAACACGCACACATACACACGCGCATACACACGCAAGCGCACATACACACAGCACATACACACACTACAGAGTCTCAAAGTTAACCCTCCCACAACCTCAAAGTCAAATAAAGGATATTCCTTCAACCCAAAGGGTTCCTTCCGTGTTCCCTAATCCTTCCATTCACCCCCCCCCCCCCCACCCATTCGTCATTCTTTCCCCTCTCCTGCGTCTCTAATCCTCATCCTCTTTTGCCCATTTATCTATCTTTCTCCCTGATGATGTATTACTTCGAATTTTTTCATGCAAAGTCCTTCTCTACAGGTGTTGTCAAGCGTTTATTTAATAGAATCCTTATTGTGTTATATCATATGATACCTGTATAAATAAGGTCTGTAACTTCCATTTTTAGGTTAAAAGGCAACTTTTAGTTTTCTGTAAACAAAAACTATTGTGCCGGCTTTGTCTGTCCGTCCGTAGAGGGCTGCAAATTGTTGCATTGATCATCCACCCTACAATCATCAAACATACCAAATTGCAGCCCTCTAGCCTCAGTAGTTTTGATTTTATTCAAGGTTAAAGTCAGCCATAATCGTGCTTCTTGCAACGCTGCAAGACAGGCAACCACTGGGCCGTGGTTAAAGTTTCGTGGGCCGCGGCTCATACAGCATCATAGCGAGACCACCGAAAATAGATCTATTTTCAGTGGTCTAGATTATACAATACAGCCACTGTACAGAAAACTCGATTGCGCTGAAGATTTTTTTTTTATTACGTTTTCAGATCTTTTTACTCTTTTCATCGGTTCTGGGCTACATACGGACACTTTGTAGTCCGTCCCGTTGGTCTGTGAATTAAAAAGTCGCGAATATTTACATTCTAGTGAAATCAATCCTTTGAGCCCAGGTAGTAACTCATTAAAGGAAATCTCATAAGAAGAATATTTGAAATAATAAAAGATTAACTTATTAAAATATATCGGATTTAACCTTGAACTAAAACATTCAAATACTTTTGAAAAAAATTCTCCTACAGTCGATATCGGCTGTTCAATAACCACTTGTGTGTGTGTGTGTGTGTGTGTGTTGTGTGTGTGTGTGTGTGCGTACTTTTGTCTTCTGGTATTCTCCTGTTATGAAGATAACGCTGATATACGAACAGAACCTATCGATGAATGCGTTAATAAAATTGAGAGAGAGAGAGAGAGATATTTTCGAGGAAAGGTTCAATAAATAAATTTATAATGCAAAGACTAGATGAAATTGCAAATACCAGCCGAATTAAACTAGTATTTACGAAGGGAAATATCTGTGTGATTCCCCACATTCATTTTGAGAGGGAGAGAGAGAGAGATATTAAACTAGTATTTAATATCTGTGTGATTCCCCTACATTCATTATGAGAGAGAGAGAGAGAGAGAGAGAGAGAGAGAGAGAGAGAGAAGTCTTTCCTTCTCACTTTACAGCATTTTAATGATCTAAACTTAAAAATAGGTTTTTATATTAATTAGACCTAAGAATATAAACATATAAGCTAAGAAGACCCATAGACCATTAACACGTCACTCTACATCATAATAATAATAATACAATAAAGAACAAGCAAGTATAAGTAAGAATATTACAGCGATAAGTAAGAGTATGCATTATTCACCAAGAACAGAGGACTTGTAACCTTGCCTGCATCAGGCTAACGTCTCTATAATTCCGGGAAAGGCGCTCCAGGCCAGAATTTGTACCGCGCGAAACGAAAATAACCCTTGGATCTTCCCGCCATAAGAACGGAGTGCATCCCGCGCATGCGCCCAGGCATAATTGCAAGAACAATAAGGACAAATACGCCGAATTAAAGCCTTGAGTCAGAGCCGGAGAACATCTTAAGGGGGTTGTTGTGTTTGCTACTAAATTCTCTACGAGTGTATTTTTTGAGGTGCCGTATTTTCATTCAAGACTTACGTTTACCTAGAATGGTCAATTGCTTAATTAAGAGGTGGGCAAATACTACGAATTATCGTACACTTGGCATGACACACGTGACGCGTGGTGTTCAGCTGGGCAGAGGGTTTTAGACCTTCTTCATTCTCTCTCTCTCTCTCTCATGTGATTTTCATATGCACTTATTTTGGCTCTCTCACTCTCTCCCTCTACTGACATATAAAAAAACTCAAATATTATCCCTAAAATACCCCTTTAATATCATATTCACTGTACCCACGGGAATAACTTAAACTCAAAGGGAATCCATTATGAAAAAGTCATCTGCACCAGCCATGATTCGAACCAACGTACGCCTTTTGTTTCCTAGATTCCAAGAAATATGACGATATACACTGAGTTTTGGCAAATGAATCATCCTTAGGCAAGATAAAAGATGCCTGGGTACATTATTCGATTTGCATGTGTTACTTAAATACACACATGCGCACAGATATTATATATATATATATATATATATATATATATATATATATATATATATATATATATATAATATATACATATTTATGCTTAAAAAAATCACAGTAGATGCACGTGACTTCATTAAATAAGCGAATACCACAGGTATTCGCTTATATATATATATATATATATATATATATATATATATATATATATATATATATATATATATATGTGTGTGTGTGTGTGTGTGTGTGTGTGTGTGTGTGTGTGTGTGTGTGTGTGTTAAAAAGAGCTCAACCACTGTAGACGCATAGTTACATTGAAAACCTGCATACATATTTACACAGCAGTTTAATGCGTATGTGTAAACAACAAATCAAGAACACATGCAGACACATACGTGTTTCACCACGGTACATCATTCAAGTATACATAGATACCCAACTTATGAGTTGCTCTTAAAATCACATGTTTCCGAAAGCTCTCTACCTGTGTAAATTCTACATTGCAGTTTAATACATATGTGTATAAACATAACTGAATAAAACCTGCAAACAAATGTGTATCTGCACAGTTCACCTTTACAAAGCTAGTAGTAGTATACACAAGCATACGATCTTGAAATCGCGCGCTGTCAAGAGCTCTCTACCATCGTACATTCAAAGCCTGCATGATACAATAAGCTACGCTGTCTGGAGTAATCACCAAAACCGGTCATTATAATATTATAAGGTTCGTGACTGAGAAGAGACAAGGTCGAACCCTTCGGGATCTGCAAAACAAAAGAGGGGTCAAATGATACCGCGAATTTTTCTTCGGCCATTACTAAACCACTCCTCTTCCCAAGCGAGGTGGATGGTCACCATCTTTGTGACGCCAGGTTATGATATATAATGAATAAATTTACCGAATTTATAAAGATGTTAATGATAATTTTGACGGTCCTGATCACTTGGCATTTCCAGAACTCGCTGCGTGACAAATGTGACGCCAAGTTATGATAGCAAATGAATAGAATAAACGTACTGGATGAATCAAGATGTTATAGCTAATTTGGAGGCCATTGATAATAATGTAACCTTTCCAAAACTTGTTAAGGGAAAATAGTCCATTTAATCTTCGCAGAGATGAATATTTAAAACTTGTTCGAGAGGTGATTACTAAATACCAAGAAAGAGTAATCTGTGATATAAGAGTTTTACGAGTTTTTTTTTTTTAAACAGGTCCAATATTTCTTGTCCCGTTTTGCAAGGTGGCGATCACACCCAACTTATACAAGAAGGAATATGTTAAGGAACACACTAGATTTATTACGAAATATTACAAAAATGATGTAATCGGTAACTGGGTTTGGGGAGAGAGAGAGAGAGAGAGAGAGAGAGAGAGAGAGAGAGAGGAGAGAGAGAAGAGAGAGAGAGAGAGAGAGAGAGAATGATATACATATATACTATATGTAATATGTATAATTATATACATTATACATGCATACATATATTATATATATATAAAAAAATACATATATATATATATTAGATAAATAGATAGATAAACCTATTTTATTATTAGGAGACTCATAAACATTCTAAAAGATACACACACACACACACACACACACACACACACATATATATATATATATATATATATATATATATATATATATATATATATATATATATATATATATATATTCTCAATAGTACCCAACAAGTTAAAAAACAAAGAAAAAAAGAAAGACAGCTGAACTCAACGGAACTTGAACTTCATAGCAATAGGAGAGACCTTGAAACCCTAGAATCGGGCCCAGACTGGCCCCCCAAAATCCCATCTTCATTGCACACAGAGTACTCTATAGCAGCAGCAACATCTTCGCACAGATTCAGAACAGGTTTGCTACCTCAAGGTGGTCGGCTGTTGCCCAGGGTAAACCTCTTCCAGTCCCTTTCTAGTCATCCCAGACGATAAACAAAAAAAGACACCTTCCTGGTTTGAATGTTTCCTATAACTTAGCATTATAATGTTCATTGAGCATTTTGGTGTCTTCTATAGTCTCTCTCTCTCTCTCTCTCTCTCTTTTTAATCTCAGACCAGTAAAGGAAAAAATCTACAAGTTATCCTTCAATATCTGTGAACCTCGATTTCAGAATAAACGTTAGATCGCGTCCATCATTTCAAATTTCCACCTCCACCACTCCCACCCGACAGATAGTCTCTCTCTCTCTCTCTCTCTCTCTCTCTCTCTCTCTCTCTCTCGAGAACGTATGACAAGTATAGAGCAAAAATCCAGGAGTTATCCTTCAAAATCTGGGATTTTCGATTTCCTAATAAACCTTTAGATAGCGTCTACAAATTCCAAATTTCCAGCTCAACAACTCCTGCTGCTACCAGATGGAAAGATTCTCTCTCTCTCTCTCTCTCTCTCTCTCTCTCTCTCTCTCTCTCTCTCTCTCTCTCTCCAGAAGACCGTGAGACAAGTTAGGGCAAAATCTACGAGTTATCCTTCAGGATCTGTAAATTTCGATTTCCAAATGAATCACAAGATCGCGTCTCCATTTAAATATTTTCCACTCAACCACTCCAACTCCCAACTCCCACAGACGGAAAGCTACTCCGCACAGCACTCATAAAGACATTGGATGATTAACGCTACTCCAGAAAGTTAAATATGAAATTAACGGAAACATTGCTTAAACAGCAAAGAACGTACCATGACGAACAGGACCTGTCTCTTATATTATTAAGAATTAGGAGATGAAACTGAGGGATACTAAAACGAAATAAAACTAATGAGTATAGAATTGAAAAAATTCTTAATCAAGCCTTTCAATGCACGGACTTTATTATTATTATTATTATTATTATTATTATTATTATTATTATTATTATTATTATTATTATTATACATGCGCCTCTCTACTAGGATTCAGTTCCGTGAATAAACTTAGGAATGAGTAGAAAAAAAAAAAAAAATTATGAACAAATAAATTGAAAAAATACACCAATAAGCAAATATACTGTTCTCGAGACTAAGAGCACGAGAGAGAGAGAGAGAGAGAGAGAGAGAGAGAGAGAGAGAGATGAAAAAAACAGAAGTATGAAGAAATACTACATTAATAACGCAATCATTACCTCAGTTTGAAGAGAGAGAGAGAGAGAGAGAGAGAGAGAGAGAGAGAGAGAGAGAGATGAAAAAAAACAGAAGTATGAAGAAATACTACATTAATAAAGCAATCATTACCTCAGTTTGAAGAGAGAGAGAGAGAGAGAGAGAGAGAGAGAGAGAGAGAGAGAGAGAGAGAGAGAGATCCAAGCAAACTGACGAAGTACGACAATTCGTTTCAAGGAAACCAATCAAGAATACAGTTATATAATTTCCTTGGCGCCCAATTATCTAACAGACTCAAGACCCAACCATCAGGATTATATTTTTTTCGTTTTTTTTTCTTTAATTCTTCCTACGTCACGAAGCAGTTGACGTAAGTCGTTAAAAAGACGTAAATGCAAGTCACCGGTCTGTCCTACGTAAGTGCAGCATTTTACAGTCCTGTAATTAATGCAGAGATTACAGGAATGAAGTTGGTTACAGTCAAGTCAATGAGAGTACGTCATAATTCAAATAGTATTAATATGATTATATACGATGGGATTATGTAAATAAATTCGCTTTATAAAGGGCTAAAAGAATATTTACTCTGCTTTATAAAAAGGACTTTACATGACGCTTAAAAACTGAAAAGATATTATATACAATGTAATTTGTAAGTAAAATGACATTCTGAATATAATTTGCGGTTTTAATTACATTTTACACGTAGTCTGCTATAAATTTCAAAGCTAGACGTAATCTGCTATAAAATTGCATTCTAAACGTAATCTGCTATAAAATTATATTCTAAATGTAATCTACAAAATTACATTTTAAATGTAATCTTCTTTAAAATTACATTCTAAATGTAATCTTCAATAAAATTACATTCTACATTTAATCTTCTATAAAATTACATTCTAAATATATGTCCTATAACATTACATTTTCAATATAATCTGCTATAAATTTACATTCTGAATATAATCTGCAACACAATTACATTCGAAATACAACTGTAAGAGAAAAATAGCTAAACAATAAATTATACTATTGCATAATTATATCCCTTATCTCGACTGCAAAACAAAATCACCGCCCTTGAAGACTGACATATTGACCCTGGCGTCACAATAAAATTGGTAATTAACGTAAAACAACATAATAAAGAAACAAACATTGCACAAGACTTCGCACAGTCTCCGCTACGAAGAAGAAGAAGAAGAAAAAAGTCATTATTCAGATAATGTGAATTGTAAAGGTTCCGAATAACGGCTTAGAGACGCCGTGACGTCATAGGGCTACATTAAGGGCAAATATATACACGTCACAACAAACTGCTTTATGCTTTATCTAGTCATGCAGAGGCCTGTGGGAAGATATATGTGGATTGAATACAAAAAATCTCGTCTCCCCAGCCTCTCCCTCATATTTCTTAACACTGACCAATTTGTCTAGTAAGAAGACCGTTCTCTCTCTCTCTCTCTCTCTCTCTCTCTCTCTCTCTATATATATATATATATACATTTTTTTTAACACTGATCAATTTGTCATAGTAAGCAGACCATTCTCTCTCTCTCTCTCTCTCTATCTCTCTCTCTCTGTATATATATATACATATACATACACATATATATAAATAAATATATATATATATATATATATATATATATATATATATATATATATATATATGAAGAACAAACAGGCCCATAAAACACTATTTTAACTATGCAACCATATATTTCGAGCACTTCCTTCCGTGCGTCTGATCACTGGTAGAATATGTATGTTTTACAAGAGTATATATACAAAAACCATATGCAGGTGTGGCAGTAAGTCTCTGTTTTATGGGCCTTTTATCTTCACATTATACTGTTGTATTACAGTGAAAAGACACACACACACACACACACACACACACACACACACACACACACACACACACACACATATATATATATATTATATAGTATATATATATATGTATATATATATATACTATATATATATATATATATATATATATATATATTTCTTAACACTGATTAATGTGTCTAGTAAGAAGACCATTTTCTTTTCTTAACACTGATTAATTTTGTCTAGTAAGCAGACCTCTCTCTCTCTCTCTCTCTCTCTCTCTCTCTCTCTCTCTCTCTCTCTCTCTCTCTCTCAGATATGAGGAGGAGAAACCTCTACCCAGTCATTCATTCACCTTATTAAGGCGATGAAGCCCCAAGTTACACACCGACTTTTTCTTATTCTCTCTTTCTCTATTTTTGTTTATTTGTTTCTCTCTCTCTCTCTCTCTCTCTCTTTCTTTCTTTACTTCTTGTTTTTCATGTGCTTGTACCGTTCGTCTGTAATTACATCGTATTCGTTCATACACTCGGCTGTAGAATTAGTAGCGTATAGTAGAATTCATTATTATGCTTCAATATCACGGAATTTCTTTAAATAAAGTTTTCTTCTGACAAAATTTTCTTTGAATAAAATTTTCTTTCAATAAAATTCTTCACATAAAATTTCCTTTAAATTAGATTTTCTTCGGACAATATTTTCTTTAAATAAAATTTTCCTTCAATAAAATGTTTTTCAAACAAAATATTCTTAAAATAACATTTTCTTTTAATAAAATTGTATTTAAATCAATTTCCTTTGAATAAAATTGTCTGTGAATAACATTTTCCTTAAGTACAAATTTCTTTGAATAAAATTTTCTTTCTTTTAATACAATTTTCTTTAAATGAAAATGCCTTTGAATTAAATTTTCTTTAATTAAACTGTCTTCAATTAAATTTTCTTTAATTAAACTGTCTTCAATTAAATTTTCTTTAATTAAACTGTCTTCAAATAAAATTTCTTTCAAATAAAATTTCTTTTAAATAATATTTTCTTTAAACAAAATATTTATCAAATAAAAATTTCAATTAACGAAACAGTTGACGAAAAATGACCACCGTAGAAGACTTCGTGGAGGGATGGGGGGAGGTGAGAGACTAGGGGATTAGGAGATTGGGGAGGGGGAGGGGGTTAGGGTGGTGAAAGGGTGGGGTGGATGAGTGGACACCACCATTTAGGAGCCCGGATGCCACCGACTGGTCGGGTGCGTTAGCACTTGGACATACCCGGCCCCCTATACCCTAGATCCCGGGCCACATGGACAACAACATCCACCCTCCCCCACCCCTACCCAACTGGGTACTCAACCGAGCTACTATACTACCCACCCATTTACACGTCTCTGTTATTTATATTATTTATGTGACTTTGTTTTCGTGAATGGGAAATTTTAATTTTATTGGCCGAGTGATGGTTTGATCAATTCTGAAAGTTTTTATTGAACGTTAACAAAATCTTCAAGAATATTATAGTAATTAATAAGTTGTTGTTTTGGTACTATGTGACAGTGAAGGAATATACGTTATGTATAATCTAAACTAAATCAAATTTAAACACTAAATTGATATATGCATATATATCATATGATATATATATATATATATATATATATATATATATATATATATTATATATATATATATATATATATATACTATAGTTGTATTACAGTAAAAAAGGCATCCATATATAATATATATATATATATATATATATATATATATATAAAAATATATATAAATATATATATATATATATATATATATATACACACACACACACACACACACACACACACATGCTCCTTGAAAGGTCTGAAACATTTGAAACATCAATGAGACATCCACCAGCAAGGCTACCCTCTTCCCTAAAATTCACACAATCCTACCTCTCCCAAACCGTAAATTCCTATCTCTCCCAAAGTTTAATTAACTGTCTCCAGCCAGGGGACCTTTTAACCTTTGGTCAGGTCAGATTTTCTACACACGACACTTCGCTTAGTCCTGCTGACTAGTGTACAGAAAAAAAAGAAAGAATCCTTGGTGGAGGTAAACACAATTAATTAGCATAACAAGACAAAATAAAAAGTGACGGGATCTCCTGATTAATTACCTCATTTGCAGGAATGTAAACAAAAATAAAAAATCAAAATTAAAAAAAATCATTACTCTCTGTAATATCAGAATTGCAGCGCAATAACAAACATCCGATCAAGTGAGCCAAGAATAATTATGAGCTTAATTTTCGAGACAATAAAAAAATAATAATAACTTCAAGGTTATTGATTAGAGGATATTTTTCTCACATTTGCTATTTTCGTATTTAGCTTTTAATCACTTTTTATTTATATTTGTCATTCACTAATTTATAATAAAATAATAATAATAATAATAATAATAATAATAATAATAATAAAATATAGCCAGTAACTACAGGCCTATCACCCTGCCTACCAATAATGTGAAGTTACTAACAGGTATCATCAGAGAAAGGCTATACAACTACCTAGAGGAGACAAACACCATCCCCCACCAACAGAAAGGCTGCAGAAGGAAGTGTAGGGGCACAAAAGACCAGCTCCTGATAGACAAAATGGTAATGAAAAACAGTAGGAGAAGGAAAACCAACCTAAGCATGGCATGGATAGACTATAAGAAAGCCTTCGACATGATACCACACATATGGCTAATAGAATGCCTGAAAATATATGTGGGGCAGAGGAAAACACCATCAGCTTCCTCAAAAAATATAATGCGCAACTGGAATACAATACTTACAAGCTCTGGAATAAGACTAGCAGAGGTTTAATATCAGGAGAGGGATATTCCAGGGCGACTCACTGTCCCCACTACTCTTCGTAGTAGCCATGATTCCCATGACAAAAGTACTACAGAAAGATGGATGCCGGGTACCAACTCAAGAAAAGAGGCAACAGAATCAACCATCTGAAGTTCATGGACGACATCAAGCTGTATGGTAAGAGCATCAAGGAAATAGATACCCTAGTCCAGACTGTAAGGATTGTATCTGGGGACCTCAGGATGGAGTTGGAATAGAAAAAATGCGCCTCAGTCAACATACAAAAAGGCAAAGTAACGAGAACTGAAGGGATAAAGCTACCAGATTGGAGCAACATCAAACACATAGATGAGACAGGATACAAATACCTGGGAATAATGGAAGGAGGGGATATAAAACACCAAGAGATGAAGGACATGATCAGGAAAGAATATATGCAGAGACTCAAGGCGATACTCAAGTCAAAACTCACGCCGGAAATATGATAAAAGCCATAAACACATGGGCAGTGCCAGTAATCAGATACAACGCAGGAATAGTGGATGGACGAAGGCCAGAACTCCGCAGCATAGATCAGAAAACCAGGAAACATATGACAACACACACTACACCAAAGAGCAAATACGGAGACTATACATAACACGAAAGGAAGGAGGGAGAGGACTACTAAGTATAGAGGACTGAGTCAACATCGAGAACAGAGCATGGGGCAATATCTGAAAACCAGTGAAGACGAGTGGCTCAAAGAGTGCAATGGGAAGAAGGACAATAAAAGTAGACGAAGACCCAGAAATATACGAGACAGGAGAATGACAAACAGAATAGAGGACTGGCACAACAAACCAATGCACGGACAATACATGAGACAGACTAAATAAAGAACTAGCCAGCGATGACAATTGGCAATGGCTACAGAGGGGAGAGCTAAAAAAGGAAACTGAAGGTGGATGATAACAGCGGCACAAGATCAGGCCCTAAGAACCAGATATGTTCAAAGAAACGATAGACGGAAAATAACATCTCTCCCATATGTAGAAGTGCAATACGAAAAATGAAACCATAAACCACATAGCAAGCGAATGCCCGGCACTTGCACTGAACCAGTACAAAAAGAGGCATGATTCAGTGGCAAAAAACAAAAGCCCTCCACTGGAGCCTGTGCAAGAAACATCAGCTACCTTGCAGTAATAAGTGGTACGAGCACCAACCAATGAGGGAGTGATAGAAAACGATCACGCAAAGATCCTCTGGGACTATGGTATCAGAACAGATAGGGATGATACGTGCAAACAGACCAGGACGGTGACGTTGATTGACAAAGTCAAGAAGAAAGTATCACTCATTGATGGTCGCAATACCATGGGACACCAGAGTTGAAGAGAAAGAGAGGGAAAAAATGGATAAGTATCAAGATCTGAAAATAGAAATAAGAAGGATATGGGATATGCCAGTGGAAATCGTACCCATAATCATAGGAGCACTAGGCACGATCCCAAGATCCCTGAAAAGGAATCTAGAAAAACTAGAGGCTGAAGTAGCTCCAGGACTCATGCAGAATGCAACCCGGAACCCCACACTATAAATACCACCCAGTCGAATTGGAGGACTGTGATAGAGCAAAAAAAAAAACAAAAAAAAAAATATATATAATAAAATAATAATAATAATAATAATAATAATAATAATAATAATAATAACAATTCAAAAACTTATTCCTTTTCGAAACTAATAATAATAATCACAACAACAACAACAACAACAACAACAACAACAACAACAACAACAATAATAATAATAATAATAGATAATAATAATAATTAAAGAACTTATTCCCAACACATATAGCACAAATTACAATACAAGATTTTTCACTGTATAACCAAATGTTTAGTATTTTGTACTCACCAAATACCTGCACCTTTTTCTTATAATTAGCAAAAGCCGTCACTACACTCACCTGTAACAAGAAATACAGACAATAATTAGGATTGTTGTACAGGTAGAGACAATGTTCCAAAACAAATTATTATGGGGGCGTACAGATGTTATATGAACCTACAGGTATAAGAAATAAAGACAATAATTAGAAAATGTTGTAAAAAATTATTAGTTTTTTGAGCTTACAAATATATTTCCTTACAGGTATCATATATTTTGTTCCTTTTAATATAATCGTAATACAAAATAATGCATATACTTTTCATCAATCGTAAATATGAAAGTATACATATCAATTAAGAAACTTGAGTTAAAAGAAAATAACACAGAATATACAAGGACTGCATAAAAGGTGAAATAGACATGGAAAGTATTAAAATACACCATAAATATAAAATACAAAAATAAAATATTAAAGATAAATAAAAACATGTATTTCGAACGGAAGTAGAATGTTAGTGAAATAGACATTCAAGTAAATATTCAAAATTAATTCCCAAACATGCTCGAATACAGCTGCTAAACATGCTGGAATACAATTCCTAAACATGCTGGAATATAATTCCCAAACATGCTCGAATAAAGTTCCTAAACATGCTGGAATACAATTCCTGAAAATGCTGGAATATAATTCCCAAACTTGCTGGAATACAATTCCCAACTTGCTGGAATACAATTCCTAAACATGCTGGAATATAATTCCCAAACATGCTGGAATACAATTCCCAAAGTTGCTTGAATACAATTCCTGAACATGCTGGAATATAATTCCCAAACATGCTGGAATACAATTCCCAAACATGATTGAATACAATTCCCAAACTTGCTGGAATACAATTCCCGAAAATGTTGGAATATAATTCCCAAACTTGCTGGAATACAATTCCCGAAAATGCTGGAATATAATTCCCAAACTTGCTGGACCCCAACATCCTAGAATACAATTCCCAAAACATGCTGGAACGTTGAATCCTTGGGCATATTTACAAATAACAAAGGAAGGACTACCCTCAGTCATTTCACAAATCTCTTCTCTCTCTCTCTCTCTCTCTCTCTCTCTCTCTCTCTCTCTCTCTCTCTCTCAGCTTCAACCCACAGCCGTCGATTAACAAACAATTGCAGAATTTCCTGCTAAGATGACTATAAGGTTCTGGGATCAAAGGAGAGAGAGAGAGAGAGAGAGAGAGAGAGACTTCCGTCACCACTGATGTCTAAAGTGACGCAACAGGGTTCGACTTGGTTTATCCCGGGAGCATTTGGGGGACGCCTGAATTAATAATCGGGGGGTGGGGGTGGGGGGGGGTGGGGGGGGGGAAGGAAGGTTGTTGCTGCCGCTGCTGTTGTGGTTCCTTGTTGTTGTTATATTCAGTTGGCCTTATGCCAGCGAGTGTCATGCTCTCGTGAGAAATTTGTCAAGTTAAAGAAGGTAGATTCTATTTAAATTTGAAACTCTTTATTTATTTATTTATTTATCTTTCTCGTATACTTATCTATTTATCTATTTAATTTCATCAGTAATTTAATTTCATTTCCTCTCTCTCCCTTTTATCTTTTTTTTATCTTTTTTTATCTCTTAAGATATGGAAACTCGCACTTGTTCCACAGGAATTTCAGGCCAATTTAAATTATCAATAATAATAAATAATAAATAATAATAATAATAATAATAATAATAATATAATAATAATAATAATAAATAATAATAATAAGGGAGTGCCTCTCCGTCATATGCCAGTGGAAAATCGTACCCATAATCATAGGAGCACTAGGCACGATCCCAAGATCCCTGAAAAGGAATCTGGAAAAACTAGAGGCTGAAGTAGCTCCAGGACTCATGCAGAAGAGTGTGATCCTAGAAACGGCGCACATAGTAAGAAAAGTGATGGATTCCTAAGGAGGCAGGATGCAATCCGGAACCCCCCCACAAACTATAATTACCACCCAGTCGAATTGGAGGACTGTGATAGACCAAAAAATGAATGAATAAATAAATAAATAATAATAATAATAATAATATTTCCATTCCCAAGTCTGAATCAGCTTTCGGCATTCCTTCATCAAACCCAAGTTTCCGTCGACTGAATTCATAAATAAACAAAACCTCAAACCCGACACATTAATGTATAGTCACAGGAAACTTATGATACATCAAACACATTTAAAAAACGTACGAAAGTTAAAACATGTTTTACCCCATTCTCTCTCACCTCTTGGAAGTGTCTCTTCATAGTTTATATGAATCCTGGTCTGAACTCTGGGAAACCATGAATGATTTAATGTTTTTCTTGTACGATATTCTCCTCAATATTATTTAACACGTGTGTATTTCCAGCTTTGGTTTAAAAATAACTAAAACTATTTTCACATGGTTTGAAAATGAAATAAAAATATTATCAAGTAGTTTAAAAATGAACTAAAAATATCATAACATAGTTGAAAGATGAAGTAAAAATAAGTAAATATATTTTCACTTGCTTTAAAAATGAACTAAAAATATTATCACATAGTTTAAAAACGAACTAAAAATATTTTCAAGGGGTTTAAAAATGAAATCAAAATATTTTCACCGAGTTTTTAAAACAAGTTTTTCTTGCACGAAATTCTCCTAAGTAATGATTTAATACCGAGTGTATTTACCACTTTGGTTTAAGATGAACTAAAACTATTTTCAATAAACTGTTTAGCATCAGTGCAATCATTTACAAAACTTAAAAAAAATCGATCATTTGAAACGAAAAAAGATATTTTCACCAACTGCTTAGTATCAGTGCAATCATTTGCAAAACTTATAAAACGAAAGATATTTGAAATTCACGAGAGTTTCTCACTAAAATTAAATTCATAAATTTCGTTTACATAAACACAGTGATTATTCATCATCAAAAAAAAGAAAGATAATTCGTAAACATGAATATTTCTCACTGAAGTTATAGATATCTAGATTTTGCTTGTATATGCACAATGATTTTAAGTGAACTTTTCCTAGAAACTCTAATATTCATCACCAAAAAAAAAAAAAAAAAAAATCGTAAACATGAATATTTCTCACTGAAGTTATATTTTACGATTTTGCTCGCATAAACACGACGATTTTAAACGAACTTTTCATCGAAACTCCACCACAACGAGAATCCACTTCACAGAAATAAAATATATTAAAAAAAAAAAAAGTCGAAAAGATTCCCGACTAGCAGCAAGCACGGAGCACCGTTCACACACACAGCGGCACCCAGTGCCATATGACGGAGAGGCACTCCCTTTGTCGTCGTCTTCTTCTTCCTTCCCCTACTCCTCCTCCTCCCTCTCTCTCTCTCTCTCCTCCAGACGTCTCATCACTCATTCCGTGGACGCTCCTTCCCCTTCCCCTCTCCCCCTACCCCCTACCCTCCTCCTACCCCTCCACCTTCTTCCTCGTCACCTTTGGAGGAGGAGGAGGAGGAGGCACTGCTAATCAATTGTCTGTGGCAACCATCCCTTTCCACCTGTCCGCTGGAATGCACTGCGAGGGGGGGGGGGGGGGGGCAAGAGGGTTTTGTTCCTTTGGCACCCCCCTGTGGGGGAGGGGATGGGGGAGGGGGAAGGGGAGAGGGGAGGAGAGGGGGGAAGTTTGAAAATCCAGACAGGGTCGAATTCAAATAGAATAATGTAAGCACGCATGCACAAGGAACTAAAAAAAAAATCATACAGGTAAATGCAAACTGACAGTATGCATGAGCAAGCACTGTTAATTTATCCAGAGAGAGAGAGAGAGAGAGAGAGAGAGAGAAATAATACCTTAACTGCAAAAAATTATGATGACGAAAGATAAGGAACCACACACACTCACAATAAACCTAAATAATGGTAAGAGATAATAAAAAAAAAATGCGTAAATAAAAAGAAAAAAAAACAAGAAACTTAATCAAGCAAAACTTCATGTATCCAGATAGATAGATACATACATACAGAGAGAGAGAGAGAGAGAGAGAGAGAGAGAGAGAGAGAGAGAGAGAGAGGAAACAATACCTTAAACTGCTAAACATTACGATGACGAAAGATAAGGAATCACACACACACACACAAACCCAAATACCAATAATCGGTAATTAAAAAACTAAATAAATGCGTAAATAAAAAGACAGGAAAAAAAATTATCATGATGAAAGATAAGGAACAATACACACACACACACACACACACACACACACACACACACGTAAAAACCGAATAACAATAAAAGATAATACAAAAAAAGAAAAATGCGTAAATAAAAAAAAAGGGCAAAAAAATATAATGACGAAAGATAAGGAAACCCCGCCCCAACCCCCACCCCCCCACACACGCAAAAAACCGAATAACAATTAACGGCAATAAAAGAAATACATAAATGCGTAAAAAATTAATAAAAAAAATAAGAAACTTTACCAAGCAAAACTTCATGAAGAGAGCGACGAAGCACGAGCTATCATTCCCAGCTCCATCCAAAGCGACCAGAACAAGAACTGACATAACTTCGCAGGAACTGAGATAACACACTGATTTCGATGTTATCTCGATTGTATTGTGCGTTATCGATTTTCATTATCTCTGTCGCCTCAAGCTAGAGAGAGAGAGAGAGAGAGAGAGAGAGAGAGAGAGAGTGTTTGCATAACAGAGGAAACCACATCCCACACATATCAGAAGGGTATCACACATCGATGATGAGAGAGAGAGAGAGATAGAGAGAGACGAGAGAGAGAGAGAGAGAGAGAGAGAGAGTTACCTTTTATATTTAACTTATATTTATATATATAATATATATATATATATATATCATATATATATGTAATATAATATAGGTATATATATATATATATATATACATATACATATATATATAGATATATATATATATATTTATATATATATATAATATTTGCTATTACAATATTCACTTTGTGTTTTCAGCTAATCAGTCAAAAGCCAAATACAGTCTCCCCCTTAATACTAATTATTCAATTAACGAGAAAATATCGACTCTTATTTCGCTGAAATAAACAGTGCAGCAACCCTCCGATTATGTAGTACTCCTGCAAGGGGGGGGGGGGGGGGGTGTCCCTATACAGCGGATATCTGATACTGGCTCTGGGACACTCATACGTAAGAGTGCACAGATTCAGCGAATTTGCAGTAGACTCCATTTCAGTATTCTCAGAAACATAAAGGATAATGGATTGGAAATCACTGAGATGGAATAGGTCAAATTTAGGTCGAAGGTCGATCAGGCGAAAAAGAAATGGAGAGTAAAAAGTTTAATTTTTAACATTTTTTTTTTAAGGTTAACACACATGGAATGTTACATAGAATTCCAGTATTCTCAGAAACATAAAGGATAATGGATAGGAAATCACTGAGATGGAATAGGTCAAATTTAGGTCAGAGGTCGATCAGGCGAAAAAGAAATTGAGGGTAAAAAAGTTTTTTTTTTTTCTTCTTCTTTCTTAAGGTTAACACACACGGAATGTTACATAGAATTTAGGCCAAAGGCCCAGGAACTGGGACCTATGAGGTCATTCAGCGCTGAAAGTGAAATTGACAGTAAAAAGGAAAACCTCATAGCAGTTGCACCAAGAAAAGATAGTAGAAAGTCAGACAGAAGAGAGAATATGAACGGAGGTACGGTAAAAGGAAATGAAAGAGGTTGCAGCTACGGGCTATAGGGACGCCGCAGAGAACCTAAGGTAATGCTTACAGTGCACCCCGTGAGGTGCACTGAGGGCACTACCTCCCTTACGGAGAAATGACTTAAGAAAGCCATTAAAAAAAAAAAAAATATATATATATATATATAATATATATATATATATATATATATAATATTATATATATATATAATATATATATATATATATATATATATATATTTGCAAACAAAACAAAGTTTGTTTGTTTGTATACTGTGGCATTACTCATCATATACTTTATTCATCTAATTACAAGGTATCTCTCGTCAAATACCAATAATAATGAATATTGTTTCTCGTAAAATTATCTTAAAAATCAGATACATTCATAACCTTACTCAGGCACTATCTATTATTAAGTAAACGCCACACAGAAATCACCTCTATGTAGTCTTCAATTTAGGTCGAAATTTATACGGAAATATTCATTAGTAAACGCCACACAAAAATCACCTTTATGTAGTCTTCAATATAAGTAGAAATTTATACAGAAATATTCCTTAGTAAATGACACAGAAATCTCCTTTATGAAGTCTTCAATTTGGGTCGAAATTTATACAGAAATATTCAAGAGTGAATGTCACACAAAAATCACCTTTATGTAGTCTTCAATTTAGGTCGAAATTCATGGAGATATTTATAAGTAAATGCCATACAAATATCATCTTTATGTATTCTTCAATTTAGGTCGAAATTTATACAGAAAAATCCATTAGTAAACGCCACACAGAAATCACCTTTATGTAGTCTTCAATTTAGGTCGAAATTTATACAGAAATATCCATTAGTAAACGCCACACAGAAATCACCTTTATGAAGTCTTCAATTTAGGTCGAAATTTATAGAGTAATATTCATTGTAAATGACAAAAAGAAGCACAAATTCGTATCCTCGGCAGAGACTTGGCTGCACCTCCCTTCAGTCAATTGTACCAAATATAATCTGAATTGATGCTCTAGATACAATCAGATCAGGCAAGGAAGCATAATAATAAAAGCATGCATGCAAAAGCATAATCGTACATGGTAAAGTTTAGACAAACGTGCATGCACATAATATACACACGTACATAAGCACATACATATATACATACATATATATATATATACATAAATAAATATATATACATATATATATATATATATATATATATATATATAATATATATATATATATATATATATACATCGAGCTACAAATGTTCATTAATATCTAATTCGCTCTACCTCGGAATTAGTAGCTCGATGTATGTATATGAGTCACGGTAATGTGATATGACTCACAAATGTGTGTATATATAATATATATATATATATATATATATATATATATAGTTATTATATAGTATATATATATATCACACACTTCATAACTTGTTTTGATGCACATACACATTTGCTAATATGTATACATGCCCGAACACATAAATACTTGCAAACTTGTATACATGCATACATACATTCGAGCGTGCTAACTTGCATTCATGCATCTAAAAATAAGTACTTGTAACCTTCATACATGCATTTGCACACAAGTACTTAGTAGATGGTATATCCTACATGCATCAACACTTAACACATGCTAACTTGTATAGAATGTCCCCATAGAAGAGTTGTCTATTAAAATGTCTTGTAATTATACAAAGCAACTCCCCAGATATAAAGTATAAAGTATAAAGCGGAAGAAGGTAAAGTCATTTACAAGGTATTTCTTCCAGTATACCTTGGCATAACATTTAACATTCACGATAATTGAAAGCGTCAATTAATTTCTTCACAATCTGGTTATAAAGTAATATAGAAGAGAAAGCTTCAGAGTGGGATACTTAAAAAGTACAAACTATGACAAGAAAAATGATGAAAAGTAAATAAAAGTAAACAGACAAGATGAATAAAACATCAAAAATAAAAAATATAAACTTTAGACGAACTGAATACTACAAAATCTATTCTATAAATCTCGAAGAAAACTAAAAAAAATATCTCATAAACAAAGCATGACAGAAAACATTAATAAACCTAAGTATTAAAAAATGTAACCTTCAGAATTGAAACAGTCAAGCAAACAAAGCATCTAGATAAAACTGCAGCAAACAAAGCAAATACTAAAAACTGAAAACCAAAATCCTTTAAACAATATCAATTTTGAACTTACCTCATTTTGAAAGCATCGCATAAACAAAGCATTTCCAGAAATTCACACAAAAATTGCAAAACATTTCCTTAAACAAAGCATGAAAAAAAGAAGTAAAAAACTAAGGAGTTGAAAAAACCTGAATTCTACCTAATCCTCAACTAATTGCAAAAACAGCATAAAATCAATAATATAAACAAAGCATTGAATGAAAACTAGAAAACAAACTCCCACACAAAGCATGGAAAAAACCTCAGAGTATTGAAGAAATTGAACCCTAAAACCACACACACACAAAGCCTTTCAAAAAAAACTATCTCACAAACAAAGCACTCAAAAAACTCCTAAACAAAGTATGAAAAAAAAAACATAGGAAACAAACTAACTATAAAAAACTATGTTGAAAAAACTCACTTACACAAAACTGAAAAAATCACTAAATCTAAATTAAAAAAAAAAATGAACTCTCAAAATGAACTCACCTCATCGCGTATGAACCTCATCTTAGCATGGTGCGCAGGAAGGAGGAGGGGGAGTGGGAGGGGGAGAGGGGGGAGCCATAGCCCCTAACCAGACACTCTCCTTGCTAGCAGCGACTCCAGGAAGGGCCACTTCACCATATTTCATACTCACTTCCAATTTGATCAGTATTTTTTTTTGTCTTTTTTATAACACTTACTTTTTTCTTGTTGTTTTTCTAAATATAATAAAGTCTTAATTTTGTTCGACTTAATGTCTTCTGTTTATAAATAAAATATATTATATATTATGAAAATTAATATTGATAGGTATTCTGGTAAGTTTCGTACACAAAAAGCATATTATATTAAAAAGCATAAGATATTATATTAATAAAATACCAGTATATATATAATATATATATATATATATTATATATATATATATATATATATATATATATATATATATATATGTGTGTGTGTGTGTGTGTGTGTGTATGTGTGTGTGTGTGTGTGTGTGTGTGTATGACAGTGATTACGTATGTGAGCAGACGTCTGCGCGTGAGTACGACCATAACGCAAACACACACACACGCACACACAAATACGCCTCTGACTAGACTAGACCAGGGCGTTCAACTCCCATCCATTACCCGAAGCAACGTTATATACTTTTCAAGGTCACTCCGCAAAACACAGACTGGTGACGGAACAGAAGTGCGTAAGGGTTAGATAGACGAGTGTACTCGACACACGCAAACACTTTTAAACTACACCCCCCAAAAAAACTGCGCATCACGTGTACTCGATAGAAGAGTAGAAGAGAGAGAGAGAGGAGAGGAGAGAGAGAGAAGGCAAAAGATAAAGAAAGAGGAGAGAGAAAGAGGGAGGAAAAAGAATGAGAGGAGAGAGAGAAGAGAGAGAGAGAGAGAGGAGAGAGAGAGAGAGAGAGAGAGAGAGAGGCATCAATTTCCCCATTAAAATTTGGGTTAAAAATAACAAGAAACAACTGTCTGCATTGACGTAATAATAATAATAATAATAATAATAATAATAATAATAATAATAATAATAATAATAATCTTACAAAGCATGAATTCACCTGAATGTATGATCTATTTGGTATAAGTTATGTATACACTTTTCCATTAAATTACAACAGAAGAGATAAAGTTATGCATATGAATGCACGCATGCCTACGAAATACTATACGTATGTATACAATGTATATTATAGACAATGGTGTGTATTATACATATAATAAATATTCGAGTACTATACATATTTTTAATGTTTTTTTACAGCTTATTAGTATATACTGTATTGGAATTATTATTATTATTATTACTATTATTATTATTATTATTATTATTATTATTATTATATTATCAGTTATTATTTCAGTAAAATGAAACCTAATTCACATGGAACAAGCACACTAAAGGGCCCACCGCTGCAGACCCCACACTGCAGCAGTAACTGATCGTCATACAGAACCAGTGATATTCCATGGACTTGGGGGAGCCGCCACGAACCCGCGACGTCATAGCGGCATGTCACGACACTAACCACCATACCAGAGGACCAGCTTGATATCATCAGTGACATTTTCCTTTCCAGTGAAT
>NC_087209.1:7332112-7357112 GCF_015104395.2 Macrobrachium nipponense | reverse complement strand
TCTATTTTTTATTCAGCAATTTATTTTGTTAAAATAATTTAATCAGTAATATATTTTCTATCTAATTATTTATTCAGTTATTATTCTTATACTTTATTATTTATTCAGTAATCTATTTTCCATTTATTCAGTTATTTATGTTCTACCTAATCATTTATTCAGTAATTTATTTTCTACTTGAATATTTATAATATGTCATTCGTTTCCTATTTAGTTATCTATTCAGTCATTTACATTCTACTAAATTATTCAGTAATTTACTTTCTACTTAATTATGCAGTAATTACATTTCAGATTACTCTGTAATGTAATTGTAACCTGGGCAATATCCGGATTTTTGTATTCAGTGGAATATCACCGATTTAGATAAGATAGATACAGAACTAGGTATTTCTGTAACCAAAAGATTACCATTGTTTTGTAAATAAAGCAGATACATGATACGAATCATGTAATGTACTTCTATGTAACACAGATGGATTCCTGTAAGGTATAATGCCAGAGATTCCTATACGCTATATATTATTACAGATTTCTATGTATTCCACTACGTACAACAAGATACGAATACGTTCTATGTAGCATACTTTCCAGGGTTTCAGGTTTCTATGAGCAATAACTATAATAAATTTCTATAAATTATGTAAAATATAGCACAATACGAGGTAGAATTCGTGGATTTGCATATTTTAGTACAAAGGGCACTTTGCTGTAGACTATAGAAATACTATAGTTCATTTCTATAGTTTTGCTATAGAGAGATGTCAACGGAATGAAGTTTGACTATTTCTATATACAGCAGTACTAGAAGTTACTATATGCATTAAAATACGATGTCTATATGCGGATCATTGTACAGTAAAGATTTTTAGTCCTTTGTAGCAGTTTATAGAAAGATTATAGTTAATTCCTATAAGTCTAACTATATAAAAGGAAGTCAGTACAGTGAAAGTGAATGTTTTCTATATATCACATTACGGGAAATTTATATATCCAGTGAAATACATTGCCTACATAAAAACGATTATACTGTAAAGGAGTTTCGGCTCATATACACGCATATTTCAACCCTCACTATTCGCCTTCTCAAGCCTCTTCCCCAAGTGGCAAAAGAGCGTGTGTGTTTGTGTGTGTGTACCCTGTTTCCCCAACTCCGTGACCTTCCCGTGACCTGACCTAAAAGCAAAGACCGGGTAGCATAATCAATACGATTTCCCCTGGTGCCCCCCAACTCTTTCCTACTTCCCTTCCCCCTACCCCACTCCAATAAGCACCCCCTCCCCCCCAACCCCCCCAAGACACATTCATTAAGGCACCGATGGAGCATGGGGCCTCATTATCACTGTGAAAATGACACTTGTTACGGGATGGTGATGGTGATGATAATGATGCACGCGGCAGTGACGAAGAGAGAGAGAGAGAGAGAGAGAGAGAGAGAGAGAGAGAGAGAGAGGTGTTCTTCCCTCAAATTTCATAGTCTGGTTTCGATGGTCAAATTTGATATCAATAGGTCTGCATATATTATTATTTATCTTAGTTAATTACATTATCTCATTATCCAATGAAGAATGAGATATATATATTTCAAAGATTTTATAGTTTATATATACATACATATATATAATTATTCATTATACTATATAGATATATTCATATATAAATATAGGTTGTATGAATACATATGTATATATATCACACGTATATATATATATATATATATATATATATATATATGAAATCTTAATGTTCGTGCTTCTGCATATAACTGTACTTATCACAACTAAATCCGCATTCATATTCATTCCTGGCCAGCGCAAACTTCAAGGCCTTTTCTGCTATCGACTGAATTTACCACAGACAAACACACAAGGTTGACCCTGAACTGACTACGTGCTTAGTAAGTTATGATAAATACAAGAGAGGGTGAACAAAGCAACTATAAGAATAATCAAGCCATTCAATGTATATTCTCTCTCTCTCTCTCTCTCTCTCTCTCTCTCTCTCTCATCGCTCCTCTCTCTCTCTCCTCTCGCTCTCTCTCAACTAACAATTCCGTACCTAATTCACTACTTAGGTGCAACAAAGTTGTACTATATTTAAGGGGGGTGTCGCCCCAAATTCTCCCTCCACATCTGATTCAAGAATCAATCGCTGGTCCATCAGCTTGTTTAAAAAGAGAGAGAGAGAGAGAGAGAGAGAGAGAGAGAGAGAGAGAGAGAGAGAGAATCCCTCCACATCTGATTCAAGAATCAATCGCTGGTCCATCACTTTTGTTTAAAATGAGAGAGAGAGAGAGAGAGAGAGAGAGAGAGAGAGAGAGAGAGAGAGAGAGAGAGAGAAAGTCCTTCCCCAAGGGGGACGTCGGCTGCATATTTAAACTGGCCTTCCTTGAGAACGTGAGAACTGATAACAAACGCACGTAACAAAAAAACATCGCCCTGGGGAAGGCCACCACCGGAGTGCCATATGGATAATGACATGACCCAGAGAAAATGTTTTATTCCATAGGTGTCAGAAAAAAAAAAATTTTATTCCATAGGTGTAAAAAAAAAAGTCAGAAAAAAAAATTTATTCCATAGGCGTAAAAAATTAAAAAAAAAAGTTTTTTTTTTTTTTTTTTTTTTTTTTTTTTTTTTTTTTTTTTTTTTTTTCTCGTGAGGCGAATTCCATGAATGTGAAGAAAGTTTATGCATTGCAGGATTATGAAAAACGTTTGATGAATTCCATGAATGTGAAGAACGTTTATGCATTGCAGGATTATGAAAAACGTTTGATGAATTCCATGAATGTGAAGAACGTTTATGCATTGCAGGGTTGTGAAAAACGTTTGATGAATTCCATGAATGTGAAGAACGTTTATGCATTGCAGGATTGTGAAAAACGTTTGATGAATTCCATGAATGTGAAGAACGTTTATGTATTGCAGGACCGTGAAAAACGTTTGATGAATTCCATGAACGTTAAGAACATTTACGTATGATAACGCGTTACAGGACCCTGAAAAACGTTTTATGAGTTCTTTGAATGTGAAGAACGTTAAGAACGTTTTCGTATGATAATGCACTGCAGGACCCTAAAAACGTTTGATGACTTCCATGAATGTGAAGATCGTTCAGAACGTTTATGCATGATAATATATTGCAGAACCGTGAAAAACGTTCGATGAATTCAATGAATGTGAAGAACGTTTATGCATTGCAGGACCTTGAAAAACGTTTGATGAGTTCCTTAAATGTGAACAACGTTTACGTAAAATACCGCATTGCACGACCGTGAAAAACGTTTGATGAATTCCATGAACGTTAAGAACGTTTACGTATGATAACGCATTGCAGAACCCTGAAAAAACGTTTGATGAATTCCGTGAATGTAAAGAACGTTCAGAACGTTTACGTATGATAACGCATTGTAGGACCCTAAAAGAACGTTTAATGAATTCCATGATTGTGAAGAACTTTAAGAACGTTTACGTATGATAATGCATTGCAGGCCCATATAAGACGTTTAAACGATTCCAGAAAAGAACGTTTAAAACAATTACCGTAGAATGCTTGCAGGACCCTAAAAAACGTTTTATGAATTCCATGAAGTGGACGTTTACGTAACGAAATGCATTGCAGTACCGTGAAAACGCTTGATGAATTCCATGAATGTGAAGAACGTTTAAAACATTTACGTATAATAATGCATTGCAGGACTCTGAAAAACGTTTGATGAATTCAATGAACGTTAAGAACGTTCACGTATGATAACGCATTGCAGGATCCTAAAAGAACGTTTGATGGATTCCATGAATGTGAAGAACGTTCAGAACGTTTATGTATAATAATGCATACAAGACCGTGAAAAACTTTTGACGAATTCCGTGAACGTTAAGAACGTTTACGTATGATAACTCATTGCAGGACCCTGAAAACACGTTTGATGTGTAATCAAACGTTTTCCCATTGAGCTTGACTGACAAGAACGTAACATGGATGATGTACGTTCTTCAGCAGAGAGAATGGTTACCCATTCAGGTACTGACCAGAGCCAGCGCTGCTTAATTTCCTTGATTGACGGGGAGTGGTCATTTGATCTAATCAGGCCCGAGAGAGAGAGAGAGAGAGAGAGAGAGAGAGAGAGAGAGAGAGAGAATGTTTACTTTGGTAGCTACAATGAGAGAGAGAGAGTTAGAGAGAGAGAGTAGAGAGAGAGAGAGAGAGAGAGAATGTACTTTGGTAGCTACAATGAGAGAGAGAGACCTTACAGACCTTACATCTTGTTCGGGTTGCCCCAGGTCCCTCAGTGTGAGGCACCTCTAATGTCTACCAGAGAGTTGCTAGTACATCTTCCGGTATATTTTGCATCTCCAATCTTGGATGGTCTGGATGCAGTTAGATATTTGTCGAGCTTATTCTTAAACACATCTACGCTCACTCCTGATATATTCCTCAGATGAGCTGGCAACGCATTGAATAGACGCTGCATTATCGATGCTGGTGCGTAGTGGATTAATGTCCTGTGTGCTTTCTTATTTTTCCTGGTATATTTTTGGGCACTATTAATCTAACCTCTGCTTGCTCTTTCTGATATTTTTAGTTCATGATATTTTCTGCTATTCCTTCTATCTGTTTCCATGCCTGAATTATCATGTAGCGTTCTCTTCTCCTTTCCAGACTATATAATTTTAAGAATTGTAGTTTTCCCAGTAGTCTAGGTCCTTAACTTCTTCTATTCTAGCTGTAAAGGACCTTTCGTACACTCTCTATTTGTGCAATATCCTTTTGATAGTGTGGGTACCATATCATATTGCAATATTCAAGTGGACTACTAACATATGTTTTTTATAAAGCATAATCATGTGTTCAGCTTTTCTTGTTTTGAAGTGCCGTAACAACATCCCATTTTTGCTTTACATTTTGCCAACAGAGTTGCTATTTGATCATTGCATAACATGTTCCTGATTCATCATCACACCAAGGTCTTTAACTGCCTTCCTTATTTGTGATGGTTCTCATTATTAGGTCCCTTATATGCATATAGCTTTCTTTCTCTGTCTCCATAATTTATTGATTCAAATTTATCAGAGTTAAATACCATCCTATTTACCTCTGCCCAATCATATACTTTGTTAAGGTCTCTTTGTAGAGCGTTCCTATCTTCATCACAAGTAATTTTCTCTACTTATTCTTGTGTCATCTGCGAAACTACTCACTACCGAATCTTAACATTATTGTCTATGTCTTCAATCATAATAACAAACAGTATTGCAGCTAACACCGTACCGCCTTGCGGCACACCGGATATTACCTTGGCTTCATACCGATTTTCTCGTCGTTTGCAATAACTATCTGTTTCTGTTGTGTAAAAATTCTTTTAACCATCTTCCTACTTTTATCCACGATATTGTGTTTTCTAATTTTCTTCGCTAATATATTATGGTCTACTTTATCAAAAGCTTTGCAAAGTCTAAATAAACCACATCTGTTTCATTTCCCGCTTTTCATATTTTTGAATATGTTTCACGGTGGACTAACAGTTGGGTTTGTGTACTTTTTCCGGGTACGAAACCATGTTGCCTTATTAAACAAATTATTTTTTTATTAAATGTTTCATAATATTTTTCTTCATTACCTTTCATACACTTTCATTATATGTGATGTTAGACTCACAGGCCTATAATTACTTGCCTCTAGTCTTGATCCCACTTTTGAAAGTAGGGGTAATAATATACGCCTAATTTGTGCTCATCATATATCTTGCCTGTATCTACACTTTGTCTTAATAATATTGCAAGTGGCTTTGCGATAGAATGAACTACTTTCTTTAACAATAGCAGGAATTCCATCAGGCCCTGCAGCAGCTCCATTTTTAATTTCATTAATAGCCTGCACAATATCAGCTTCATTAATATCTATGTCAGCTAAATATTCACTATTTTTCCATTTTCATCCTTACTTCTATATCATTATCTTCATTATCTATTCTAGGGGTGAATTCTCTCTTATATCGTTCTGCCAGTATGTTGCAAATTTCCTTTTTTCATTCGTTAATCTCCCTTCAATTCTCAGAGGGCCTATTTCTATTCTTCTTTTATTCATCTTCTTCGCATATGAGTATAATAGTTTTGGGGTTTTGCTTGATATTTAATAGGGTTTTGTTTTTTCTTCCAAGTCCCGTTTTTCATTTTCTTTTGATTGTATAATCTTTTTTTCTGCATTTTCTATCTTACTTTTTAGTTCTATAACTTTCCATGCATTTTTTTCTTTTGCAAGACCTTTTTTCACTTTCTGATTTTCTGGAACAAGATTCTTCTGTCTCTTGGTATGCATGAATGATGTTTACTTTTTCTTCTTCGGTATATATTTTTCCACTATTATCTCCAATATTTTATATAATATCTCCGTATTTACCCTTATGTCAATCACTTACGAAAATGTTATCCCAATCTTTGTTAATTCTTCTTAATTTCTGACCATTTTATATTTTTTACTGTAGAAGTTGTATTTTCCATATCCTTCCCACTTTTTCATTTCTTGCTTATCTCTATTTTCACTTGCTTTGGGATGAACTGTTAATTCTATGACATTATGGTCTGAAATACTCGCATTATAAACTATTATTTCTTTAACATAATTCATCTCGTTCACAAATACTAGTCTAAAGTATTTTCCTTTCTTGTTGGCAGGTGATTTATTTGTTGAATGTTGTATTCTAGTAGCATATCTAATAGCTTTCAAATTGCCTCTTATCTTCTGCACTACTATTACTCTCTTTTTATATGTATAAGTACAACCACAATCTCCTATTCGTTCTTTTCCATTCTACGAAAGGAAAGTTGAGTCACCAGATAGGAGAATAGTCCAGTCCTTGTGGTTTCTACATATATCATCCAATTTTTCAATTATTAAGTCAAACTCTTTAGTATTAGGAGGTCTATATATTACTATGTTCATCAATTTTTCAGATTCAAATTCTACCGCAATTAGTTCACATTCTGAGTTACTATATATTTCTCATATATTTTTCCTTGTTTTTTGTCTTTCCCATATTGCGGTTCCCCCTTGATTCCTATTTTTTCTATCTGATCTATAAGTTTGGAACCCTTTTATTTGATCATCATTCCCAGTCTCTTGGGAATACCAGGTTTCACTTATATTCATTATATCTATTTTCTTTTCATTTTGGGTAGTTCTTCTAAGTACTCTATTTTTCTTTTTTGAGTTACTCGTACTAAACCCTGCGCATTCATCACTATGATGGTTTGCGTGTTTTCTCCTTCATTTAATACTGATAGTAATAAGGATTTTCCCATGTCTCTTTCCTGTTCTGGTATGTTCTCTTTTTTCATTTCCAGAAATTCTGACATTAAAAAATCCAACTTTTCCATAATATTTGATCTTCCTTCATCATAATTATTCATTTTTTTTGTGTCTGAATCTGCAATTTTCTCCGTTTCTGCAATATCCTCTTGCATAATAAATACAGTTATTATCTCTTGAGTAGAATTTCGGAGCTGATGCTTTGAAATTCTTTGCTGACACCTCTGCATATCTCATTGGTGGTTTGCTTTTCTCTTTTACCTGATATTCTTGATTTCTCTCTTTATTTGTTTCTTTCTTATTTTGGATTTTATTACTTGGGTTGGTTATTTATTTGATTATGATTCATGGCTACAGGGTGCATATATTTGCATTTTTTGTCGAACTTACATCCTTTTCCTTCTTTAGTTTTTACATATTTTTGGATGCAGATCTCTGCAATCATCCCCATATCCATCAAGTATGCACATTTACCATATATTTCATAGTTTTGACATATCTTAGGATGTTTGTAGTAACATCTTTCTCCAAATCTGCAATTCCCTCTTTTCAAAAGGTTGCAGATTTTGTCTTTCTTGTCTATTTTTTCCTCTATTTTGTATAGATCTGGGTAGAGCCTCTTCGGGATTTGCTTTTCTGTTGTCATATCGTAATTTATTTCTTCGTAGGTATGCTGCTTTATTGCCTCATATGTAGTATCAATGAGTATCTCTGCATCCATACGTTTATCTCTTTGTTCTTTGTTTTCCTTATTTTTTGTTTTTTTCTGTCATTTCATTTTTGTTTACTTCTCTTCCGTTTTCCTCTTCTTCTTTTTCTTCTTCTTCTTCCTCTTCCTCTTCTTTTTCATCCTCAACTATTTGTACATTCAATCTTGATTTAATAACATTGTCTATCCATGATAGACATGTTGAACAAAAAATTCTTGTATCTTTTCTCAAATCTTGTATTACCTCAGCACACTGTGGATGGGTCGGAATGTTGCATGCAGCACATTTTCTGATTAGGTTTTGTGGATTGACTATGCTATACCAAACCTTACACAGTTTGCATGCTTTTGGCATTCTTTTTCCTAATGCATCAATTAGTATATTCACAAGATTCACCTTATTCATTTTCTTTGTCGGAATATGTTGGTTTATGTATATTTTCTTTATGAGTCTCTTGACCACTTGGATTTTATTTGGAACTTCTTCAATTATTTTCAAGATGTTTTCATTAGATTTGTTCCAGTTTGAGAGAGAGAGAGAGAGAGAGAATGTACTTTGGTAGCTACAATGAGAGAGAGAGAGAGAGAGAGAGTGAGAGTGTGTACTTTGGTAGCTACAAATGAGAGAGAGAGAGAGAGAGAGAGAGAGAGAGAGAGAGAGAGAATGTACTTTTGGTAGCTACAATGAGAGAGAGAGAGAGAGAGAGAGATGAGAGAGAGAGACGAGAGAGAGAGAGGCCTTACATCGTACGGAACTAGACACGATACTTGAAGGAAATGAGGTTTGAAAACTAATTATAAAAACAAAATATGAAAATGATCCCACAGCTAGGTCGTGGTAGGGATAAAATATCATCTAAAATCAATGATAAGCAGAGATTAGAGACTGCCACGAGATAAGTGGAATATTGACACAAGACAAATACTATCACGGAGCGAAACTGATCATATCAATTAAAAATCCTCCACATTTGTGGTGATTTGTAAATACGAGATAATGAACGAACCGCTATCTCATATCGGGGGAAGGGGGAGGGGGAGGGGGGGAATGACCTGATACGGGGAAAATATCATAAAAGAGCAAATAGTAATATGTAGTCAGTCTATCGTGACCTTTGGCCTACGGAAACGTGGTCAAGGTGTCATGAGATTGAAGGAATTTTCAGAAATATAAGTTGTTGGCGGATGCACATATGTTCATTATACTGCGCGCGCGCACACACACACACACACACACACACACAACACACACACACACACACACACACAGAGGAAACTGTATTCGTACCATTAGCTTCATTTGGTAGTTATGAAAACGTTCAGAATTCTTCAACTGGCAACTCAGTCTTGGAAGCCCCGTAAGCATGTTGCCATACACTGAGGCAAGAATTTATGATCATCAATAAAAAAGAGAAATGTTTATCCACATTTCTCCAACGCTGTCTTGCAACTTTACACCATCAGCATAAAACAGAATAAGTTTGAGCTATGACAGGTCTGTGTCTGTGTGCACGGATCACTTTCTGAAAAATCTTCAACCGGAAACTTATTTAAAAACGATTTCGCCAATTCTCTGAACATGGGAAACAGAACGTCATCGAGTACACTTACAAATGAAAGAACTTCCTTGAGAACGGTGCCAGTGGACTGTAAATGAATGCTAATGACTTGCACGTTACTTAACAGTACATTACTTCATCAGAAACTGAGGTGTGACAACGGTTACCTGGTGCTTCCGGTGTAAGACAGGTCGTTAGATCGTAAATATTTACCTGGCCTATTTTTCAAATTCCTTTTTGGCTGACTAAGTTGATCTAGTAACAAAGCTGCCGTCAAAATGTTTATGAATGAGTGTATATATATATATATATATATATATATATATATATATATATATATATAATTATGAGTTTCTTTTAATTTAAATTGCATTTTATTTGTTATTTCAACCTATATTTTCTCAATTTTTTTGTTTACTTTGTAAGCAATCTATTCTATCACGTGGAAGCTTCTTGGCAAACGTGTGGTCTTCGCATATAACTCGTACAAATAAGCAACTCCAAACCTTACAAATTCATTCACAAAATATATTTAGCCACACATCTTACAACTTCATTCATAAAAAAAGAGCAACGTTATATACACCACCCTTAAGATTAAATCGCTTTTAAAATAAATAATGCCATACTTTCCCATCACAACTTTGAGACAAACCAAAATAAACATAAAGTTTTATACCCAACAACCTTCATTCAGAGAAACGAGGTACTTACGCCTTACAAATTCATTCATAAAAAACTTACAAATTTCAAATCCTGTCAAGAATGATAACAGCTCCACATCTAACTACTAGGTTTAGCCATTAAGCAATGACCAAATCACTTAGTTTAACAACCCCTGCATCGTCTGTGCTGTCTTGAAGTCATACGAGACCAACTACCTCCATCTGCATATTCATTAGAGATGGCGCAACGTAGCGGTAATTGCCCGTGACGTCACGTCATACCTAATTACCGTCGTGACACCGTCTCCACGATCGTTCTCCCCGACACAGAAGACGATTCCTACCATTCCTGGGGATTTGGAATCCTCTCAGATGCTTCCAACATGGTTAGGAACCCTCTGTGTTTAGATTCAAGTCCTAGGATTTTGGTATTCTCTACGATTATGAACTGCCTTTGTTTTGATTAAATTCCTGGAGATTTGGAATCCTCTTAGAGGTGCCCATTATGGTTAGGAATCCCCTTTTGTTTAGATGATTCAATTCCTATGGATTTGGAATCTGCTCGGAGTCCAAATTGGTTAGGAACCCTCTTTTGTTTAAATTCAATTCCTGTGGATTCAGAATCCTCTCAGAGGTGTCCAAAAGGGTTAGGAACCTCCTTTGTTTACATTCAATTCATAAGGATTTGGAATCCTCTCAGATGTGTCAAAAAATTGTTAGGAACCCCCTTTTGTTTTCGATACTTAGCTAAAAAGCCATTCCTACCACTATATACTTAGCTAAATAGCCATTCCTACCACCATATACTTAGCTAAATAGGCATTCCTACCACCATATATTTAACTGATAAGCCATTCCTACCACATATACTTAGCTATACAGCCATTCCTACCACCATATATTTCAACTGAAAAGCCATTTCTACCACATATACCTCGCTAAAAAGCCATTCCTAACAATATATACTTAGCTAAACAGCTATTCCTACTACCATATGCTTAGCCAAATAGGCATTCCTAACACATATACTTAGCTAAAAAGGCATTCCTACCAATATACACTTACTTAAAAAGCCATTCTTACCACCATATACTTATCTAAAAAAAACATTCTTACCAATATATACTTAGCTAAACAGCTATTCCTACTACCATATACTTAGCTAAAAAGCCAATCTGAAGACGTATAAAAAGGTATCACAGTTCCCAACAATGAAATGCAAGATCTGCCGTGACGCAAATCGGCATTCTTGCAATAAGTGGCAGTTGCTTATCAACACCATCATCATCGTGCATTCATTCGGTTGGAGAGTGAACTCTGCCTCTCTCATTGCGCAGGCGCCTTATCACAGCTTCGGCTAACACCCGGTTCTGGTTCTAACCAGTTCAAAAGCAAATCGATTACGGCAAATTTGATCGAGAGATGACTAGGCGACATTTCAGAGTGTCACGTGTTTAGTCTGCAAAATATAATAAAAAAAAAGATTGATATGTATTTGTCTGTTTATTGTGTGTGTATGTGGGGGGGGGGGGTGGGGTGGGGGGGGGGTGTTATACGATACTCAAAACACTGCGTATCGCTGAAATCGTGTATTCAGTTTGGTTAATGAATTTGTTGTCATTGAAATAAACCCTACATACAGGAAGGATTTGTCATTGAAGAGAACCTGCATCGAGTAAGGATTTGTCATTGAAAAGACCCTGTATACAGTAAGACTTTGTCATTGAAAAGGCCCTGTGTAGAGTAAGGATTTGTCATTGAAAAAGACCCTACATACAGGAAGGATTTGTCATTGAAAAAAAAAGACCCTGCGTACAAGGGATTTGTAAATCAAATAAAGTCAAAATATAGTAAGGATTGGTCATTGAATTATACAATACGTATAAGGGATCTGTCATTGAAATAAGGCCAAAATACGGTAAGGATTTGTCATTGAAATAAAGCCAAAATATAGCAAGGATTTGTCATGAAATAAACCCTAAGTATAGCAATAATTTGTCATTGAAATAAAGCTAAAATATAGCAAGGATTTGTCACTGAAATAAAGCCAAAATATAGCAAGGATCTGTCACTGAAATAAAGCCAAAGTATAGTAAGGGTTGAAACAAACCCAATAAATCCAACATATAACAAGGATTTGACACTGGAATATTTTGAACTTTTTTTTCCGAAAGTTCTCCTCTAACCCAGAAACGATCAAATGAGGTAGAATCTAACAAGATATCATTTTCGATCAACACGACCAAATTTCACCGTAACATTTCACCGTAGTATCATGAACTACAGATGCGTAGTATAACAGTACGTAGATATTTGGGTCAGCATTTCATCAATGATGGGAGAAAGTAGGCATATACATACGTATATATATACGTACATACGTCACTTTCGAAATCACGAGGGGGAACGAATATATTCTGGGAGAAACGAAATGATTTATTTATATGTGGCTAATAATATCCATTACTAAGAAGGGAGTATCTGGACTCATTTCTCGTGTTCGTAAGTATATACCTACGACTGCTTATACATACAAAAGCATGGTGGAAAATATATTTAGGATTGTTAAATATAATATATATATAATATATATATATAATAATATATATATATAGGCAAAAATATATATAAATATACACACTCTCTCTCTCTCTCTCTCTCTCTCTCTCTCTCTCTACTCACAAACAAAAGATGATAAACAGACAATTTACGACTATTCAAAGAAAACCCGGATATAGGTAAAGCCATAAAATTCTCTCTCTCTCTCTCTCTCTCTCTCTCTCTCTCTCTCTCTCTCTCTCTCTCTCTCTCCGCATATGTTCAAAAGATATAAAAACGAAAAGGTGTAATTAAAAGATAATTACGACACGTCATTAATTACACAGACAGGTGGCAAAATACACTCAGTTTACGGGAAACCTCATTAAGTGCGTAATCACTAACTAATTAAAGAACCCGCAGAACCATAACTTTAATTCTTCTTTCATTTTCTCATTTTTTTTTTATTTTCCCTTGACGACATAAAAATAATCCAATTAATTAACTGGTTTCCGGAAATCTGAAAAATGAATTTAGGTCATTTCGAACTGTCTCTTTCGACTTAATGCTTTTTATTTTAGTTTCCCTTTTAATTTTTCCTCTCTTAGTTTTCTTTTACAGATTTTTGTTTTTCTTTTTCTTTTGCAAATTTAAAAATAATTCAGTTTACTTTTTGTGTGTGTGTGTGTGGGGGTGGGGGGGGGGTCGGAATTTAGAAATGACATGAATAATTACGTAATATAATTTTCATTTTAATTTTCTTGCCGTTTTTATTCCATTTTCCTTCTGTTCAATTTAAAATAACTCAAGTGATCAAGTGATTTCGGAAAAATTAAAAATTATAAATAATCTATAACTTGAATTCCCTTTCAATTACCTACTTTTTGTTTTAATTTTCCTTTTAATTTTCCTTTTGCCATTTCAAAAATCATTCAATTAATCAATTAATTTCTTGAAATTTTACTGATAAATTCAGACATTTAGTACTTTTTAAAATTTTTCTTGAGGTTTTTATTATTTCCATTTACTTCTTCGAATTAATATAATTATTCTACTTCTGCGGTCGAAAATGAACATAAAAAATAAATAATTCTAAACTTTCAATTTCCTTCAACTCGGTGGTTTTCATTTTGATTTTCTTCTTATAAAAAAATAATGGAAACTGGAAACTGAGGTATCAAGTCATTCGGTTACTACTGTCCCAACCAGCCAGGTCCCACTGTACCACAGATAAGAACACGGTTGAGCACTTGAGACTAACGGAGCCTAACCATCACTCAATTATGCAAGATGAGGATGTAATGAGGAATAATGTGGAACACTGGACTCACCCTCAGGAGATTACATTATAATGTACGCAATTATATACGCGATTTTTATGGCAAGTACGACAAATGCTTCATATAAGCTTATATGTATATACATATATATATATAATATATATATATATATATATATATATATAGATATATAATATATATATAATAATTATATATATATACATATATATGTGTGTGTGTGTATATATATATATATATATTTTATATATATATATATATATATATATATAATATTTTATATATGGTATATGTATATATATATATATATATATATATCATATATATATAGATATATATATATATATGATATATATATATAATCGTATAACTGAGTAATAAAACTAACAACGACGTGAACTATGCAATAACTAAAGTGACACTGTAAAATACGGGTACGAGACTTTCATAAAGATAGTTTCAAAACACGTACTCAAATCCAGCAAGAGTCGCCACTAGAAAAAAAAAAACTTGTAAGTGAAAAAAAATCTGGTTACGGTTTTGCACGGAAAAATTCGATGATCGCCCTGTTGCAAATGGATTTGTAACTCGTGAGTGACGAAATTCTTACGTATATACGTAGTACATATACGTACCTCCACACACACACACGTATATATAATTTTACATACGTATGTATATATTATATATACGTATATATACGCAAACATTTATTTATTTTTATTTATTTCTATTATTGCCTATTTCTCAACTTTTACTTCTATTTTATTGCAATTACTTTCACAGAAGTTTCTATATTATTGTATTTCTTTTATTGAGAGAGACCTTACCTTACCTTACAGACCTTACAGTTCGTTCGGGTTGCCCCAGGTCCCTCAGTGTGAGGCGCCTCTAATGTCTACCAGAGAGTTGCTAGTACATCTTCCGGTATATTTTGCATCTTCCAATCTTGGATGGTCTGGGATGCAGTTTAGATATTTGTCGAGCTTATTCTTAAACACATCTACGCTCACTCCTGATATATTCCTCAGATGAGCTGGCAACGCATTGAATAGACGCTGCATTATCGATGCTGGTGCGTAGTGATTAATGTTTCTGTGTGCTTTCCTTATTTTTCCTGGTATAGTTTTGGCACTTATTAATCTACCTCTGCTTGCTCTTTCTGATATTTTTAGTTCCATGATATTTTCTGTTATTCCTTCTATCTGTTTCCATGCCTGAATTATCATGTAGCGTTTCTCTCTTCCTTTCTAGATTATATAATTTTAAGGATTGTAGTCTTTCCCAGTAGTCTAGGTCCTTAACTTCTTCTATTCTAGATGTAAAGTACCTTTTGTACACTTCTCTATTTGTGGCAATTATCCCTTTTGATAGTGTGGGTACCATATCATATTGCAATATTCAAGTGGACTACGAACATATGTTTTATAAAGCATAATCATGTGTTCAGCTTTTCTTGTTTTGAAGTGCCGTAACAACATTCCCATTTTTGCTTTACATTTTGCCAACAGAATGGCTATTTGATCATTGCATAACATGTTCCTATTCATCATCACACCAAGGTCTTTAACTGCTTCCTTATTTGTGATTGTCTCATTATTAGGTCCCCTATATGCATATAGCTTTCCTTCTCTGTCTCCATAATTTATTGATTCAAATTTATCAGAGTTAAATACCATCCTATTTACCTCTGCCCAATCATATACTTTGTTAAGGTCTCTTTGTAGAGCGTTCCTATCTTCATCACAAGTAATTTCTCTACTTATTCTTGTGTCATCAGCGAAACTACTCACTACCGAATCCTTAACATTACTGTCTATGTCTTCAATCATAATAACAAACAATATTGCAGCTAGCACCGTACCTTGTGGCACACCGGATATTACCTTGGTTTCATCCGATTTCTCATCGTTTGCAATAACTATCTGTTTTCTGTTGTGTAAAAATTCTTTTAACCATCTTCCTAACTTTATCTACGTATTGTGTTTTCTAATTTTCTTTGCTAATATATTATGGTCTACTTTGTCAAAAGCTTTTGCAAAGTCTAGATAAACCACATCTGTTTCATTTCCGCTTTTCATATTTTTGAATATGTTCTCACGGTGGACTAACAGTTGGGTTTGTGTACTTTTTCCGGGTACGAAACCGTGTTGTCCTATATTAAACAAATTATTTTTTATTAAATGTTTCATAATATTTTTCTTCATTACCCTTTCATACACTTTCATAATATGTGATGTTAGACTCACAGGCCTATAATTACTTGCCTCTAGTCTTGATCCACTTTTGAAAGTAGGGTGATATATGCTAATTTGTGCTCATCATAATCTTGCCTGTATCTACACTTTGTCTTAATAATATTGCAAGTGGCTTTGCGATAGAATGAACTACTTTCTTTAACAAAATAGCAGGGACTCCATCCGGCCCGCAGCAGCTCCATTTTTAATTTCATTAATTGCCTGCACAATATCAGCTTCATTAATTTCTATGTCAGCTAAATATTCACTATTTTCTTCCCTTACTTTATATCATTATCTTCATTATCTATTCTAGGGGTGAATTCTCTCTTATATCGTTCTGCCAGTATGTTGCAAAATTTCCTTTTTTTCATTCGTTAATCTCCCTTCAATTCTCAGAGGGCCTATTTCTATTCTTCTTTTATTCATCTTCTTCGCATATGAGTATAATAGTTTGGGGTTTTGCTTGATATTTAATAGGGTTTTTTCTTCCAAGTCCGTTTTTCATTTTCTTTTGATTGTATAATCTTTTGTTCTGCATTTCTATCTTACTTTTTAGTTCTATAACTTTCCATGCATTTTTTTCTTTTGCAAGACCTTTTTTCCACTTTCTGATTTTCTGGAACAAGATCCTTCTGTCTCTTGGTATGCATGAATGATGTTTACTTTTCTTCTTCGGTAATATATTTATCCACTATTTTCTCCAATATTTTATATAATATCTCGTATTTTTTTACCCTTATGTCATCACTTACGAAAATGTTATCCCAATCTTTGTTTAATTCTTCATTAATTTCTGAACCATTTTTATATATTTTTTTACTGTAGAAGTTGTATTTTCCATATCCTTCCCACTTTTTCATTTCTTGCTTATCTCTATTTTCACTTGCTTTGGAATGAACTGTTAATTCTATGACATTATGATCTGAAATACTCGCATTATAAACTATTATTTCTTTAACATAATTCATCTCGTTCACAAATAACTAGGTCTAAGTATTTTCCTTTCTTGTTGGCAGGTGATATTTGTTGAATGTTGTATTTCTAGTAGCATATCTAATAGCTTTTCAAATTGCCTCTTATCTTCTGCACTACTATTACTCTCTTTTTTATATGTATAAGTACAACCACAGTCTCCTATTCGTTCTTCTTTCCATTCTAACGAAAGGAAAGTTGAAGTCACGGGGGCAGATAGGAGAAATAGTTCCAGTCCTTGTGATTTCTACATATATCATTCCAAATTTTTTGCAATTATTAAGTCAAACTCTTTAGTATTAGGAGGTCTATATATACTATGTTCATCAATTTTTCAGATTCAAATTCTACCGCTATTAGTTCACATTCTGAGTTACTATATTTCTCATATATTTTTCCTTGTTTTTTGTCTTTCCCATATATTGCGGTTTCCCCCTTGATTCCTATTTTTTCTATCTTATCTATAAGTTTGGAACCCTTTATTTGATCATCATTCCCAGTCTCTTGGAATACCAGGTTCACTTATATTCATTATATCTATTTTCTTTTCATTTTGGTTTAGTTCTTCTAAGTACTCTATTTTTCTTTTTGAGTTACTCGTAACTAAACCCTGCGCATTCATCACTATGATGGTTTTGCGTGTTTTCTTTCCTCCTTCATTTAATATTGGTAGTAATAAGGAGTTTCCCATGTCGTCTTTCCTGTTCTGGTATGTTGTTCTTTTTTTCATTTCCAGAAATTCTGACATTAAAAAAATCCAACTTTTCCATAATATTTGATCTTCCTTCATCATAATTATTCATTTTGTGTCTGAATCTGCAATTTTTCTCCGTTTCTGCAATATCCTCTTGCATAATAAATACAGTTATTATCTCTTGAGTAGAATTTCGGAGCTGATGCTTTGAAATTTTTTGCTGACACCTCTGCATATCTCATTGGTTTGGTTTGCTTTCTCTTTTACCTGATATTTCTTGATTTCTCTCTTTATTTGTTTCTTTCTTATTTTGGATTTTATTACTTGGTTGGTTATTTATTTGATTATGATTCATGGCTACAGGGTGCATATATTTGCATTTTTTGTCGAACTTACATCCTTTTCCTTCTTTTAGGTTTTTTACATATTTTTGGATGCAGATCTCTGCAATCATCCCCATAGCCATCTAAGTATGCACATTTACCATATATTTCATAGTTTTGACATACCTTAGGATGTTTGTAGTAACATCTTTTTCTCCAATCTTGCAATTCCCTCTTTTCAAAAGGTTGCAGATTTTGTCTTTCTTGTCTATTTTTTTTCCTCTTTCCCGTCATTGTGTAGATCTGGGTAGAGCCTCTTCGGGATTTGCTTTTCTGTTGTCATATCGTAATTTATTTCTTCGTAGGTATGCTGCTTATTGGCCTCATATGTAGTATCAATGAGTATCTCTGCATCCATACTTTTATCTTGTTTCTTTGTTTTTCCTTATTTTTTTCTGTCATTTCAATTTTGTTTACTTCTCTTCCGTTTTCCTCTTCTTCTTTTTCTCTTCTTCTTCCTCTTCTTTCTTCATCCTCAACTATTTGTACATTCAATCTTGATTTAATAACATTGTCTATCCATGATAGACATGTTGAACAAAAATTCTTGTATCTTTTCTCAAATCTTGCATTACCTCAGCACACTGTGGATGGGTCGGAATGTTGCATGCAGCACATTTTCTGATTAGGTTTTGTGGATTGACTATGCTATACCAAACCTTACACAGTTTGCATGCTTTTGGCATCTTTTTCCTAATGCATCAATTAGGATATTCACAAGATTCACCATTATTCATTTTCTTGTCGGAATGATGTTGGTTTATGTATATTTTCTTTATGAGTCTCTTGACCACTTGGATTTTATTTGGAACTTCTTCAATTATTTTCAAGATGTTTTCATTAGATTTGTTCCAGTTTGAAGGATTATATCCTTCTAATTATATCTATGAATGCTTTTGTATCTTTTTGGTTAGGACTGTTGCTGATTTCATAGATGAAATGCCAGTTCCCTTCCTGCTACCTCATCGTATTGCGAATCCGCCAAGCAAGCTAAATTACGCCACCTCTTCCCGCAGTTGGAACTTACTGCCATCTTGTTCTGATTTCAGTATTACACTTGTTAAACTAACTTAGAAGGACGCTTTATCCTAACTATTTCACACACTAATCTTATCACCACGATTAGATTTTCACGAACACTTCTAGATATTTCTCAAATTCTAGTCGTATGTTAAACTTGTGATATCTGTTGATTAATCTGACTTCACGCGGGTACGTCTCACCAAGCAAGAGAGAGAGAGAGAGAGAGAGAGAGAGAGAGAGAGAGAGAGAGAGAGAGAGAGAGATTTTTGTGAAATGGAAAGAGAAAAAGATACATAATGATTTTTTGTGTGAAATGGAAAAAGTTAACATAATAAGAGAGAGAGAGAGAGAGAGAGAGAGAGAGAGAGAGAGAGAGAGAGAGAGATGAATAGTCAAATGGAAAAATACATAATGTGAGAGAGAGAGAGAGAGAGAGAGAGAGAGAGAGAGACTTCCGTAGGTGAAACTGAAAAAAATACAAAATTTGATATACTCACGAAGAAAACGAGAAACTAACGAGAGACTAACCTAGAGAAGAGAGAGAGAAGAGAGAGAGAGAGAGAGAGAGAGAGAGAGAGAGAGAGAGAGGCCTTGAACTTGGCTACTTATGGTCAAGCCAACGAAGGTGAACAAACGGCTTTCGGATGTTGCACAGGATAGACAAAACTTGCAACAAAGGCAGCTGCATGACATTTAAATATATTTCAAGGATTTAATTCACACGAATGTACTTACTACTCGGTCAAAACATTTGTTTATTACTTGACTGACTAGCCAAGTTAGATATTCAAAGAGTGACTTGGCAGCCATGTGGCTTATTTTAATAAAGAATTCTGATTTAACATTTGGCGTTTGACAACTACATCTGAGTGCATAAATTTATTTTCACTGTAATACAATAATAGGCATTTAACAATTCAATAATTAACAACCAGATCTGGGTGTATGAATTTGTGGTTAATAAAATACAACAACTGGCATATAAAGTCTAAATATAAGTTTTTAAGATCAGAGGACGGACAGACAAACTGCGGACGGACAAACAAAGTCGATAAACAGTTGTCTTTTACAGAAAACTAAGAACTGTACAATCATCTTGTTTAAATTCACCAATTATTCCGTTAATACCCCATTTTGAGAATCAATGTTAAAAGAATAACAGGAATTTCAATTATTTTACTTTTTATTCTTTTTAGCTGACAATTTTACCGAAAATAACACGTTGCAATCAACGAGAAACCGAATTTCAGTTATGGACAATAAAGTATTTCCTTTTTTTTTAAGCTGACAAATTTACCAAAAATTTTTTTTTTAACACTTTCCAAACAACATTTTTTTTTTTTTTAACCAACCGAACAGTTATGGACAAAAAATAACTTAAAAAAATTTTTTTTTTTTTTTTTAGCTGACAATAAAAAAATTAGCTACAAAAGAAAAAAAACCCACGTTGCAATCAACGAGAAACCTGGAGGCTGCAAGCGCTGCTTTCAAGCATGGACCACTTTCCAAGCAGTGATTATAGCGGTACTACTGCTATGACTACTATTAGGACTGCCACTACTGTTCTACTACTGATATAAATTGTCACTCTTGATATTTCAATGAGAAACTGCGTATGTTGTTTTGTCTCGAAACTGGTATAAAATATTAGTCTCACTATTCAGGAAGAATAAAAATACGAATTACCTTTCCAGAGAGAGAGAGAGAGAGAGAGAGAGAGAGAGAGAGAGAGAGTCTTTAACTTATGTGAAATGAAAAGATTCATTCACAATTAGAGAGAGAGAGAGAGAGAGAGAGAGAGAGAGAGTCTTTAACTTATGTGAAATGAAAAGATTCATTCACAATTTGAGAGAGAGAGAGAGAGAGAGAGAGAGAGAGAGAGAGAGAGAGAGAGTCTTTAACTTTTGTGAAATGAAAAGATGCACATAAAATTTGAGAGAGAGAGAGAGAGAGAGAGAGAGAGAGAGAGAGAGCAAGCACGCAAGTGAAACCGTTCTTCTTCTTCTCTCTCTCGCTCGCTCGTGATCTATTACGGCACTAAGTGCGTTCAACTCCCCTTGATACGAGAGAACGCAAATCGGCCAAGCGTGACAGAGAACGGTTACTTCTATGACGGATCGTCATTTCTGGAACACTTAAGCGCCTTCAATTCCCGTTAGCGGGAATTTCGTAACTGGATCGCATTCCTGAGTCATTTTTGGAGGAACAAAGTGAATTTTAAAACTGATGTTCTTTTCCGAAGTTTTATGAACGAACCTTGGAATTTCTAAGGTGTGCGAGACATGGAATAACTGTACTATTTTTCATTCTGTTTATTCCTATTATTATCAATATCACAATCACACACTTATGCGTATCACTAATATTTCCTCCGTTATTCAATACTTCATTGTAAGCAGTCTTATTTTTCAGACAGAAATTAATTTTTTTTTTATTTCTACTTCCCATGCAACTTCGGCGCTGAATATAATGATATAATTATTAATATATATATATATATATATATATATATATATATATATATATATATAATATTACACCAATAATCCATAAGCTTAATCAATCTCTTGTATTGTATAAAAGAGAACAAAAACATCCTCTCTTTACAATGCAAAGAGAAAGTTACTAAAAACATCCTCTGCCATAATTTACAAGCAACAATTATAAATAAAAATCAAAGCTTTCAAAACTATAAAAATTTCACATTACAAAGTGCAAAAAAATTTAAAACATTAAACACAGAATATAAAGAAAAAATCGAAAATCCTCCTCCATACCAACGCCAAGAAGTAAAAAATCGAACATAAAAAAAAAAAAAAAACACCAAAAAACCTACAGACCATAAACATCAATAAAAAGGCAAATTGGAAAGCCTAATAGGAAAAAAAAAAACGACGGTAGTCTGTCTATTGCCGTCATGCACTATCGACAGAACGAGAACAGAGAGTTTGACAAGAGAAACGGTAGCGGGGAAAGAGCTGTTACTTTCTAATAATGCAAGAAAAACGTTTTTCCTTCTCATTTCGACAACGAGTTTCAAATGATGTGTGTGTTTAAAAGAGGTGGGAGAGAGGTGTTAGTGTGTGTGTGTGTTTTATATGTATATATACTATATAATATATATATATATATATATATATATATATATATATATATACTATATAATATATATATACGACAGCTAAAATAGGGTACAATAAATGTCGTTCTAAACCTTTGAAAACACAGACGCTGAAAGTGACAGCTAAAATTTGAGATAAAAAATTAGGCGTTCTCATTCAAAACTAAAATAATATACGCACGCACACACATACACACACCCATATATAGATATATTTATATATACACACCACACACACATACACACACACACACCACACACACACACATAATTATAATATATATAATATTTATATATTATAATATATATATTATATAAGATAGATATATTAATATATATACTATACAGTATATGCATAATATTATACCACAAATTATTACACTTGATGCAGCGGCATACAGGAGCGAACAAATACACGATTAATATTTATACATGTACACTTAACATGTATATACACACAAACACATCACACACACATCACACACATATACAGTGGTAAGTGCTTATAATTTACTTGTGGGGAGGTAGACAGACTGTAGTTCCGAATGCACAACGTAAACTCGTGGACGATCTAGAATTTGGCACAGTTCACGAGAGATTTAACCTCCTTTTTCCTCTACCCAGGGTACAGATCAACCACTTTTTTTCCCCCCACGCCAACAACGGGTACCGAACCACTTCTTCTTATTTCCTTCCCCACCCCCACCCCTCCTTCCCCCAATAATAGGTAACGAAATCTCTCGTCATGTTTCTGACGCAAGAGATCTTCGGATTTCGTGTGACTCAAGATATATCCGAAAGCACTTGATTGGCGCTATAAAAGATATATACAATGCAGGGGATTTAACAATACGTGGTATTGGGTCATGTGATTCCTTGATCATATATATATATATATATATATATATAGATATATATATCTATATATATATATATATATATATATATATATATATAAATATATATAAATAAGATATATATATAAATATATATATATATATATATATATATATATATATATAATATAATATATATATATATATATATATATATATAGTATATACACACTAGAACAATTCCTCTCACAGAGGTAAAATGTCGTCTTTTCAAAGACAATAAAAGCAATAAAAGAATAAAAGGTCCATCCATCTATTAGCCAGAGGAGTGAAAACTGAATTCGCCACAGGAATGCGTGGTCCCTCCCACTAATCCCCCCCCCCCCACCCCCCCCCCCAAAAAATGAAAAAAAAAAAAAAAAGATGAGGCGATTGTAAAGCAATCCGATTCTCTTCGAAAGCCACTGAGAGGGAGTTGGACCTCAACGCACAAACACAACACAGGATGGACAAAGAAACGAACAATTACGTTAGAAAGGAAAAAATTGAAAAAAGTGGAGGAAAAAATGCGTGATAAAAAGATTACAAAAGGGAGACATATGCATAAAAACACAGATATCGGATATATATAAAAATTGATGAATAGGTTTTCAAAAACCAAAAAAAAAAGGCACAAAAAACTGACTAATACAATAAAAAAAAATGTACGCCAAAAATAAAATATGCAAAATGGAAACGATGAGAAATTGTATTTGAAAAAAAAGAAATAAATAAAAAAAGCCAAAGAACAACAAACAATAAAAAAAAAGCAATACGCGAAAGGCAATCGAAGAAGAGAAACAGTTGTTGCAAACAAAAATTGCAGTTGCAAAATACCAAGCGATTTGAACTGACAAGTCATGATTGCTTTCAAGCAACTTGGTATCCGACTGATTTCAACCTCCCCCTCCCCCCCCCCCCCCCCCCCCCCCCCCCCCCCCCCAGGAAAAAAAAGGAACAAAGCAAAAACAATAATGATAATAATAGAGATGATAATGATGACTTCGACAAACAAGCACAGATACATATTTATAATTTGGGTTGAGTTTACTCCTACTGAAATTGTTCTAAGTAGCTAATACTATAGTAGATTTACATCAACCGTGCATCTGCTGTCTAGACCAGTCCCTCACGACGCTCCTGATTGGCTGTTGATAAGCCAATCACAGGGCTGGAAACTCTCAGTCTCTCTCGAGAGAGTTCACATAGTGCAGGATGTATGTTCCACCTTTTCTGGGGGGGATACGTCTTTCAAAAGTATCCCTCAGAAGAGGCGGAATGGTACATCCTGCCTATGTGAACTCTCGAGAGAGACTGAGGAGAGTTTCCAGCCCTGTGATTGGCTTATCAAAGGCCAGTCATGAGCGCCGTAAGGGACGGGCCTAGATATCAGATGCAAGGGGTTAGGGTGTTGTTAATCTACATATGTAACCAAATCTTATATTTCTCATTAAACAGCCACTGGCTATTGCTATTAGTCATAAAGCAACGAACAAAAACTACTTCCATTTGCTATCAAACATCCATCGGCTATTGGCTATTAAATTTGTTATCAATGACCTAAAGATGCCTGATTATTTTATTGGATTATTATTATTATTATTATTATTATTATTATT
>NC_087209.1:7307112-7329612 GCF_015104395.2 Macrobrachium nipponense | reverse complement strand
AGAAACTGGCACTATATATAGTAGTAATTATATATAGAAAATGTTTAGGAAGTACCTTTGTTTTGAATCGATATTATGATAATAACATTAAGTAAATATTGTGATTGTAAAAAAAGAAATATTTTTTCAAAGGGATAATTGAGAGATTACTTATCTCTCTCTCTCTCTCTCTCTCTCTCTCTCTCTCTCTCTCTCTCTCTCTCTCTCTCTCTCTCTCCTCATACGTAATGGTTTAAATTTAGGTAAGGGTGCTGAAATCAATACACCTACGAAATTATGCAAATCGCACAACATGAATGAAAACAAATGAAAACTTAAAAGCTGGCATATGCAAGTAATGATTAGAAATATAAGAAGTTTAATATATAAAAAAATGAGATAATTAGAAATATACAAAGTTTAATTTTAAAAACTAAAATAATTAGAAATCGCCAAAAGATGAATGGAATGAAGAAATCACATTAAACTACATAAGAAATGAGAGACTCAATACTGCAGTGACAAACAGATGAAAAATGAATGAAAACGAAATTGTTAGAAAGTTAATGGAAACCAGTACAGGGAAATTGCATTCATTTTAATGGGGTCATTTAATAATTGGATTTTGGAGGACTTTTCATTAGAAATTTTATTAAACACTTATTAATTAAGGTATAAATATCAAAAGGTTTAGGAAACGATAAACTACGTAAAATCGCCAGTTTAAATTAAACTTGAAAAGGGGAAATTGAAAATTAAGAAGTTTAAAAATTAATAGCATATAAAATATATTTATAAAACATTCGAAAGAAAATAATAAAAAAATACAAATCGTCTTTCCAAAACTGGACAGAAGTTTTCAATAGACGACAGAAACTTTCAATAGATTTTTCAATAGATGAAAGAACTTTTCAATAGATGACAGAATTTTTCGATAAATGACAGAATTTTTCAATAGCCAGAACTATTCAATAAATGACAGAATTTTTCAATAGACGACAGAATTTTTCAATAGACGACAGAACTTTTCAATAGACGATAGTTCTTTTCAACAGACTAAAGAACATTTTAATAGATGAAATAAACCTTTTAATGGACGACAGAAAGTTCCAATAGACGATAGAATTTTTCAATAGACTTTAGAACTTTTTAACAGATGAAATATACCTGGTAAAGAACTAAAGAACTTTTCGATAGACGAAATAAACCTGGTAAAGAACTAAAGAACTTTTCGATAGACGAAATAAACCTGGTAAAGAACTAAAGAACTTTTTAATAGACGAAATAAACCTGGTAACGGCCAAGTAGAGCGTGCTTAATTAGATGCATACCTGGCATTGCTTAAAAAGCCACAAGCGGACTGGCATTTGCAGAGCACGCTCCACTAACCTTGCGTTCGTAAGAATGTGCTGTGCTGTGCTGTGCTATGCAATGCTATGTTCTGCTATATTATGCTATAATATGATATTGATCTGATATGATATGTATACATGCTATGCTATGTTATGTTATGCTATAATATAATATGTTATGTTATGCTATGGTACGGTAGGCTATGATATGATGTGCTATGTTACGCTAAGCTATGTTATGATATGCTATGTTATGTTATACTGTGGTATGGGAGGCTATGTTATGCTATGCTATGTCATACTGTGGTATGATACGTTATGCTAGGGTATGGGAGGCTATGTTATGTTATGCTACGTTATGCTGTGGCATGATATGCTATGCTATGTTATGCTATGGTATAGGAAGCTGTGCTATGTTATGTCATGCTATGTGAGGGTATGCTATGCTATGCTATGTTATACAATGGTAATGGGGGCTATGTTATGCTATCCTATGTTATGTTATGATATGATATGGTAGGCTAGTTATGTTATGATATGGTTAATGTAGGCTATGTTATGTGATGCTATATTATGTTATGCGATGCTATGTTTGCTGTGGTATGATATGCTAGGCTATGTTATCTATGGTATGGGAGGCTATGCTATACTATGCCATGCCATGGTATGGTAGACTAGTTATACTATGCTATGACAAGCTATGCTATGACAAGATATGTTATGTTATGCTATGGTAATGTAAGCCAAGTTATGCTATACTATGTTACGCTATGGATATGTTACGTTATGCATGCTATGTTATGTTATGTTATGCTATGATATGCTATGCTATATTATGATATGATAGGCTAGGATATGCTATGATATGCTATGTGATATGATTTGCTCTCTCTCTCTTTCTCTATAAATGAATATTATAAATGAATATTATAAACATGTCTTTTATAAGTTGCATTTCTCGGACTGCAAAACAAATTAGCAATAACAACGGCCATGATAATGCAGGAGAAGGCACGTGACGTCATCAGCGATATCGCCCTCGTCGTCGTCGTCGGCGACGACGGTAATGACATTCCGTAAGTGCACGGACCGGTCGGTCCGTCACGGTCGCCACGAGCAACAGAACACGACGGAGATTCCAGAGGCGTCGTGATTAAGCCCAGCCCAAGGCTGGCTCAGGGAAAAGTTGCACAGTGACGGTAGTCTGTGCTACATTCCACCTTCGACTGTTAAATCAAGGATGGACTCCCTGAGAGAGAGAGAGAGAGAGAGAGAGAGAGAGAGAGAGAGCTCCGTGATTATCCTTGGCTGCAACTCCATAGGCCTACCTTGCAACCCCCTTGGCTATCCTTTACGTGCAACTGCAGAGGCCTAGTCTGTAACTCGTGGCCATCCTTTGGGTGCAAGGCACATAGGCCTAAAGCTCACAACCTCATCCAGAAACCTTACACAGGAGAAGGAAAGGTAACAGAGAGAGAGAGAGAGAGAGAGAGAGAGAGAGAGAGAGAGAGAGAGAGAGAGAGAGAGAGAGAGAGAGTCAACAAAACTGCTCCGTGAACACACGGACGTTTATAACCAACAAAGGTTGTTGAATCTCCACGGCAGGAAGAATGGACCAGTGCACCAACTACCCTCACCAACATCACGTTCAGTCTACCCGAGGTTTAACAAACCTCTGCATACAACCTCTTCGGGCTTTGTGACCTAACGGATATTATTGTTTGGGGTTCGGCTGCTTCTTCATCCAGGTGTTTGATCTGCCTGAGGACGGCACCCATTAGACCCATCCAGCAACCTAGACTTAAAAATTCGACCATGAAAGTTTACGTAAGGAATATTTTCAAATTCAGTAAGTTAATATAAAAGGTACTGAGTCGATAAAAAAAATATTCAAGGGCTGTAATTAGTATAAATGTTCAAAAGGCAAGTTAATGGCCTTTTCGTTTGTACCAGTAATAATAATAATAATAATAAAATAAAATAATAATAATAATAATAATAATAATAATAATAATAATAATAATAATAATAATAATAATAATAATAACGTTTGTGGAAACTTTCCTCCTTGTGTTTTTAAAATACGTGAGGATATCAACTGTAAACCTTACGCAGGATCAGAAACAAACTCAAATGTTTTATAAACAAGATTTCGTTTTGTTTTTTTTAATGATTATTAAACACGAGAATAGAATATTTTTAAAACTTCCGCATGGTATGTTTGGACATATATATATATATATATATATATATATATATATATATATATTATATATATTATAGATATATATATATATATTAAACATTAAACAAAGTTAGTTTTCCTTTACAGGCATTTTCTTTTTGTCAAGAATAAAAGTAAATTGATTTTTAGCGCACCATTTAATAAGCTTCTAAATGCGAAACTTGCAGAGTTACTAAAATAATGATATAATTTGAATAAAATAGCAGCAGTTTACTCCATATAATTGATGCAAAAGGTTATGTCGTCTATAGAGAGATTCTTTCATCTATTAAAAAGATTCTGTCGTCTATTGAAAGGTTATATTGTCTATGGTGAATTTTGATTGTTTGGTTTGTGACGAATTTGATCAAGTGAAGGTTTTGTAAGTCTTCAACATACACATACACATATACATACATACAGTCATACATACATGCATACATACATACACTTATACAACACAACCACATTTGAAATGCATGTCATGTCATTTCAAAATGGAAAATAAAATAAGCACTCGATCAAGATGGCAATTTTAACGAAGTAAGATCCCTTCTTTGAGAGAGAGAGAGAGAGAGAGAGAGAGAGAGAGAGAGAGAGAGAGAGAGAGAGAGAGAGTGAGGTCTCTCCCCTTAGATAAATCAGCGGAAGAGCTCACGTAACGCCAGCGAGCCAGCCAGGGGGAGAGAAAATTAAATGCATTCTCTCTCTCTCTCTCTCTCTCTCTCTCTCTCTCTCTCTCGGGCAGGATGACAGGAAGTGTGAAGCTTGAATGATTGAAGGATTGTGCTTTGAAACCGCCGGGCATCATCGTGCAACAGGAGAGAGAGGACGAGAGAGAGAGAGAGAGAGAGAGTTTTGAAAGTTAGATGTCAATTTTGTAGGCTTAGTATACTCATTCAAATGTGTCTGTAAAAAAGAGAGAGAGAGAGAGAGAGAGAGAGAGAGAGAGAGAGAGAGAGAGAGAGACTCTAAAGCTACGTTATGCAGTCTACGTGTGCGCGTTTGCCAGCGCGCACGTGTTACCAGAGAGAGAGAGAGAGAGAGAGAGAGAGAGAGGCTTTCACCACCACATTCCACGCCTTTGATTGTTCCCGGCTTATCTTCCCATTCATTTCTTCCTGAGAGCGATCAGTTGTTTTATTTTTTTATTTATTTTTATCTTCCCTCTCATTATCGTTCTGTGATAAAACTATTTTTGGGGATTTAAAATAATTTTTTTATTTTCCTTCTTATCATTGTTCTATGATAAAATTCTTTTTTTAGCGGCATTTCACGACTTGATAACGGAACTGTTTATATTTTATATATTTTATATGTTTCCCGTGAGATCAAAATGTCGATTTTTAATATAACAAAAAGAATTCTAAAATATAAAACAATCTTATATCTTTGACGTTCTCCTAATTGAATTTTCTTCCCATGTGACTAAAATGTCAGTTGATTATCACATAAATTAATATTTCGATAGCCACCCATACACCAATATGTCTTTAATATCATTTATAAATAAATTCAAATGTCACATTTATAAATGACAATATCTATCAAATACTTTTAACAAATACTTAACACATTACATTTATTAAAACTACATGTTATGCAAAACTCAACGCAATAATTTCATAAAAGGCACTTTATATACGACTATTGTTTATAATGAACGAAAAGTTGTATTAATCAAAGGTAGTTATGCTCGACGACAACTGGGTATTTATCGAGGGCACAGTGTACAATACCCACCCTATCAATCAACTGACCACATATGCTGTTGTGATTCTAATCAGTAGCCCCCCTACAGAGAAGAAATACGATATATATATACACATATATATATATACATATATATATATATATACATATATATATATATATATATATATATATATATATGTGTGTGTGTGTGTGTGTGTGTGTGTGTGTGTGTGTGTGTGTGAGAGAGAGAGAGAGAGAGCAGATGTATTTAATGTTGAATGTGGCAACTTTCTAATGAAAATTCAAGCATTCTCATAGACACATACACACATACGCAACTGTATCACAAATAAACGCACAAAAATATATCTATAAATAGTGATTTAAAAAAAGGAACAAACATCTTTGCCCGAATAAAACAGCAGCCATCTTGAATTCTTAGGGTTCGCAGAGAACAAATGTTACAATGCAATTCATTCCAGGTAACAACGAAACATGTAAGAAATAGACCTAACCCACTCTGTGGTTGGGGTTTGGGGTGGAGTGGGCGGGACTATGACGAGATAATGGAAGGGGGAGAGAAAGGAGACGAGGGGGTGGGTGAGATGGGAGGGGGGAAGGGGGGTGTATTGTCACTTTCGATCATTGCACATCGCTTAAACTGTAACGGCGGCGTTTGGTGTGTTTTCTTTTAGACCGACGAAAACATCAAACCGCTTTCTAATCATTTCCCAGTTCGAACGGCGGTAGACGCCACTAGGACACCCCCCCACCCCCCCCGCCCGCCTGTCTCTCTCGTTTAACGCCAGATTTAGTAACCATAAATCTCTCTCTCTCTCCTGAAGAAGATTTCAACTTACGTAACTGACCACACAGACTCTCTGTCTCTCTCTCCCTCTCTGGAGTATACAGCCTGTATAGAAGACGCCAAAAGAAGCTGATTTCAAATTACATTCTCTCTCTCTCTCTCTCTCTCTCTCTCTCTCTCTCTCTCTCTGCAGGGTAAGGAAAGTATTCAAATGAGTTCCAGCTCCCCACCAGCGGAGGAATGAACTTTTGTCTTTTAGCAAAGATTCGCAAAGTAAGATATTTTACATTTGGTTTTCACATAGGACGCAGAAGATTACATACGTAACATAGCTATGCATGAACGGTAATTAAACTGCAGTTATACTTACTTGATAATACTGCAGTTCTTGTGAGACTTATAATGCTACATAAACACAAGATATTCTTCAAAGATATACGTCAAATACCAAGTAACATTAAAATAGGCCTACGTCAACAAGGAGTTTTGATCATTCTATATTACCATTCAGCCAATCCTATCCACGACTTCCAGAGACATATCAAGAGAGAGAGAGAGAGAGAGAGAGAGAGAGAGAGAGAGAGAGCTCCTGTCTTCATAACTTCTAGTTAATAGTCCAGGTAACATTAGGCCTAACTGTCACGTACAAAGAGTAACCAGCTGTCCAGTCGATTGAAATTCACCTTGTAGCTGATACTACGATTGAGAGAGAGAGAGAGAGAGAGAGAGAGAGAGAGAGAGAGAGATTCTTCACAACCTCTGTTTGTCGTTCAATTACCAGTAGGCCTAACTTCTAACAAAAGGTTTGCCACGAATTTCAGAGACATTTTAAGAGAGAGAGAGAGAGAGAGAGAGAGAGAGAGAGAGAGAGAGAGAGAGTGTCCTCACAACTTCTAGTTTGTCGTAGAATCACCAGCAGGCCTGAAACTAACTGTTCCGTACAAAAAGTTACCAGCTGTCCAGTTGACGAACTGGTATACCACCCCTCCCCCCCCTCCCCCCCACAATGGAGACCGACTGTCAATAATATAACGGAACAGCGCCTGCAGAAAAAAAACTTGCAGAGTCATGCCCAAACTGGCACCAAAGTGTGGAAAGCCTTGAGACTTTTATGTAACGCGTAGGTTTATAAGACTACATAAGTAGCTCTTTCTGTCAATCATATTAAGCTTGGTTCGTGGGTGGCGTTTTCCCAGTGGAGCATCTCTCTCTCTCTCTCTCTCTCTCTCTCTCTCTCTCTCTCTCTCTCATATTATATAAATAAATATATAGACACGCAAGTTCATTTAAATTTTACCTTTCAGAAACATACAAATCTGACGCCTTATGTCAACAATGGCGTACCGCATAGGCAAGAGAATTGGAGAAAGTTACATCAAATATTCCAGACGTCTCCCCTCCAGAGAGAGAGAGAGAGAGAGAGAGAGAGAGAGAGAGAGAGAGAGAGAGAGAGAGAGAGATTGCGATGCTAAAGACTTTCGAACTGAAAGCGACAATGAATGGTGATCTCTACCATATGTCATCATAAACGTGTGGAAAAAGTCTTGTATAGTAAGGTAACTCTCTCTCTCTCTCTCTCTCTCTCTCTCTCTCTCTCTCTGCACAACCCCCATTTTCTGTAAGTTAGCTTAAGCATATGACATTTCACCAGGACTTACAATAAAAGCTATGCTACTGCAACTCAAGATTCCATTTCTTTATTTACTTTCCACGTTTTATAATAATAATATAGTATTCAACGAACAAAGAAAAATATACACAGAAAAGCGTAAACAACGCACAGCTGCACATAGGAAAAACCACCTTAAAAACGAAGAAGAAAAAAAAAAACTTTTAAAACACGATATCAGTACGAGATCACATTCTCAAATCAGACCACGAAGAAGAGACAATTAACTAAATATGTAAACGAAATAAGTAAGTGAAGAATAAGGACAACAACACTGAAGAATCAGCATGAGACAAAGAAAATTAGCGAACAAAAACAGTGCAAGAACAGTTGTAAATTCCAATGCAGGTGAAATGATCGAAATTCCCATGTAAAAGAGTTGCAAAATGGCATTTGAGAACATTTGTGTGCAACACAAAAAAATATATATATTATAAAATGTCATTTCTCTCGGTGTTAAGAAACCTACCCACAGCTACATTCAGAAGCATTAAGTAATGCATATTTTCATAAATAAAAATATTCTCTCTGCAGCTCCTGGCAGGCATTTGTCTCAGAAATAAAGCTTCTGTTAAATTATTTCAAAATTAATGGCTATCCCTAAAAATACAAGCTTTTATAAATAACAATATTATAAATAATATTTCGTATAAATAAAAGCTTCTAAGGGGATGATATCTAAGGCACAACTGACAACGCAGATTTGTAGGTGGGAGAATTAATCAATATTCAGAAAATTCTATAAACGGTTTAAGAATTAACTCCCAATGTAAATCTCGTATGAATACAGGGTGTCCATAAAATCCCAGTACCAATACAAGTATTTTTTGCTCAGAATGGTACTGGGACTTTATGGACACCATGTATAACTCAACACTAATAAATTGGTAAGCTAATATAGTAACAAAAAAAAGACAAAGTTATTTATAAAGGCTACATTCCAATACATTTTCACACTGTACAGTTACAGGCATCCATGTACCCAAGGCCACCATCATTCGAGGGACTGACGTCACGTGACGTCACACACGAGCCCAACCAAGAAAAAACCCGCGAATGTGTGAAATTCCCTGACAGCTGAAAAAAAAGGGAGCAATATGGCGCGAAGGAGGCAGGAGAAATCAGTATTGCACAATCCGCCAATTACCTCATTACCAACAGGCCCATACGACCAACCGGTTAGAGGTAATATATATGTTTAGCATTTGATGGGGGACTGTAGGAGAAGAGAAGAAGAGAAGAGAGCGGAGGAGAGAGAGAGAGACGAGAGAGAGAGAGGAGGAGGAGAGGAGGAGGAGGAGAGAGGGGAGAGAGAAGGAGAGAGGAGAGAGAAGAGAGAAGAAGGGGAGCAGAGAGAGAGAGAGATGGACGACACATCCGTTTTTACTTTTAGTTCAGGAATTCACAAGTGAAATGCCAAAGTCTTCCGTAAGATCATCCCTTGGTTCAAGAGTTCTCTCTCTCTCTCTCTCTCTCTCTCTCTCTCTCTCTCTCTCTCTCTCTCATACGCACACAGACACACAAATATACAAAATCTATAAAAAAACAAGGAAAAAGTAAACGACCACCTTATGGCAACAGGGAACGAATGCATCCGTGCATTTTCTTGCAAGAGAGAAAGTCAAAAGTTGGATGAGAACGTCGAATCATTTAACAGTTGTGAATACCCAATGAGGGAAGGAATCTCTCTCTCTCTCTCTCTCTCTCTCTCTCTCTCTCTCTCTCTCTCTCTCTCTCTCTTACTGAATATGAAACGATATAAAAGCGAATATTTGACACAACAAATTAGGTGGCTGACTCACCTTTCTATATCTGTCAAGGGAAGTTTATTTCATAGACTTGCGAACGTCGTTAAACTGATATAAATAAATAAAAACAAGTTTAATTAGACTTGTAACAGACTGTTAAGGTGTCCTGATGAACGGGGTAGGGAGTCACAATGAGGCCTGGTAGGTGTACACACATACTCGTACACACAGATGCACATACAGACAGACAGCGTTAATTTGAAAAAAAAAAAAAGTTTAGACACGTAACAGATTGTATAGGTGTCTGATACATAAGGGAAGGAGTCACAATGAGGCCTGGTAGGTGTATGAAAAGAGAGAGTAGTATATATATATATATATATAATATATATATATATATATATATATATATATATATATATATATATATATATATATATATATACAGGCAACGCAATACACGTACACACACAATAGAAAACACCTCACCACCAGCCTTACATTGTCTTAGAATTGCAGGGGAAAAAAATTGATCATATCATTGATACCAACGAATGGAAAGTTTCTCGTTCACTACGATACAATACATACCCGGGGCATGCATTGGTGAGTGGGAGGGGAGGGAGGAAGGAAGGAAGGGGGAGGGGGAGGGGGAGGGGAGTACTGAATAAAGTCTGGTGTAACCACATGTAATCTCACGTAATTTGCATTGTGACAAGCCGTCGACTTTTCCTTGACACCTTGGGGGTACAATCGGCTACATTCACTTAACGGAAAACTCGTCTCACCTGATTGCGTAAGAAGTTCCCGTCCCAATACCGAGCCTGGCATTAAGAAAAGGGGTCAAGACCTGGGCGCACAATGGAGTCTTATCAAAATCATGCACAGACACACACGCAAGCACGCATTCGCGCGGTATACGAATGCAATCGTATACCGCGCAAACACACGCAAGCATACAGCAAACTACACTTTTCTGTTTTGTTCCTTCGTGTACAAATTTGTTTACATTTTCACCTACTTTTTATTAATTTTCTAACAAGATTTTCTTTTTAAATAAGTGACCTCCCCATTACCTTCTGATACCTCTTTCGTATAATCACTATATTCTTTGGAAGATTAAATTTCATGCCAGTGAGCTTCTTCCGTATGAATAGACCATGTTCTGAATAATAATAATAGTAGTAGTAGTAGTAGTAGTAATCCAGCGCATGCGCGCTAAAGCCAAGTCATACTTCTCGACTCCTAAAAGTATTAGATAAAAATAAATTTAATTATTTATTGGGTAGAATATGTCAGGGATAGAACATCGAGACGGAGGCAAAGGATTAAAAGTGAAGGAGGAGTTGGAGAAGAGAGGTCAGTAGGAAAAAGACACCACCGAAAGGGACACTTTGGAAATGATGCAACGAGGCAACCGACCCTTAGCTTATTTGGATAACTATGGTGAATCAAGAATAAACATTGATTAGGGGTTATCTGGCGTCGCAATTACTCCCCAATAATGGCCATAACTTATAACGATCACTAAAAATACATTTCCTATCGTGATCTAAAACAAAATCATTGCCATGTATCAGAAGTTTGAATTTGATCTATGACAGTGAAAAAAGGGAGTTTGAGCGGTTGGACAGCAAGATAATGAGATCCACAAAACAAAGGAGGCGAAGTTCAAGGATCTAAAGGTGGAGCTGGCATATAACCTAACAGTTGCTCTAAGAAGTAACAGTTAAAGGTACTGGACAGCAAAATTGACGAAAGGAAGCAGGAACGGACGTTAAAGTAAAAGGCTAAAAATAGTTGCAGCTAGGGGCGGGGGAAAGAACCTTTCAGTAACGCCTGCAGTGCACCAGGAGAGGTGAACTGAGAGCACTACCTCCCACTTGGGGACGCATCCGAAGAGAATGATAATGACTTCGCTGACTCAAACAAGACTTAAAGAAGAATTGGAAAATGACTTTTAAAAGAGTTGCCTGAGCATTGCCTGTTCAATATTGCACAGCGATTGCGCGATTTGATCGCACGTGTATTCGTCATCAATGCACAAAACGAGTTTCAGTCAGTTTAAAATCTTAATTAACACTCAGCTCAACAAATTCATTTGATTCATGTGATGGAGAGAAAGGGATTTTTTTTTTTTTTTTTTTTTTTTTTTTGTTTTTTTTTTTTTTTTTTTTTACAATTCTCCATATGACGGTTTGATTCGGTGAGTGACAATGATTTACCGACACTATTTTCCTTTTAATCTTTGTTATTTCAAAATGTGTCTTGGCGGCCCTGTTATAATAATAATAATAAAAAAGCTAATAATAATAAAATAATGAATAAAATAATAATTAATAAAATAATTAAGAATAACAAATTAATAATAATAATAATAATAATAATAATAATCAATAATAATAATGTCACAATTTCGTCAAAAAAACTTTCAAGTAATGAAACTTCTACAATGATGTAGTGTTATATACATATTAATACAACTTACTATATAATTGCGTATTCTATTTAATAATAATCATAATAAATAATAACAATAATAATAATAATAATAATAATAATAATAATAATAATAATAATCACAATTTCGTCAACTTTCAAGTAATGAATTCTACAATTATGTAGTTTAATAACAATTTATACAACTACCTTATATAATTGCGTATTCTATTTAATAATAATAATAATAATAATAATAATAATAATAATAATAATAATAATAATATTAACTAATAATAATAAATGTCAATATTTCGTGAAAAAAACTGTAATAAATTCTACAATTATGTAGTTATATACATATTAATACAACTTACTATACAATTGCGTATTTCTATTTAATAATAATAATAATAATAATAATAATAATAATAATAATAATAATAATGTCACTATTATTTCGTGAAAAAACTCTGTAGTAAAATTCAATACATTAGTAGTATCCATATTAATACAATTACTATATAATTGTGTATTTTATTTAATAATAATAATAATAATAATAATAATAATAATAATAATAATAATAATAATAATAAATAATAATAATAATGTCACAATTACGTCAAAAACTTTCATGTAATAAAATTCTACAATTATGTAGTTATCCATATTAATACCATTACTATATAATTGTGTACTTTTATTGAATAATAATAATAATAATAATAATAATAATAATAATAATAATAATAATAATAATAATAATAATAATCTTTCTCTCCTTCATATAATCCAGAGATCGCATGCATAAAAAAGTTATAATAAAAATAATATATTTTTTTTGTGTTTTTTTAGTATGAGCACACACACGTGAATCATCATCTCTCTCTCTCTCTCTCTCTCTCTCTCTCTCTCTCTCTCTCTCTCTCTCTCTCTCCAGCCCATGTCACTTTCTTATCTTGATTTTTAAAATAATAATAATAATATAACTTCACATTTCAGAGTCGAAGCTGTACGAAATTATTTCTTTTAATTGCACAAAAAAAGCCTCAAAATTATTGTCACCACTTGCAATAAATAGGTCACCGAACGTAGAGGAATTGCATTAATTTTATTGTCTGTCAATTCCTCGAAATAAACATTGACTTTGTTTTGCAAACAATATGTGCTTCTAAAATACATAAACGCGTCAGGTGTGATTAACAGGTGTGAGTGACGGTGAAGGCATCACATATTCTAGGGTGCAGAGACGGAGAGAGAGAGAAGAGAGGAGGGAGGAGGAGGAGTGTCGATGCGATGGATCGGAGAGAAGAGAGGATGTGACAGCAGACTGGAGAGAGAGAGGGGGCGAAGAAGAGGAGAGAAATCTTAAAATAAGTAGTAAAGAAAGTTAAGAAAGTAAAGAATAGAAATAAAAGTACAGTTACCTACGTATGGTTCGGTGAAATTCTAATTTTGGAAGAGAAGATTTCTACAATAAAGATGATACCAACGTCCCCGAGAGAGAGAGAGAGAGAGAGAGAGAGAGAGAGAGAGAGAGAGAGAGAGAGAGAGAGCTAAAACTATAATTTCTACGACAATTTAACTCCGAACAGCAACGCATAATCAAGCTCTATAAACGTACAAAATTTTGGGGAAATCGTACCTCACGGCAAGTCATTAACAAGACATCGACGTGACGTCACGCTATACGTCAGTTGAGACTCTTCGGTCCGTTCTATATTTCCCAACATTTTCTGGGCCAGTTGGTCAAGGCCGGAGGGAAGAAACTCATTTTTCCCTTTTTTCCCCTCCATCTTGGTATAAACAATCCGTGTAAATAATCTGTGTGGGATTGTTTACAAAATAAGCTGTCGCCAGCGCTCGTCGCCAGAGCAGGAGATAGTTCAGACCTGGCGACAGGTGGCGACAGAATTGCAAGAAAGGTTGAAAAATGACACCAAGAGTTTGTGCTATTGTTGGAGATGGGAGGGGAGGAGGAAGGCAAAGTAGGGGAGGGGGGGAAGGAAGGGGAATATTGCAACCAAACTGGTCCAAGGTTACAGAATGTCAACAAGACCTACCTACTAATATGTTTTCTTCGATGCCCAGAAAGTTCGAGACTCGAGAATATAGGAAACTCGAGAAGTAAACAGAAGCCTGGGTATGAATGCCAGATCTCTCTCCTGAATTCGAAGAAAAAAAAAATGCTATCAACTCGGGCACAGATACCCTTTTTGAGTAGCGTCAATAAATAGTAAACGGAATTCTGGCTATTGCTATTAAATAACTCATTAACTTGGGTACAGATACCCATGCTCTGAGTATAAATACCAGATCTTTGCTGACTTCGAGCAAAGAATGTGCTAATAACTCATTCACTTGGGCACATATAGCCATGCTTTCAGTGGTATCTTTAATGATTTTAAGTTATTAACTGGGGCACATGTAATATGCAATTTAACCATGGCTTTTAAAGTTTCAGTCTGGTATCTGCAATGATTTCTTTCAAGTTATTAACCTGGGCACATGTAATCATGCTTTCAGTGGTATCTTTAAAGCTTTCAAGTTATTAACCTGGGCACATGTAATCATGCTTTCAGTGGTATCTTTAATGCTTTCAAGTTATTAACCTGGGCATATGTAACCATGCTTTCAGTGGTACCTTTAAAGATACAAACACACAAATTACTTAAAAACGAGCCCAAATTGCCGGGAACCACAGGTATGCAAATACAGGACCGAAAAACCCCTCAGGTGAAAAGAAGTGTCCCTTCACTGTCGGCCCTTTGCTAATCAACCACCTGGTTTTAAGGTAAACAGCAGGTAAACCATATGCTTTCGCGTAAAACACACATACACCACATGTATCTCTCTCTCCTCTCTCTCTTCTCTCTCTCTCTCTCTCTCTCTCTCTCTCTCTCGTGTAAGTTGATGTCATCGTGATGTTGAATTGTCGTGGAAGTTAAACAAATTCGACAGGATTGGTACCTATCTTTAGCTCTCTCTCTCTCTCTCTCTCTCTCTCTCTCTCTCTCTCTCTCAAGGATCTTTATATTTGTATGGCATAAACAAAGGTTAAAAAATCTCTTTCAAATGTTTGCACTGTCGTCATACAAACATAAATATTAGAAAAAGTTGTCATAATTTTCACAAACATTTACTGGATGACATACTGTAGACACCCTTTGTCCCTGAGAATAATTCTTGCGAAAAATAAAGTTCTGGACACTTTTACACTTTACATTTTTACAAACACTTACAGTGGCGCGGGTACATAGATTTCACAGACGGAGTTTTTTGTATGTTAATTATGCAATAATCCAAATCAAAGATAAAGTAAATACATAAAATCTTTGGCAAAAAAATGTGTATATCTAATTCACTGTTTGTCGATGTGAAATACTACAAAAAGATATATATTATATATATATATATATATATATATATATATATTTAATTTATTAAGGAATGAACGGCATGCCAATATCTAAAAGCACCTCTTCAAACAGAAAGAAAAAATATAATAAAATAGTTTTAAATACAAAAGCATGAAACGATTTCCCAAACCTACTGCAACGCCAGAGAAAGGAAACAAGGGTAGAAGTAATCTGGTATTCGGGAGGAAAACGCTTTTTTTATTTTTTTTTTTTTTACTGAAGGTAACCTTTAGAATTAAAATCTTCGTAATCATAAAAATTTTCCAATATCTGTGAGGCCACTTTTTCCTTCAGCAGGATACCAGTATAAGTTAATGGAGCAATGCCAAGAGTTGCAACTGACAGGAATACAAAAACACTGGCATTATATATATATATATATATTTGTGTGTGTGTGTGTGTGTGTGTGTGTATATATCAGCTGATGATGACAGCTGATGCCGGTTCTCAGTCGAAAAACTAGAGCAGTGTTTCTCGTATTCAATGGGTGTTCTCCTCAACACTAGCCCACCCTTCCTTCGTCTCCCCCCCCGCCCCCCCAAACCCCCCCCAAACCCCGGTTCAGTCGAGGGCAAGCCCCCACGCCAGCACCAACCCCCCACACACCCCTGCCCCCCCACACCCCAACTCGTGCAACCCACGGGCCATCGCGAAAAATGAGCCGAAAGGAGGGTATAGACGACGATAAGCGCTTCCCTTCGTCAGTAGGGGTAATTGTCTACTTGCCGTTTACGGCTCCTAATTGTGCATTTATTTTGCCATTAGCATCTCTCTCTTAATTTGTTCTAATGAGTTTTTTTTTCTAAACGGTGACAGGACAGAGAGGCTCACGGTTAGAGCTAAAGAGAAAAGGAATTATTATTATTATTATTATTATTTTATTATTTTTTTTTTTTTTTTTGCTCTATCACAGTCCTCCAATTCGACTGGGTGGTATTTATAGTGTGGGGTTCCGGGTTGCATACCTGCCTCCTTAGGAGTCCATCACTTTTCTTTTACTATGTGTGCCGTTTCTTTTAGGAATCACACTTTCCTTATGGCATCAGTCCTTGGAGCTACGTTCAGCCTTACTAGTTTATTTTCTAGATTCCTTTCAGGGATCTTGGGATCGTGCCTAGTGCTCCTATGATTATGGGTAAGATTTCCACTGGCATATCCCATATCCTTCTTATTTCTATTTTCAGATCTTGATACTTATCCAATTTTTGCCTCTCTTTCTCTTCAACTCTGGTGTCCCATGGTATTGCGACATCAATGAGTGATACTTTCTTCTTGACTTTGTCAATCAACGTCACGTCTGGTCTGTTTGCACGTATCACCCTGATCCGTTCTGATACCATAGTCCCAGAGGATCTTTGCCTGATCGTTTTCTATCACTCCTTCAGGTTGGTGCTCGTACCACTTATTACTGCAAGGTAGCTGATGTTTCTTGCACAGGCTCCAGTGGAGGGCTTTTGCCACTGAATCATGCCTCTTTTTGTACTGGTTCTGTGCAAGTGCCGGGCATTCACTTGCTATGTGGTTTATGGTTTCATTTTTCGTATTGCGCTTCCTACATGTGGGAGAGATGTCATTTCCGTCTATCGTTCTTTGAACATATCTGGTTCTTAGGGCCTGATCTTGTGCCGCTGTTATCATTCCTTCAGTTTCCTTCTTTAGCTCTTCCCTCTGTCTTAATTAATATTATTATTATATTATTATTATTATTATTATTATATTATTATTATTATTATTTATATTATTATTATTATTATTATTTTATTATTATTATTTGTGTATGCTCGAAACAGACCATTCTTTCAAACATGTTTGATTGAAAATAATGGCAGAATTTACGGAATTGGTTTTGTACAAAATTCTCTCAATACATTAGAAAAAATTGAGAGAATATTGTATAAGATCAATTCTGTGAATTCTGTCATTATTTTCAATAAAGGTTATTATTATTATTATTATTATTATTATTATTATTATTATTATTATTATTATTATTATATAGACAAGGTTCAAATGTTCATACCGCACATGACGAAAACTAGGCAACAGGTTTACAGAATAATAATAATACAGAAGAGGAGAATTGTACTACTAAATGCGCAGGAAATCGACTCCCACAGACATTCGTTTTAGTCAATGACACCGACACATAGCTTCGATAAAAATAAATTATTGCAACCTTAAATAAAATAAAAACTACTGAGGCTAGAGGGCTGCAATTTGATATGTTTGGTGATTGGAGGGTGGACGATGTACATACCAATTTGCAGCCCTCTAGCCTCAGTGGTTTTTAAGATCTGAAGGAGGACGGACTGACAAAAAGCCTGGACAATAGCTAACAAGCTTCAGCACTGCCAGAAGTACGATTATGGGGGATTTTAACCTTAAATAAAATAAAAACTACTGACGCTAGAGGGCTGTAATTTGGTATGTTTGATGACTGGAGGGTGGATGATCAACATACCAATTTGCAGCCCTCTAGCCTCAGTGGATTTTAAGATCTGAGGACGGACGGACTGACAAAAAGCCTGGACAATAGCTAACAAGCTTCCCTGGAAAACGACAGTGATGATCGCGTCAATTTATTTTTTATTTTTTTGTTTTTTAATCAAAACCACAATTTGCGTCCTGCCAAGGTTATATCATAACCTCGTCTGGGCAAAGGTTAACCTTGAAAGCGTCACGATTCCTTGTTGTAGCGTCATTCCAAGGATGCAACGGGAAAGATTAATAATAATAATAATAATAATAATAATAATAATAATAATAATAATAATAAAATTAAGGAGATTCATCTCTTGGAATACGTAATGGGTGGAAAACAAGCGAGGATAATACAAAAGAAAAGCGGAATTCTAAATCAAATAATATATATATATATGATAATAATTTTTAGATGAAAAAAAAAGACTTACTTTTAGGAATAAGCAAATGGGAAATAATTGGGGGTAATAACAACAGTAAGTAATTTCTAATTAAAACTAAATAATTTATCAAAAATAAATATTCAGTTTTAATTTCTATTTTTTTCATACATTGATATACACTTTTTTTTGTTTCATATTTGCAACTTAAAAGGTATTTCTTATATACCTAAACATTAATGAATAATAATAAAAGTTACCTTCACAATATACGCTAACATACAAACTCACAAAGCGTATATGTAAAACAACTCATTTTTCTCTCTATGACCTTATTGTTTTCTTAAGAAAAATTAAAAAATGAAAATAAAATAAAAAAAATACGTAAATAAAAAAAACTTGGGCAAACCGGATCTGCCCACTGATTCATAAAATGGAAAGGGGCCGGCAAAAAAAAAAAAAAAAAAAAAAAAGGACTTGGCATGGGCAAAAACGAGCACCCTCTCCCCCAAATGAAATGACAGACTTGATAAATGAATTAGGGAGCAAACACGCAACAATAAATTAGGGAAACAAAAGAGGCGAATAAACCGCGTATAAACAATAGCATGAAGCTTTTGTTATTTCAACTGACATCCATTGAACGAAAGGTAAACAAAAACAATAACAAAAGCGAAGGGAATAAAGTTATTTTAATGATAAATAAAAAAAACCCAGAGAGTAAGAAATAAAAGTCTTTAATAAAAGAATTATATAGAGCTGGGTGCCATCATAACTGGCCTAAATACAACATGCGGCTGATCACGAATTATGTACAGGCAGTAACGCAGAACAACAGATCTTGGCCGCAACAACAACATAGAACAACAACTTTTAGCAAAAGCAACAAATCTTGGCAGCAATAGCAACAAAGAACACCAACTTTTAGCAAAAGCAACAAAGCAAACACAATTACACAGAATAACCAACTTTGCAACAACAAGATAAGAACTGGAACACAGAACAACATATATTAGCAACAACAATGAGAACAACAACACAGAACATGAATCTTAACAACAATAAGAAATACAACAGAATCAACAGAACAACAAATCTGAACAACAACAAGAAAAACAACAAATTCAATACAGAACAACAACAAGAAATACAACAAAATCAACACAAAACAACAAATCTTAACAACAAGAAATACAACAGAATCAACACAGAACAACAAATTTTACCAACAACAAAAAACGAAGTGCCCCACCAACACCAAATCTTAGCAACAACAACAACACAAGAACAACAACAACCACAACGAATCATAACAACAACAACAACACGAACGCCATCACAACTTTCGAATCGAGCCCGACACCGGATCTGCGGCTCAGCGGCCAACGTCACCTGTCTAATACTTTCCTCTCTTTCTTTCTCTCCCTTTCCCTTTCACTGGCTTTACTTGGTTTTCGGGTCTTCATGTGACCCACAGTTACTCACATTTGAATCATGAATTGATGGATTACATCAATATTTGCAACGTGAATTGAAGGATTATACTTTCTGTATGAAAGAGGAGGAGACTTTCTTTCGAAAACTCAACCGGTTGAATCTCCTTGACTCTATTCACTTTAATTCTAAGTTTGGTTTTCGGGTCTTCATGTGACCCACAGTTACTTACATTAGAATTGATGATTTACATCAATACTTACAATGTGAATTTATGGATTACATTCGTATTTGTATTATGAGCCGATAGATTACTTAGTATTTTGTATTATGAATTGGTGGATTACATTTGTGTTTGCATTATGAATTGACAGATTACATTAGTGGATCTTTGGATTGAACAGATTTCATTTGTAATCTGGTATGAATTGACAGATTTACGTTAGGTATCTGCAATATGAATTGACAGTATTACATTAAGTATCTACATTAATGAATTGACAGATTACATTAGTATCTGCATTATGAATTGACAGATTACATTAGTATCTGCATTATGAATTGACAGATTACGTTGGATATTTGCAATTGTGAATTCGGAATGGAATTACTTAAGTTTTAATTATGAATGGATGGATTACATTAGTATCTGCATTGTGAATTGATAGATTACATTGGTATTTGTATTGGGGATTGATGGATTACATTTGTGTTTGCATGATGAATTCCAGGATCACATTAGTATTTGCATTATAGACTGAAGGATTAACTTTAATATTTGTATTAAGAACTGAAGGATTACATTAGTGTTTGCACTATGAATTCATGGATTACATTCATATTTGCACTATGAATCCTAGGATTACGTTAGTACTTGAATTACGGATAGATAGATCACACTGGTATATGCAATGTGAATTACAAGGATTACATTAGCATTTTCATTCAGATCTGAAGGATCACATTAGTATTTGCAGTACGAATTCAGGGATTACATTAGTATTCTAATTATGAATTGAAGGATTACATTAATGTAATAATGGACATCAGCACTATACCGCCGCGTAATGGTTTAAAAAATTTCTGTTACATTATTCAAAAGCACCCAGATACTTATTCAGCCATAACCCGGTCTCCTTTAAAACTCTCTCTCTCTCTCTCTCTCTCTCTCTCTCTCTGTCGCTATTCATCGCATAAAAAACACAATCATCCTCAATACTAAACAATTACCTGTACACCTCAGGCGCTTTTGACTCCATAAAACACAATAACAACTAACAGACACAAACAATTACATCCGTCAATAAAAATTTAAAACCCTTCTTTATGTATTCATGGAAAAACAATAAGCTCCAAATAAAGGTTGAAGAGTCTTTTATCCCCAAGTGATGGAGGTGAATATATTTACACTGAATAAAAGTAAAGGTACTTTTACGCTGAATAAATGTAAATGTACTTTTACGGTAACAAATGTAAATGTACTTTTACGCTGAATAAAGGTAAATATATTCACACTGAATAAAGGTAAATATATTAACACTGAATGAATGTAAATATACTTTCACATTGAATAATGGTAAATGTACTTTCACGCTGAATACAGGTAAATATACTTTCACACTGAATAAAGGTAAATATATTCACACTGAATAAAGGTAAATATCTTCACACTGAATAAAGGTAAATTTGCCTTTACACTGAATAAAGGTAAATATACTTTCACACTGAATAAATGTAAATATATTCACACTGAATAAGGGTAAATACACCTTCACACTGAATAAAGGTAAATATGCTTTCACACTGAATATAGATAAATATAATTCCACACTGAATAAAGGTAAATATACTTTCACACTGAATATAGATAAATATGATTCCACACTGAATAAAGGTAAATATACTTTCACACTGAATATAGATAAATATAATTCCACACTGAATAAAGGTAAATGTACCTTCACACAAAATAAAGGTAAATATATTCAAACTGAATAAATGTAAATATACTTTCACACAAAATAAAAGTAAATATGCTTCCACACAGAATAAAGGGAAATGTACTTTCACACTGAATAAAGGTTACTATACTCTCATACTAAATAAAGATAAATATACTCTCAAACTACATAAAGTATGAACAAATTTTAACTTCAGCTTATGCAACCGAGACTATTAATTCCTCGCAAGTGACTTTTATCTTGGTTCTAATCAAAATGTCGAACGGTGTGCCTCGTTCCGTGGAACCTTCTGATCTCCAAAAATATTTAAGCAGGGGAGCAAATTCATTCCTACTGTGACGTCTCTCTCTCTCTCTCTCTCTCTCTCTCCCTCTCTCTCTCTCTCTCTCTCTCTCCTCTCTACATCACATTTCGATTGAATGAGTATACTAAGCTTACAGAATTTCCATCTGACTTTCAAAACTCTCTCTCTCTCCTCTCTCTCTCCTCTCTCATCTCTCTCTCTCTCTTCTCTCTGTGTGTGTGTGTGTGTGTGTGTGTGTGCAGGGTGGTTTCCCTTTGGAGCACGCTTGGGTTTATATAGTCTGTTGACTCAAAGATTTTCAGCTGAAAATTTAAAGAAAGAAAGAAGAGAATGGAAGACAGTGGAAGTTATAGCCAGGGATTATAAGTAAACTTCCACTACTACTAAACTTCATAATAAAGATGCCAAACGAGTCTGTCAGTCGGTCAGAGTTTTGTGGACTTGAATATGATGAGGATTAGGTCACGAACCGTACAGGCATAGTCAGTCTTAACGTTTGTATGTCTTTGCCAAAGCAGCAACGAACTGGAATATCAGCACAACATTATCCTCAATATTCAGACTACACTAGATTCTGGGCATCAATGTGACCCATTACCGTTTG